>NC_071387.1:147043346-147353346 GCF_022682495.2 Desmodus rotundus
TGGCTCAATTCTTTGTGATGCCTTGTACTGGCCACCAAGGGTCACTCTTGCTCTTTTTGCTATTGAAAAAATATTTTTATTGACAAAAGGGCACTTAATCCCAGTCCTGATTCATAGATTCTAGTTCTAATTGCACATGGTTGAATCTTAACCATCTTTCTTTTTAAACATCACTTTAGCAACTTAGGGCTGCTAGTTTGGGTCTTGATGTTCAGGCTAATGACATAAAGAGGTAATAGCAACAGTGTGTAGATATGATGGATGTGAGCTTCTGTGCCCCACTCACCTGGGCCAGCTTATTTCTCATATTGGAGAAATTATTCTGACAATCCTCTATGCAGGTGACCATGCAGAGTCAATCAGTTGTAGATTCCTGTTAATAGGAATAAAATGCTGGTTATTTGTAGCAATAGTACCATATAACTGGAAAAGAGTCAAAAATGATTGTGAATTCCATCTTCTTACCCATATAAAGTCAGTTACAGAAGCAAAATATAGAGCATACTTTTGAGAAATAAATGTATTGTGGTAAGGAAACACATTGTCCCGGAATCTCAATGACAAGATCCTGTATTATATGGCATTATAGTTCATTCTTTTAAGTTTGAGCCTATAGATGGGGAAGGAGTCAATCAAACTAGATGTCACTAAAATAGATTTTCAGAGTCGATGTCAATACCTATTTGATGTCCATCTGGGTTCACAGGTAGAAATATGCTTTTGACAAATATGTATATTAATTTTTCTAGAATGTACATTCCTAGTTTAATGAAAGGAAATGATACTTGAGCCTCCCGGCAGGGGATTAGTCACATTCCAACTTCTTGTATCTATCCTTTCATCTGAGATTCACAAAGCAGGTTGGAAGCCTCAGAATTGGATGCAACCTGATTTGATATGACCCAGTGCTGTGATCAAGAGATTAGACTCTGTGCTTACTGCAACTCTTTGAGTCCTTCAAAGTTCCTCTTTACTGGGGCAAACTGAGGTGAGTAAATTAAAGCTAAGGGCTGGGGTGAGATTGGGGAACTATGCTCACTGACACCCTCTCTCCTCATCTTACTCAAGAGGCATTAATTTTTAATATTGCACATATATCTTTTGGATTGCTATATTAAAATAAGGATGAGTATGGCCCTGACTGAGTAGCTCATTTGGCTAGAGTGTCATCCCTATATGCCAAGGTGTCGAGTTCAATTCTCTGGTCAGGGCACATATGAGAATCAACCAATGAATGCATAAATAGTGGAACAACAAATCTACATTTCTCTCTCTCCCTTCCTCTCTCTCTCTGTAAGTAAGTAAATAAATAAAATGAAATAAAATAAAAATGAGTGTGATCCTTAGCATAAAATGTTGCTTACTCTGTGGAAGCCACATTGTGCCATAAAATGATCATAGACTTTGAATCCTGATAGTTCTGTAATTTAATTTCTGGTTCTGGTAGGTATTAACTGTGTGACCTAAAGCAACTGTCTTAACAATTCTAAGACTTAGTTTGTATAGTATTAAACTGAAGAATAATAGCACTAATTTTCCAGGGTAATAATTTCCAGTGTTATAATTAAAATGTGGGTGTTTTCTTTTTGAGAGAGAAAGAGAGAGAAGGGGGGATGGGTACACAATACACACTCAATAAAAGTTGTAAACAATTGGAAGATGGAATATGATCCTTAGTTCCCCTTTAGAATTTTTCATGGGCCGTATCCTTACCAAATAAAAATGAAAATAAAAACCTTAAACTGCCCTGTTAGGTAACTACACTCTAGCCTCAGTGAAGTGAAGGAAGGTGGCTGTCCCAAAATAAATGCTATTTGATGTGCTAGATTTCTATTGATGCTGTAACAAACTACCACAAACTTAGTAGTCTAAAACAACAGAATTTTCTAGTAATTTAAAGAGGATTTAAGTTAAGTGAATTCAAGGAACAGGTGCTGAAAGTGACTTTCCTGGATAACATTTCGCACATGTTCAAGGGGCATAATCTCTTCCTGTTGGGGTGGGTAGGGAAGAAGGAACAGGGTAATCTGTAGCATGCAGTAGGGTCATAGTTATTCTGGTTATCACTGGTAGGATAGAATTAAGTAAAAAGTGAAATTTTGTCACTCTAGCAACAGGTGATTATAAAGACAGCAGAATCACTGGGCTATTTAAAATGGTCCTGGAGAGCATACCTACATAGGGAATAAAAGGGCCTGGACATCTAATCACAAACACATGGAAAACTCAAGGGTTTCCATGACAGCTTTGGAGGAATGCTGTGTCTCCTAATGTTTCAGGACAGGTGGCTCTGGACCAATCCCAAAACAGATTATCAGGGTTGGAGAGTTGAAGACCTAATGGAATCTTTTTATGAAAAATTGTATTTTATTATTATGCTATTACAGTTGTCCCAATTTTTCCCCTTTTGCTCCTCTCCACCCAGCAACCCCCACTCCCTCAGGTAATCCCCACACCATTGTTCATGTCCATGGGTCATGTATATAAGTTCTGTGGCTACTCCATTTCCTGTACTGTACTTTACATCCCCATGGCTATTCTGTAACTACCCATTTGTACTTCTCATTCCCCCTTGCCTCTTCACCCATTCTCCCCCACTGCCCTCCCATCTGGCAACCATCAAAATGATCTGTATGTCCTCTGTTCTTCTTGTTTACTTAGTTTGTTTTTTAGATTCAGTTGGTGATAGATATGTATATATTGCCATTTTATTGTTCATACTTTTGATCTTCTTTTTAAAAAAATAAGTCCCTTTAACATTTCATATAATAATGGTTTGATGATGATGAACTCCTTTAGTTTTTTCTTGTTGGTGAAGCTCTTTATCCACCCTTCAATTTTAAACGATGTCTTTCCTGGGTAGAGCAATCTTGACTATAGGCCCCTGCTTTCCATGATTTTGAATATTTCTTGCTGATCCCTTCTAGCCTGTAAAGTTTCTTTTGAGAAATCAGCTGACAGTCTTATGAGAATTCCCCTGTAGGTAACTGACTTCTTTTCTCTTGCTGCTTTTAAGATCCTCTTCTTATCTTTAACCTTTTGTATTTTAATTATGATGTATCTTGGGGTTGGCCTCTTTGCATCCATCTTGTTAGGGACTCTCTATGCTTCCTGGACTTGCATGTCTATTTCCTTCACCAAATTAGGGAAATTTTCTTTAATTATTTTTTCAAATAAATTTCCAGTTTCTTGCTCTTTCTCTTCTCCTTCTGTACCCCTGTGATGCGAATGTTGGATCTCTTGAAGTTGCCCCAGAGACTGCCTATACTATCCTTGTGTTTTTGAATTCTTTTTTCTTCTTGTTGTTCTGATTGGTTGTTTTGTGCTTCCATATGTTCCAAATCATTGATTTGATTCTCAACTGCACCCACTCTACTGTTGTTTCCCTGTAAATTGTTCTTTATTTCAATTAGTGTAGCCTTCATTTCTGACTACATCTTTATTATGTTGCTGACGTCCTCACTAAGTTCCTTGAGCATCCTTATAACCAATGTTTTGAACTCTGCATCTGAGAGATTGCTTATCTCCATTTTGTTTAGCTCTTTTTCTGAAGTTTTGACCTGTTCTTTCATTTGGGCCATGTTTGTTTATCTCCTCATTTTGGTAACTTCCCTGTGTTTGCTCCTGTGTATTAGGTAAAGCTGCTGATTCTTTCTTGGTAGTGTGGTCTACCTGTAGGGTCCAGTGGCAAAGCCTCCTTTATCACCCAAGCTGGGTACTTGAAGTATGCCCCTTCTGTGGGTCAAGTACACCCTCCTCTTGTAGTTGAGTCTTGATTACTGTTGGCAGGTCAATGGGAGGAATTCACCCAGGGCAGTGAGCTGTAATGACTGGCTGTGACCACTGACCACCAATAGTATAGTTAGGAGAATTAAATAGAAGGGCTGCTCAGATCAGAGATAGCCTGTAGGCCAATAACGTATAAGACCTCAGCATCTATTTTAACAATAGCCTGGGAAGCATGTCCATGTGAAATATAAGGGTGCTAAAACAAAAGGGATGAGATAAAAGGCTCAAATAGCCACATACTTTGCTATGAGTGCATGGCCAAGGAGTTAGGATTTGATGTGCTGTTTTAAGCACTTGGAAGTGGCATTTGTCATCTGCAGGGTTGGCAAGTCTAAGCCTGAACTCAATGATGGCCTAGATTGTTAAAAATTTAGAAAACTGAAACTTCCCTGGAATACCACAAACATCTGAATAACTAAATAAATAGTCTGAAGACTCAGGGAAATGGGGGTGTTGGAATGATCTACTATTGCAACCTGCAAAACCATTCTCTAACTATTCACCATGGCAGAGTCTAGAGCTTAATATGTACATTGATGTTTGACAATAAAAGGAAATTTTTAAGTTTTTAAAAACAATATTTTATACCTGTAAAACTTCCTTCTTGAGTCTTCTTGTAAGGTTTTCAAATACTGTTTGTTAGAACATTTATCACAACAAACTGTGGAAATAACTTTATAAAGCATGGGAGTTATTTAGAATTAAAGACAGAACAAGATTTAGAATGAATGGCCATAGTTATGATATAAACCACCTAAGTGCCTTATGTAAAAATAAAATGTCATTATTATAATACTATCCTCAAAATTAGATCCTTCGTAAAGTCTTTAAATAAATCGAACTTAAATAATTCCCATTGCAAAAGCCACCTTAATTTTGATTTGGTCACTAAAACTCAAAGAATCCCATGAAAGCTCTATTCTTTTCTTTAAAAAAAAATAACACTATTTAACAATTGTATATCAGTTTATTTTCCAAAAGAATTTTAATATGTTATTCATATGTTATATACACCTTTTTTTCAAATGCATATACATATGATTATAACTTAATTACTACTCACAAAGGAAATTCTCATACACCCATTACTCAGGTCATGAAATGGTGCCCTGTCAGCACCCCCAACTTCCTGTTCGTGCCCAACTGACGCAATCATAGTCCTCTCCCCAGAGTGCACCACTCTTCTGGATTTGCCTGCTCTTCTTTTTTTTTTTTTTTTTTTGACATTTTGCTACTTGTATATGCAATTTTAAGCAGTCTAATTTATTTTTCCTGATTTTGCACTTTTTTTCAAAATTTTTATTTAAAAGTGTCAAGCCAACAGAAAAGTTGCAAGTGTAGTTAATTGAAAAGGACATTTCTGGCATAATTAAAGAAATTTAAATATGGGCTGAATATTAAATAATATTAAGAAATTTTAATTTTTCTTAAGTACAATGATGTTGTTTTGGCTAAGTAGAAAAATATTTTTAATTTTGGAAATACTAAAATATTTAGGAGTACATTCTTAAGATGTCATTAATTTACTTTAAAATATTTAAGTATAAACAATTGAGTTTTAAAAATCTATATGCTGCCCAACCTGTAGTAGGAGACAGAAGATTTTAGAATAAAACCTCATCATGCTTTGTCAACAACCATTATTTACTTACAAACAGCTCCTGGCTTGCCACTGGGTCCTGGTAGAGACTAAGTGAATGGCTCTAAGTCACCAAGCAAGTATATGACCTCAACTGCCAATCATGAACAGGCGTTATCTAGTCCACTGAACCTTAAAATTGGACATGCACAAGAACACTCTATTATATATGGGAGTTAAATATAGGGGCCAGGCCTGAGCAGGCCCAACAGGCAAAGTAAACTGTGTGATCAGGTGGCTCAGACCCCTGCAGTGCCTGCTCCTCGTGCTTCACTGCCTCTCCCCCAGCCGACCTCTGTGACTTTATGACTGGTTCTTTCTGGCCATTTAAAGGAAAAGGGAAAAGCATGGGCCTGGTTATAGGTATATTTACCCCATATGCCAGGGGAAAACAGCTACTACACTACACTACACTCCTTCTGGGTGTGCTGGGGAGAAGGTGGACAGTGGTAAGGGGAAATTTTTCCAGTTGGCAGAAAGTAGGGTGGTACATCTATTGTCTACCTGGCACCATAGGAGAAATGGCCTAAGGTGCAAAACTACATTGACTCATGGACAGGAACTTACACTTTGACCTGGTATTCAGAGATTAGAACAAATTGGAAAATTATTGAGAAAGAGTTCTGGGGAAAAGAGATGTGGATGCTCTTCTCAGAATGGCACAGAGTGTGAAGATATTTATGTCTCAGGTAAATCTGTACCAGGGGGCAACCACTTTTTAGGAGACCCTCAATCATCAGGTAGACAAGGTAACTCGTTCTTCAGATGTCAGCCTCTTTTCCCAACCCCTCTGGAACCTACCTCATGGATCCAGGTACAACATGGTGATAGCAGCTGGCGGATCTGGCTACTCCTGTACTGAATGCCCAACCTTCTAGAACCAGAGGCTGATGCTGAACCCCCATATGATAACATTTACCCAAAGTCTAGCTGGCTACCTAGTGACAGATAAATTCTATTTTATCACTCCCATCATGCAGAGTGTCTCACTTTGTCCTTATAGGGAAAATACACATTTCATAAAGGATTTGTCTTCTCTGCTGTAAGATTTCTGATAGTACTACCATTTGTGGACTAACAGAATGCCTGCTTTGTTCATTGCCAGGGTATCTCATGCAATATCACCTCTGACCTGGGAACACCTTTTACGGCAAAGGAAGTAAGGCAACAGCCTCATTCTCATGAAATGCATTGCTCTACCCTACATATCCCCCTGTGGTAGCTGTCTTAATAGATTGGTAGATCACTTGGTAAAGACTCAGACTCTCTTGGAGGATTGGAGTGCTGTCCTGTAGGATGAGATTCTTGCCTTAAACTTATAGCTAGTATATGGTGCTTTCTCTGAAGTCAGAATGCATCAAGGCAAGTGACAAAGTTGCAGTAGTCCTTCTCACTATTATCCCTAATCACACACTTGATGTTTTTGTTTTGCTTCAAATCCTCATGAATGGTTAGTTAGAGGTCCTAGTGCCCCAGAAAGGAAACATAGTCATAGTTTTGATGAAGTAAAAAATAGGACCACCTCCAGGGCCGTTTGAGGATTTTCATGCTAATGAACCAACAGAGAATTGGGTCACTGTATGGGCTGGAGTAACTGATCCAAGTTAATTTCCAAAAAGAAATTGTGTTTCTGGTTCAGAATAGGGGAAAAGAAGATTGTGTTTGGAACCCAAGAGATTTCCATTGGAAGCATGACCAAGTTAACATCATTTTGTGTTAATTTGGGAGTTGAAAGAAATGTGTGTCCCTTATGCTAGGGACATAAGTTTTTCGCCCATAAGAGGGGACAAAATGGGGGAAGGGGTGGACTCTGCTGTCTACCTGCCATTTGCCATTTCAGAGCTATCTTCATCTTTCTTCACCCTTGTCTGTGCCACAGGAAACTGACCTGTATGAATTACATAAACAAACCGTCTTAAACTCTGGCTTCCACCTGAGTTTGGCTAGTGGGAAGACCCAGTCAGAGAATGGAGAAAAAGCGGAAAGTGCGTTCATATTGTTCTCCTAGCCCTATCACTGTAGGTGGGAACCTCTGGCTAGCTGGCTCCCTTTACTACTTCTCTCAATAGTCTTTCTATGTGACTGACTCTCACTGAATGCTAGTCCTCTCTTCCTTCACCAGAGATGTAGGCAAAATATACTTGCAGGAGAAAATGTGTTTAATAGATGACAGAGTTTGGGGGCAGGGGCAGGTTTGGTCTTAATAAGGAGCTGGGAAAATTTTTCCATTGTAGTAGGAGGGAAGGCAGAGTATATGAACAGAAGTGCAGGCATGCTGATAAAGTTGTTGTTAGGCTATAGGAGCTGTGGTTGCTTTTATTTCCTTAGTGAATTAATAAATGTAAGTTCATTAGCAAAGACTTCATAAACAGTACATTAAAAAGTATTAACCATAAAGAAAGAAATGATAACTTGAATATAGTTAAAAATAAGGATGTCTAATCATCAAAAGACACCGATAAAAGAGCGAGAAGAAAACATATCTCTATATCTATCTATCATCTATCTATCTATCTATCTATCTATCTATCTATCTATCTATGTAAACAGTAAAGGGCACAGATTCAAGATATATTAAGAACTACAAATAAATAAGAAAAAGACAAGTAGCCTAATAAAAAAATGGACAGAATACTCAAACTAGTACTTGACATAAAATGATATCTAAATGGCTAAACACATATAGAAAAGTGCTCAATATCATTATTTATCTGAAAAATGCCAACTTAAATCACAGTGAAATACTATACTCTCAAACAGCAATGGCTAAAATGTAAAAGACTGACAATAACAAGTGTTGATGGAGATTTGGACTTGACTTAATGAAGTTCGGTTAGTTTAGTGTTACAGAGGGGTAGAGGCAAGGGAACTGAGCCTAAGGACCAAGAAGTGATTCTAGCATGGAATCTAAGCTAGTGAAGTGGGACATGAGTGTAGGAGGGAGGAGATGCGCAGGGAAGAGATCAGTGATGGGTCATGATGTGCCTAAAGAAGTTTTGGGGGTTTTAACTCACTGCTGGTACTTACTATTAAGAACTTTCCATCTCTGCTCATCTTGTCTCCATGAATTGTACCTCAGAGAGACAGGGACATTAAATCCAGTGTTTTCAGGATGTACAGGAGGAGGTATCCACAAAATGCTTCTTGCCCTTGAGGATTCTTTTGTTCCTATTGAGTAGATAGATGCATGCTTTTACTATGTCAGTCTGCCGGCGTAAACACAACATTAATCTTTTTATACGATCTTGTATGTATGTAAGTTAAAGGTATTCATTCCACAGGGAAGCGGCTGTGCAGCGGTAACTCCACGTCATGATGGAAGTGTGACAAGCTAATGGGAGGTGACTTTTGGAACGGCCACGCTGTCTTCAGTACTCATTTCGATAAACATAAACATTCACCCGGTGTTAAAAGTAAATAAATAATTTATATAATAAAGGAAGAACTACTTTAATTATTCTGCTAAAGAGATTCTCAGGGTTGTTAGACAAGCTGCCAGGCTAACATATTGGCTTTTAAATTATTTCACTCATTCAGCCAGGAAAATGGTTTTATGTGTTTTTTCTCCCTTCCTGAATACAATAAAGAATGAAAGATAGCCAGCCTGGCTCATGAATACATAATGAACGGTGACTAGGAGAGATGAGTCTGGTAGCACCTCAAAGAGTAAATCAACTATGAATTACCCCCGTGTTAATTTTCTGCTCAGTAAGATGCCATTGTTCTGAAGCGGAGGCAACATATAAAGACTTTCATTCTTTGGGGAGTTGCAGGGCAGGTGCAAATGTTCTCATCAAGTATCACCTGCAAGGGCTAGGCACTCTGGCTGCAGTGTTTTGCTTGCTTTTTCTCAAAGTATGTTGTTCTCTGCCTCCAAAAAATTGTATTTTTATTTCTTTCACAGTACAACTGAAATCTATTTTTTATGAAGACTTCTTAAACAAAGGGATTCCATACCATTTCCTTCTTTTCAATTAATATCACATGGTTTATCACTGTTATTAATCTATTATAACTGAGAATCAACCTATTATATTCTTGTTTTATTTTCAGGTTTCAATTTTATACCACTTGTTTCTCCAATTACACCATAAAATCCTTGAAATCCAGGGCATTGTCTGGATATTTCCCTCATTTTGCATATCAGTATTTTACACTCAATGTCTTTGTTTAATAGTTAGATGAGTGGAAATATGGATGATGGGTAGATGGATGGTTGAATGAATGAATTTAAACATAACTGTGTACTTGATTTGGTGAATGGGTGGGATAAAAGAGTATGACAAAATATTAATATATCAGGCTATATTTTTTGTATTTGTTATTGCTATTATTTGTAGAAGCAAACTGGCCAATTTCTTAGTTCATTAAGTATTTTAAATCCAAGTAATAAAAGCCGCAAATTAGGAAAGGCTATATTCACCAAACACCATGTAATATGAAAAACAGAGACATTTATTGAAGAGGATACAAGATACAAGAAACATTGTACATAGGACAATGATGCCTCAGTCCTCTTCAATGGAGGCACCTTGGGACCTCACACAGTTTTCCCAATCGCCATCAGCTGCCTCGTCATATTTTCCTGGATCTCATCAACAGTCTTATATCTCTTCCCTCCCTTTCAAAGGTGATGTTAGTTTTGGGAAAAGCCAGAAGTCACAGGGCACCACATCTGGGCTATAGGGGGGCTGAGTCACCTGGGTGATTTGATGTTTCACCAAAAGACTGCATGAGATGTGATGCATGAGCAGGAGCATTGTTGCGATGAAGCTGCTAATCAACAGTTGCCCATAGCTGCAGCCTTCTGAATCATCTGAATAGTTTCTGTGGAGGAATGTTCAAGCTTAACCCAAGATTTTATGCAGATTCACTGCTTTACTCACTCAGTCATTTCACATGCTCACTCAACAGTGTCTACCGCCCACACTGACTAGCAGTGAAGTTGTCATTGTTCATGCATGAGCATTCCAGCCCACTCTCCTTGGCTGCCAGGTTGCCACATCGATGTTGTGACAACCATTTCAGTTACATTAACAATGGCTGGACTTTTTCTGGACAGACCTCATATATATAGCTCTATATCTTTATCTTTCTATATCTCTATATCTCTATCTATCTATATCCAAATAGTTTGATCTTTGGTATTTCCAAATACCTTGATATTTTGGTTTTGCCATCAAAATGACCAGATCAGTGAAACTCTCATTGTGTAGAATAGCAACCCCACAAAAAAAATAAGGCCTTTTAGGAGCCTCAAATTATTCCACACACTTTAGGAAAAATAAGACCAGTAGCAGCCATAATATATTATAAAATACTGTTTTTATTATAAAAAATATATGGCCATGAAATAAGTTTTAGACAATATAAGATTTAAAAACAAGTAGTCATGATATATCACTCCAACACTAAGAGATAATTACTGTAAATATCTGAAAAAAGTTGAAAGTTGCTGTTTCTCTGTGTGAGTGTGTCTGTTTATACACATGCACATGCATCTGTGTGTGAACTATTCTGAAGTATAGGTTGGATGTAAAGGCTCAACCATCTATCATCCTGAATCAGAGCAAGACATGAGAAAGGAGGGAGAGACTTGCCTCTCTTTGAGGTTGCAGCAAAGACAGTTTTCAGATCTGCTCTTTCCAAAGTCATCTATTATCATCCGTCTGCTGTTTTCCCCCAGGGAGCCTTAAAACCTATGAATTCTACCTCAAAACTATCGGTTAGGCAAACTCTTTGCTCTATTGCTGATTTTTGTTTCTTCCCAGAGCCAAGAAGAATGCAGCCCCTTCCAAGATCTCTTTCCTAAATGCTCAGCAGAAAGTCAGGAGTGGGGAGGTTTCAGGCTCCAGCACCCAGGCTGCCATCTTCCCAGAAACTTCCTTGGGATCTTGATAGAAGGTTTTCTCTGTGTACTATAAGCCAGACTAAAAGAAATCAGTAATGGATGAACTAAAATGTTTTAACTTGACTGCTCTAAATTAAGGTACAACAATAAACCTGCTGTAGATCCTGATATGGTCTCTTCTTGAAACCCTCCTTTCAGACGTGACTCAACTTGAGCCAAAGGTGGTAGAGTTGACAGTGCCTGTGACACAGGGGTCTCGGGCAGAGAAATCCTGATGCTCTCACTGAGAGGAGCTGCCTCAGTGAGGCTTTGAAGGGACCTCCCGATTCTTCTGACCTCAGTGGGACCTAGGGGAAGCCCCAATGGGCACAATTGCTGCCCTTTTCTATGGTTTGGAGAGAACTGCTGTGTGTGAGACACAGAGAATGGGCACAGGCCTCCCAGTACCTCCACAGGTAGTCAAGCTATTTCTGTTTTGCATGCCTGGCCCACAGATGTGGAAACGCTGTGCCTGAAGGTCTGCCACTGGCACAGTAGAGAGATCCTGACAGCCTGGCCTGCACAAGGGTGGAAGGAAGACAGGACCGTGGGCAGCTGAAGAAAATTTACGGCCCATTCAGGGGGCTCTCTGATTTGGAAGAGCAGGACCTAGTTGATCAGGACAGGTGGCTCCAAATTAACTAGAACTCATAGAAGGGAATTTAAGCAAAAGCCTGTGGGAACTCTCAAGGAAATAAAACTAGAGCATTAAAAGTGCTTAGGGAATAAGACACAATCTTCTCTGCATCTGAAAATTGGAGAGATGAACTTAAGAAGAGGATGATTTCTCCTGAGCACAGAATTTAAAAGAAATATCTCACAATAGGGAGCTAAAACACAGAGAGGTAGATCTCATGGAGAAAATAGTAAGAGGTTTGGAGGATAACTCTAGGAAAGTTATGTTGGGTGTCTTGAATGCTAAGGATCAAGAAAAATCCGAGAACCAAGATGGCGGCGTAGGTAGACACACTGCGCCTCCTCGCACAACCAGAACTGACAGAGAATCGAACAGCAAGGGGGACCAACACCAAGGAAACAGAAAATAATCATTCATCCAGACTGGTAGGAGGGGCGGAGACGGCACTGGGGTGGAGAAGACTCGCGTGGCTGTGGCGGGACTGAGACTGGCGGAGTGTGGGACAAATGGCGCAGGCAGTCCGAGCACTAGCAGACCCTGCGGTCCCACATTTGCACAGATAAACCCAGAGGGCCGGACTCAGAGTGGCGGAGAGTGGGGCAGGCAGAGTGGCGGAGAGCACATTGCGGCACCACATTCGCCCACAGATAAACCGGACGAACGGCGGGCAGAGAAGCAGACCGCTGCGCAACCCAGGGCTCCAGCTCGGGGAAATAAAGCCTCAAACCTCTGATTGAAAGCGCCCCTGGGGGTTGGGGCGGCAGGAGAGACTCCCAGCCTCACAGGAGAGGTTGTTGGAGAGACCCACAGGGGCCTAGAGTGTGCACAGGCCCACTTACTCGGGAACCAGCACCAGAGGGGCCCAGTTTGATTGTGGGTAGCGGAGTGAAAGACTGAAATCCGGAGGAGAGTGAAGCGGGCGCCATTGCTCCCTCTCGGCCCCACCCCCACGTACAGCATCACAGCACAGCGACCAGCATTACCCCGCCCCGGTGAACACCTAAGGCTCCGCCCCTTAAAGTAACAGAGGCGCCAAGACAAACAAAAAAAAATGGCCCAAATGACAGAACACTTCAAAGCTCCAGAAAAAATACAACTAAGCGACGAAGAGATAGCCAACCTATCGGATGCACAGTTCAAAGCACTGGTTATCAATATGCTCACAGACTTGGTTGAATCTATTCGAAAAACAGATGAAGAAATGAAGCCTATGCTAAGAGAAACAAAGGAAAATGTACAGGGAACCAATAGTGATGAGAAGGAAACTGGGACTCAAATCAATGGTATGGACCAGAAGGAAGAAACAAACATTCAACCAGAAAAGAATGAAGAAACAAGAACTTGGAAAAATGAGGAGAGGCTTAGGAACCTCCAGGACACCTTGAAACGTTCCAACATCCGAATTATAGGGGTGCCAGAAGGAGAAGAGGAAGAACAAAAAATTGAAAACTTATTTGAACAAATAATGGAGAACTTCCCCGATCTGGCAAAGGAAATAGACTTCCGGGAAGTCCAGGAAGCTCAGAGAGTCCCAAAGAAGCTGGACCCAAGGAGGAACACAAGACACATCATAATTACATTACCCAAGATTAAACGCAAGGACCTACGTCCAAGATTACTATATCCAGCAAAGCTATCATTTAGAATGGAAGGGGGGATAAAGTGCTTCTCAGATAAGGTCAAGTTGAAGAGGCTCATCATCACCAAGCCCTTATTATATGAAATGTTAAAGGGAGTTACCTAAGAAAAAGATCAAGAATAGGAACAGTAAAAATGACACCAAACTCACAGTTATTAACGACCACACATAAAACAAAAACGAGAGCAAACTAGGCAAACAACTAGAACATGAGGGTTGTCAATAAGGGAGTGGGAGGGGGAGAGGGGGGTAAAGGTACAGAGAATAAGTAGCATAGATGATAGGTGGAAAATAGACAGGGGGGGGGTAAAAATAGTGTAGGAAATGTAGAAGCCAAAGAACTTATAAGTATGATCCATGGACATGAACTATGGGGGGGGAATGTGGGAGGGAGGGGGGTGGGCAGGATGGAGTGGAGTGGGGGGGGAAATGGGACAACTGTAATAGCATAATCAATAAATATATTAAAAAAAAAAAAAAAAAAAAAAAAAAAAAAAAAGAAAAATCCTTAACAGATTCTAGCAGGGGGTGGAAATATGTGTGTGTGTGTGTGTGTGTGTCAAATAGCTTAGGATATCTTATCAGTCAGTATCACTAGAAACTAGGTGAAAATGGGACAAACTGTGCAAATCATTGAGAGTGAAGAACTGTGATCCAAAAACTAAATTTTCAGTCAGGGTATCATTGATCTTCATCCATGAGGACAGTATGGTCGGTAAGATTGTAAAGACTAAACAATACAACAATAATGTAGATACTGATATGAAAAGATTTTGCAGCTATAATTAAAGGTCCAAGTTAGTTGACCTTGAGGTATGGAGGTTATCCACATGGGCCCAACCCATTGAACTGAGCCCTTTAGAAGCAGAGAGTTTTCTCTGATGGGTAACAGAAGATGAAGCCAGCGATTTTGCCATTGCTGGCTTTAAAAGATGGAGAGGTCTGCATGCCAAGGAATGTGGCAACTGGACCTGTGAATGGCCCCTGATAGACAGTAAGCAAATGAGGACCCCATTCTACCCACAAGGAACTAAATTTGACCACCACTCTGAAGGAATTCAGAAGTGGATTCTTATGAAGAATTTCTAGATAAGAACCCATTTAGGCCAACACTGTGATTTCAGTCTTGTGAGAACTTAATCAGAGATTCCAGCCTGAATTTCTGACCTATACAATTTTGAGATAATACTGGATGTTTTTTGAATTTTTAAGGGTTTTCTTCCCATTTTTTTTAGAAATAATTGAGATACATCACTGTAGTTTAAGGTAGACATACAACACAATGGTTTGATTTAAATATATTGTGAAATTATTACCACAACAGGTTCAGCTAATACCCATCTTCTCAAGTAGATACAATAAAAAAGAGAAGAAAAAAACTGAAAAAAACTTCTCCTGTGATGAAAACTCATAGAATTAACCCTGTTAACAGCTTTTCTATGCAGCAGTGTTAACTTTAGTCATACATTGCACATGACATTTCGAGTGCTTACGTGTCTTACAACGGGCAGTTTGGGCCTTTTGGCCACCTTCCTCCAAATTCTCCCTCCTCCACCCTCTACCTTGGGTAACCACAAGACTGGTCTCTTTTTCTGAGTTTGTTTTTATTTTTATAGATTTTACAATATAAATGACATAAAGTACTTGTTTTATTCTGTCTGACTTAGTTCACACAGCATAAAGCCCACTAGTTCCATCCGTGTTGTTGTAAGTGGTAGGACTTGCTCACTTTTAATAGCTAAGTGATATTATATTTGTGTAGATGCCAAACTCCCTTCCCCATCCACCCACTGATGGCTGTTTAGGTCTTCCAGGCCTTATTGCAGATAATGCTGCTACGGCTGTGAAAGTGCAGGTATCTTTTTGAGTCAGTGTTTTTGTTGCCTTTGGATATGTTCCCGGAAGTAGAATTGCTGGATCACATGGTAGTTCTATTTTTAATTTTTTAAGGATCCTTCATACTGTTTATTTTTGAATGTTTTTTAAGATATATGTTTCAATTCCAGTTCACATCAGCATTATACTAGTTTCAGGTGCACAACACAGTGATTGGTGAGGCATTATGTACAATAGCGTATGATGTGACCATCCGAGTAAGTCTAGTGCCCATCCGACCCCATACATAGTTATTACAAAATTTTGACAGATACATCCCTATGTTGTACTTTACATCCCTGTGGCTATTTTTATAACTGGTAATGTGTACTTCATAATCCCTCTCACCTTTTTCACCTATCTTCCCAACCCTGGTCCCATCTGGTGACCATCAGTTTGTTCTGTGAATCTAAGTGTTTGTTCGTTTGTTTATTTCATTTTATAGATTCCACATATAAGTTACAATCATATGATATTTGTCTTTCTGTCTGATATAAAACCCTCTAGGTCCATACATGTTGTTGCAAATGGCAAATTTCCCTCCCCCCTTTCTATGGCTGAGTAATATTTCATTGCATCTACGAATCACATCTTCTTATTCGTTCATCCATTAATGGACACCTAGGTTGCTCCCCTATCTTGGCTATTGTAAATGATGCTGCAATGAATACAGGGTGTGTGTATCTTTTCACATTAATGTTTTTAATTTCTTCAGATAAACACCCAGCGATGGAATTATCAGGTCATATGACAGTTCTATTTTTAATTTTTTGAGGAACCACCATAATCATAACGCTTTCCCTAATGGCTGCACCAATTTCAATCCCACTTACAGTGCCCAGGAGCTCCCTTTTCTCCACATGCTTGTACTTGTTTGTTGATTTTTTCAGGATAGCATTTGGACAGGTGTGAGATGATATCTCGTTGTTTTAATTTGAATTTCCCTGATGTTTAATGACCTTGAGCATCTTTTCATGTCTATTGGCCATCTGTATGTCCTCTTTGGAGAGGTTCTCTGCCCACTTTTCAATGTGATTGTTTGGTTTTTGGTGTTAAGTTGTATGATTTCCTTATATATTTTTGATATTAACCCCTTATCAGATATGATTTGTAAATATTTTCTCCCATTAATTAGGTTGTCTTTCTGTTTTGTTGATGGTTTTCTTTGCGGTGCAAAAGTTTTTAGTTTGATGTAGTCCCATCATCCAAAAAAAAAAAAAATTCAAAAAACATCACTGAGAGCAATGTCAAAGATTTTACTACCTGTTTTCTTCTAGGATTTTTATGGTTTTAGGTCTTACATTTAAGTCTTTAATAAATTTTGAGTTTCTTATTATATACAGTGTAAGAAGGGGGTATTGCTTTTTTTTTTTGCATGTATCTGTCCAATTTTTCCAATAGCAATTTTTGAAGGGATTGTTTTTACCCCATTGTATATTCTTGCCTCCTTTGTCATTTATTAATTGAAGATATAGGTATGGGTTTATTTCTTGGCTCTCTATTCTGTTCTATTGTTCTATATGTCTGCTTTTACACCAGTACCATGCTATTTTGATTACTATAGCCTTATAGCATAGTTTGATATAATGTAGCATAATACTTCTAAACTTGTTTTTCTTCTGAATATTGTGTGGGCTATTTTGGGTTTTTCTGTGGCTCTATATACATTTTAGGATTATTTGTTCTAGTTCTGTGAAAAATGTCATTGGTGTTCTGATAGAGATCGCATTGAATCTGTAGATATTTTGGGGTAGTATGGACATTTTAACTGATGTTAAAGATTTTGGGAATGTCTGCAGAGTTGGCCAAGGTAGGCTAGTTATGTGGAGGAGCTGCTGGAAGAGGATTGGGCCAGGAGGGCAAGTTGAGTGAGGCAGGGTCTCAGGGAATCACCAGAGTTTATGAACAGTGTTAGCTAGGTTAACGGAGAGTTCAGATCTGGGACCCACCTGCACATGCTGGCTGGGTGAGAGGGGTGCTCCACAAAGAAACAGTGGCACCTGCCGGTTATGTTGTCTCTGGACAAAGTTGCCCTGCCCTTTCCCCTCCAGTCCTTGCCTTGAAATGAGTCCATGTACTTGGTCTCCACAGGCTTCTGTTATTTTCTGAGCTGCTGCCCCTGCATTGGAGCTTAGAGCAAGTGATTCTGTGACAGGGCGAGTCTGCACGGTCACATGTAGAGAAGTCTTGGTCTCTAGCATACCTTTGTCTCTCTCAGATGCAGTCCCTGCTGAATGAGCCAGATGTTATGGGGACTTCCTTCCCAGCACTGATGCTGCAGGCTGGGGAGCTCAGAGAGGAGTGAGACCCCTTGTACCTTAGAGGGGGGCTTCTGCTATGAAGGTATTCCTCCCAATTCTTAATTGCCACATCATGGGTGTGGGACCTGCCTGGTCCACTTCTCCACCCCTCTCACCAGTCTCAGTGAGGCTGCTTCTTGATATCCTTAGTTACAGGACTTCTATTCAGCTAGTATTCAGGTGGTTCTCAATGATGGTTGCTCTGTAATTCAATTGTAACTTTGATATGATTGAGGGAGGAGGCAAAGAAAGAGTCTACCTACCCTGTCACCTTGACTGGCACTCCCTTTATACTGCTGTCCGCAGTGGCTGCACCAGTGTGCGATCCCACAAACAGTGCACAAGCGCTGCCTTTTGTCAACATCCATGCCAGCACTTGTTATCTCTGTTGTTTTTGATGGTGGTCCTTGTAACAGCTGTGAGGGGGCATCTCATTGCATTTTTTCAAATGGTATGATTTGTATTCATTTGTTATGCAGCAATAGAATGTTAATAAAAAGATATTTTAAAATACATGTTTTCAGACAGCAAAATACCCCAATGTCTTATCCTGAAACACTGTATTTTCATTGAATTAAAATAGAAATCTCAAGGTAGAAGAGAAAATATGGAGAGCAAACAGGAATAAACAATGAGGCTTTCATTATAACTGATTTTATGGACATGAAAATAATTGAAATTTCTAAGATGAAGTTTGATGTAAATGTTAGTGAGTTAGCCTGGTACTTAAAATTCTGAATTATCTCATCAGAATCTAGAATGTGAAAGGGATTAGTGGAAAAGTATAAGCATCTCTTCCTAAATGTTTTATGGTCAGTGAGGATAGAGATTGGAGAGCAGACGGGAGGGTCAAGCCAGGCTTCCGTCGAGGAGTGAAGGTAGAATGAGAAGAGCGTTCACCCGTCCAGTAAAAGTAAGGAAAGGAGAAAAGAAGAAACCACTAAGTTTATCGAATAGTAAAAGTAAAAAAAGAGGGAGAAAATAAAGCCATGTATTTTAGTTGTTGCTGTAAATGGGAAGTACTGCATTCCCCTATGACAGAGACTGTCAAAATGGGCTACAAATCCATTATGTTATTTGTAAGAAATACATTTATAACAAAATAGTAAATGTCAGAAATAAAATATGAGGCAAAGATATAAAGGAGAATACAAACTAGAAGAAATTGGAAACATATCTGATGTGATGACAAAGGGACCTTCAAAGCCAAAAGCATTTAATGAGACAAGGGGGGATGTTATGTGGTGGTAAAAGTTGCAATCCACCAAGAAGATAAAACACCCACAAACTTCAATCATCAAGTAAGAACTGCTAAGTGTACAAAGCAAACATTCCTCAAAATACTACGAAGTCAAGATGAAAACAAAATGATACCTTTTAATATATGTCCCTCAGAATTTAATGAATCAAGAAGGTAAAGGATTTAAATAATATGACCAACATAAATATGTATCTATGCAAAACTTAGTACTGCAAATAAGATATACTTTGCTTTCTCATGCTCATAGAACTGTTATTTTTTAAAACCAGTCATGTACATGGACAAATAAAGGTTAATAAATCCTAAAAATGTAGAAATTAGGCTATATTTCCTAATCATAATCTAGTGAAGCCTACTATGTGAGAAGTGAGAATTCTCTACCAGAATATGTCTGTATCAAAAGGAAAATTGAAATTATAAACAAATATTATCTACAAATTTTCAAAAATGAGGAAAAACTTCCAACAAGACTAATAAAACCTAATTAAAGATGCACATAGAAGAAATTTAATGTCCTTAAAAATTTATATTAATTAAAAAGGAGAGACTAAAAATAAACAAATAAATTATCTAATGATTAAACATTTTTCCATTTCTGGGATAGCACAACATCATAATAAATATTTTTATATTGCTTCTTTGGTTTACTAATGTTTTGTTTAGAATATTTGGACATACTTTATCATTATCAATAGCCAATAATTTTAATTTTTATAGTATCTGTCACATTTTGATATCAGATTTATATTTGTCTCATACAATGAGCTTGGTTGTATTCTTTCTTTTTTTTCCCCCCTTTGGGAGAGTTTGTTTATGCTTGTTATTAATGTTATTATCACTATTACAATGATTTCAATTAAGTACAATGTTAGTAGCACTTGACTGAAAAATTATCTGGGCTTGATTCTGTCCTTGCAGAAAAGAATATTAGCTGGGTGAAAGAAGTGAGACACGAAGGAGCACATATGTGTGATTTTATTATGTGAAAATCCTAAGGTAGACACAGCTACTCCATAGTGATAGAAAGGGGGTCAGTTGCCAGGAGTAGAAAATGGGAAGGGATATGAAGGAAATCCTTTGGAGGAGCTGAAAGCGTTCTGTATTTTGAATTGCTATATGTAGTTAACAAAACATCATATTGTATACTTTAAAAATATAAATTTTCTTATTTGTAAATCAAGTTGATTTCTAAAAATATGGCCATTTGTCTCTGAAGGGCATGCTAAAGCTTACCTTTTATTCTTCAAAGTCAAGGAGTTGTCCTTTAACACTGCAAGATCCCGAATATTTTGTGTTCTCTCTACTTTGTTCCATTTTTACTTGAAAACCAGCCAATTATTTTATGAACTGAACTTTTTTATTTTATCTTGTCAAATGCAGCCTGAATTAGTCTTCTAAGGCTGCCATAACAACATACCACGGAGCGGGCGACTTAAATAACCAAAAGTTATTTTCTCACATTTCTGGAGGTTGGAAGACCAAGGTAAGGTGCTGGGATGGGAGATTTCTCCTGAGGCTTCTTTCCTCCACTCGCAGAGGGTGGTCTCTTTGTAGTATCCTCACACGGCCTTTTGTTCCGTGCGTTGGTCCTCATTCTCTCCCTGCCACCTCTTCTATAAGGACACCAGTCATAGTGGATTAGAACATCGCCCTCATGACCTTATTTAACCTTAGTTACCTTCTTAAGGGCCCTATATCTAAAGGTAGTCACACTGGGTGTGTTAAGGCTTCAACAAAGGAATTTGGGGGGACATATTTCAATCGATAACATTCTACTCTCTGGCTCCCCAAAATTCATGTCATTCTCATATGCAAAAACATTCACCTCATTTCAATACCCCCCAAATTCTGAACTCATCCCAGCATCAGTTCTACGCCCAGAGCTGCATCTAAATATCATCTAAATCAGGTGTGGGGGAGACTTGAGGTATGGTTCATCCTGAGGGAAAATTCCTCTCCAGGTAAGAATCGCTGACACCAGACAAGTTATGAGCTCCCAAAGGAAGCGGGTCTGTGTGCAGGCACAACACAGACAGTCCCATTCCAAAGAGGAGTAATTGCAAAGACAAAGTGGGTGACGCGCGCCAAGGATGTCTAAAGCCTAGTAGAGCAAACTCCATTATATCTTTTTTCCCCTTATTAGATCTTAAAGCTCAAGAATAATCCTTTTGGGTTCTATCCTTTCTGCTCTCCAGGCCCACAGAGACATGATTCTGGGTGCTGACACCAGCTTCCTGACAGGCTCTGAGTAAATGGGTGGCATCCTGGCCCAGTAAAAATGAGGAGGAGACAGCCTTGTCCTTTGCAATCAAGGAGGAGATGGCCTTGCCACCGCCCTGTGGTGGCAGTGGCAGCCCTGCTGATTTTTGAATTACCCTGGGAGTCATTCTCCTCTTTTCTTGAACAGTAATGCATGCTGGCAGCCAGACAGCTCTACTGTCCCATCTGATAGAACCCCAGAATTCCAATAGCCTTTCTTCATTTCATCCTGTCTCTGTCCCCGTTAGTCCAAAGAGTAGTGTCCCTACTGGTAATAATACCTTCAATGTATCTTTCTCTCCTCTCACATTTTACTATAAGGAACCAGGAGAAACCAGGCTGCATCTTTAACACTTTGCTTAGAAATCTCAGCTAAGTATCAATGTTCAAAACAAAACACAATTTGGCCAAGTTCCTTGCTACTTAGTTAGCACTATATCTGTCTTCAAAGGTCCACTGTTCTTTCAAGCCTGCTGCTTCAGGATGGTAAGAGACATGATAATACCTTAGATGAGTGAAATCTAAGAGCATGGGTCCATTGCCTTGCTTTATTTGCTGGGAAGTGAGCTCCTTGATCAGAAGCAGTGCTGTGTAGAAAATACCATGACAGTGGATAAGGCAAAGGTATTCTGCAAGTCCACGGGTGGTAGTTTTGGGAGGAGCATTGTGTGCAAGGAAGATGAATCCACATCCAGAGTAAGTGTCCCTTCCAGTAAGGACACAATGTCACCCAGTCCATGATGGAAGTGGTTTAATGTAAGCACCCTGCCACTAGATAGTTGGCCGATCATCCCAGGCAATGCTGCATGTTGGGGACTCAGTGTGTTCTTGAAGCAGAAAGATTGAACACCAGGTAGGGCCATTGCCTGGTCAGCCCAGGTGAGTGGAAATCCCTGTTGCCGAGCCCATGCATTACCTCTATCCCTGCCCACCATGGCCACTTTGTACATGAGCCCATTGGTTGATGACAGGGGTGGCCAGGAAAAGAGGCTGACTGGTATCCACAGAACAGGGAATCCTATCTACTTATTATTACAGTCCTCCTCTGTTGAAGTCACCCTTTGGTGAAATTCACATGGGATACAAATATCTTCACACATTTTTTTTGCCCATTCAGAGAGATCTATTTACATAACTTCTCAGACTTCCTTGTCACCAGTTTTTCACTGCTGCTTGTTCATTGGTGCATAATCTACTCCCAAGTTTCTGTAGGCAACAACGTTGTCAGATATTTTTCCATGTATACCATGGACACCATTCTTAGAACTCCAGTGATCAGTTTCCTCATTACCAAAGATGGCTGCTGAAGCCAATACCACATACTTTAAGAGTTTGTTATGCCACGACCCACTCCTCACACCTAACTATGAATTAATTAGATCAGTAAATAAAACATCTCAGGGGGTTAAAGTAGCGAATAGTTAATGTTCAAAATGAGTCTGCAGTAGGACTCTGCTCATCGTTGTTGCTCAAGGACTCAGGCTGCGGGAGACCTTATGTGTGGCTTCAGGGTGAGAAAGAGTGAAAAGCTTTACGTTGGCAAGGTCGTGAAGTATGACATCTTTGTGTGCTCAGAATTAGGGGAGATCTGGCTATTGGTGTACCTAATATTATCTACCTTAAGAGCATAAGGTTAGACATGGAAATTCATCACTTCCCCCCATACACTTAAGGCCTATGTACCTCTAAAACCAGAGCACCAGCAAGAGCAATTACAATCCTAATACAAATTCTTGTGCAGCTAAAAGGCATAAACTCTACAATAAATGTAGGCCTTTATTTGAGAAAATTAAAAGGTCAGCATAGCTTGAAGGAAAGTTACAGCCGATGGATTGTGAAACCAAGGGCAAAATGTACAGAGTTCTGAGAGAATCAAGAAATAAGCCCTCCGAGAAAGGACTCTTGGCTAAACTCAACCCAAGAAGAATGTGACTGGATGGGTGTCATGCATCCATGGATGGGAGGATTTATATTCCTCTGTGGCTTTCTGTATTTTGCTGTATTAGTGTAGTTTGTTTTCAACTGCTATTATTTGTGTAAAACATTAATATGCTGGAGAGAAAAAAATCATGTATGAATCAACAGTACACAATTATCCCCTATTTAACAATGACTTACGAGCTTATCATAAACATAATTGCAGAAATATGCACTGTGGCAGAAAGTCTGTATTAAGTAGAAGACAGTATGGTGCCATTGACTATAGTTGTCAACCTAATTATAATCGGAGTGAATCAGGGAAGGCTTTCTGGAGGAAATGATTAAAGCCAACACCTGAAGGAGGTTTCAAGGTCCAGCTGTTGCTAATGATAAGAAGAAAGCATTTCAGACAGAGGCAAAAATTTGGGAGAAGGGCTTAGAGGCATAAAACAAACAAAGCTGGGACTTCTGCAAGGAGCTACAGGAAGTTCAGTATTTTTGGAGGTAAGAGAGCAGTCGGCATAAGATGAAACAAGAGATTTAGAACACAGCCAGACCTTGCAGGGGCTATAGGCTGCATGAAGGATTTTTTTTTTGCTTAGTAAAAATAGAAGAGAGTGACAAGATAAAATGTGGCTACTAAATGATGAATAGATTATTACAGGGACAAGGGCGGGAGCAGGGAGACCAGTGAGAAGGTTATTGCAGTCTTTTAAGAAAAAGTTGATGGTGGCCTAAGGAAAAGTTAATTATACAGCGAGGAAAAGAGCATGTGGATTCAAGAGCTACCAAGGAGGTATAGCAAGTAGCACTGGGTCTGTGTGTTTGCGTGTAGGGGGGGGAGAGAATGGGGAGCATTAACTATATAATGTTAATTTGAGATCTGTTATTCTGAAAATATTAGAGATATTGTCCAGTTGTTGGCCATTTATATAAACCTGTATGTGAGAAAACAAGTATGGCCTGAGGATAAATTTGAGAGTTAACAGCACAAAGATGGTCATTAAAACCATGGAATGAGTGTAAGAATTTAGGAAGAGAGTGCATGGGAGAAAAAAAATATGAGCTTGGATGGTGCTTATTTCACAATTTATTTTGTACCCAGAGAAGTTTCGCTGGCTATCTGTCCTCTTGGTCAGGATAGCTTAACGTCCAAGAAAACAATGGCTATGGTAATTCTGCTGATGGAGCAGATCAAGAGTCAGATTGTGCCTCAAAGAGACACAGGGACGTGCCTTTGGGGGTGTTTATCCATGTTGGCTGCTTAGTGGTGAAGTCCCTGGAAGAACAGGAGGTAACCAGCTTTCTCCTCCTACTCTAGTCTTCGGGGGAGTTACAGTGACTGAGGGACTGCCAGCCGTCTGCACTGGGTCCGGTCCAGGATGTAGGGTGGCTGTTATGTAAATGGTATCAATGAGGTACATTGGCTCTGCCATTTATTAGTCATGATACCTCGGGCAACTTCCCTATGACTTGATTTACTTACATTTAAAATGGGTATAGTTTTACTAATGATAAAATCAAGATATTGTAAAGATTAAGTTATTCGGTACGCTTAAAGCACTTAGACCAGCATGTAGCAAGCTTTAAATTAGCATAAACTACAATTGTTACTTATTTTAGGTTCAGTGTGGGCATAGAAACTGGAGTCAAGAAAAAAAATGATAGATGAAAGCATAGAGGAGTTTGACGGCTTCCCTCTATGAGCACAGCAGGAAATTAAGAAGTCAGTGGGTGCAATGCTGAATATGCCGTGTATTTTTATAGCTACATAGCCCTCTGCTAAATGGCTTAACGCCTCCAGCACCAGGCACTGCGCATACCTACAGTAACTCCATGATTCAGTGAGTCAGAAGCTCCCCTAAAGTGACATTTTCTCTAACATCTTTATAGGTTACCATTCAGATTGGGAATCTCAGTTCATGAATCAGTTTCTCTGAGTTGAAAGTAAAATAGTGTTTAATGAGACAGAATTTACTGGGCTGGGTATTGGCAGGACTTGAATCACTAATCTGTTCTCTGGTTTACTCAGTAAGTCTGAAATTGTCCTTCATATCGAACATGGGTGTCATTCCCATATCATTCATTTTTCATTCATTCAACAACTGTTTCTTGAGAGTCTACATTGTGCTGGGGTGCCATTCCAGGATGTATCAGTGATCAAAATAGGCAAAGACTCCCATTCTTATGCAACCTGCATTATATGTTATAATGAAGGCATGGAAGTGTGGGCAATTCATGTAAAACAATTTTCATAGGTTTCCTGGAAATAAAATTTCCAACTGACTAAAAACGTGTTTTACTGGTTCATCCTGACTTTCTGACAACTTCATTTGTATTGGGAAGCACCCCTTCTGTGTGATGCTTCCTATTTTCGCAGCTGATACTACACACTTCAGATCTGTAAGTACACTGGAAACCAACCGGTTCAAAATTTCATTTTATAGATGTGACAATTGAGGTCCAGGAAGTTAAAAGAACTTGACTTAAGTCTTCACAGTGAGTGGCTGCTTTTGTAAAATGTCAGATTACTTGTAACAGATTTCCCCTAAATATTAGGTGAAAGGGAATAAGTAAAATAGTTCAGTGCCTTTCTCTCCCACTCTAATGTATGATGTTGCAATTTCTGAGTCTTCCCATTGAGGTTTATTTATAATGTATTTCTATGACACATCAGTCAGAAATGGGTTTGTTACAAGCCACAGTACATACCAACATAGCAGTGGCTTAAATAAAAGAGAAACTTACTTCTCTCTCAGATAAAAGAAATGTAGAGATAGGCCGCTCAGGGGTGGTATGCTATCTGCAATCTTCCTGATTCAGGTCTTTGCACTGCATGTCTCCACCATCCCTGCTGTGGGGCCCTTGCCCTCATGTCCAAGTTCACTTGTCTAGCCATCATGTCTGTATTCTAGACAGCAGGATAGAAGAAAGGGAAGGGAGTGGCAAAGTACCAGTGCCATTGTATCAGTCAGGGTGTCATCAGAAAAGCCGGGCCACTAAGAGTGAAGTAGAATAAGGAGTTATTTTAGGAACTTAACTTTCCATACTGTGGGCATGAGTTAAATTGTTTGTGTTCTGCTGTGTTGGTTCTGTGTATGGTGCTGGGCCTGAAGACAGTAGGACAGGCCATTTAAAAGGAAAGATGGACATTTTCATAGTCAGGTTTTTGTGCCAACTTGGCTAGGCTATTATCCCCAGTTAAATCAGTTTCTATGAAGGTAATTTGTATATGTGACTAAAGTCTGTAATCCGTTTATTTTTATTTTTATATATTTTTATTTTCTCTTGAGGGCATGCTTATTGATTTTAGAGAGAGGGGAAGGGAGGGAGAGAGAGGGAGAGAGCCATTGATGTGAGAGAGAAACATAGATTGGTTGCCCCTTGCACGTATCTGGACCAGCGACTGAATGGCAACCCAGGCATGTGCCCTGACTGGGAATCGAACCCCCGACCTTTCAGTTTACCGGATGATGCACCAATCAACTGAGCCACACCAGCCAGGGCTGATCAGTTTACTCTAAGTAGAAGAGATTATCCTTGATAATTTGGGTGAGCGTGGTTCAATCAGTTGAAAGGCAGAAGTGAGGCTTCCAAGAAGATGAAATTTCACCTTTGGATGGAAGCTTCACCTCCTGCCTGAAAGGGCCCAGCCTGCTCTTCCTGATGGCTTGCCTGACAGACTGTGGACTTGAGTAGCCAGCTTCCAGTGTGAGCAGATTTCTTGTAATAATTTTCCTTGTGTACTTCCTACTGGTGCTATCTCTCTGATGGAATCCTGACTGATGCAGACGTGCTGTGACAGAGAACAAGGACACCCTGGAGCCCATGAGGACACAGTAAAACCTGCACTAATCTCTAACCATCTCCAACCCTCCAACTCCGATGATGCTGGTGACCTGTAGGAAAGACTGGCACCCTCTGCCATGGAGCTAACATGCACTTTGTCCAGGAGCTGGAGAAACAGCAGGATCCAGCAGGAGTTGCTGCAGAGTCAGCTGCCATGTCACACTGACGAGATGAGCCAGCAGATCAGGGACAAGGTGCATAAGCAACAACAGCATCTGACTTTATAGTGACCTTCTAGGTATAAACATGGCTGCTGCTTTACCTTCCAAACCATGTGCAAATTTCTCCTTGACCATCTAGCCCAGAACCATACAGGGAGGGGAATTCTGAGAATCAATATTCCAGTTTAGTAAGCTAGGTTGACACAGAACAGAACCACTACCCCCAGGTATCTGGGGAGCTTCCACACAACACTTTATTTCATAGCTTATGTGCAAAAAATGTACAGACTATGTCTGGCTGCAGGTCTAAAAGTCAGCGGTTCTCTTCTAAAGAGAGAGAGGATGGACATTGGGGTTGATGACAAGTCCCTTTTATCAGAGCACTGGTCTTAATGCACTCAGTTCCTACCTTCTAGAGCCTAATTTTTAGGAGTGGCAATTAGACATTGTACAAATCTGTGTTGACTTTTGAGTTTTCAGCTAAATAGAAATACTTCACCTTCATAGATGGTCCCTTGGAAAACTTCATGGAGTGTTTTTATGTTTAAAGAACTTTTCATATATCAAAATATTATCCCCAGGACAGCAGTGAACCCTGATAAGTGGGTGATTCTTTACCCTTGATGTCAGATGGGTCTTGCAGATCAGCAGCAGACTTCTAAAAGGCCTTTTGAGAGGGTGTTTTAGTTTCCCTGAGAGAAGAAAATGCAGGGTTAGTGACCAGGACCTCTCGGGTACATGGAATGCCTTGGGGGTCTGCCCTAGTACAATGAAAAGGACACCCACTCAGTTTGTTCTCTCACGTTTCCGTTTTGTTTGTTTAGATTCCACATGTTATTAGATTTATTGTGGTGATCACGTCATAAGGTAAATAAATGTCAAATCCCTATGTTGTATACCTGAAACTAATAATATTGTATGTTAAATGTACTTTAAAAATTGTTTAAAAAAGGAAAGCCACTTATATTGTAAATTTATGTAGATAAAATAGATTTCCTTTAAATGCTTCTTTATACAAATTCAACCAAGTCAACTGCAGCTCAGGTCTGTGCAGATAATAACGCTGAGTGGCCTGAGCCCGAGCACAGGCCAGGCACTGGTCTACGTGACTCACACAATCATATTTCATCTCAGAAGGACCCTGGGGGTGTGTGCTGTTACTCTCATTCACGTTTTACAGATAAGGAACTGACGCACAAATTGTTTTAATAAGATCATATAGAGAGCCAGGAAGAACTTAGGACATGGCGCTCCAGAGCTGTTCCCTTGCCTTTTCCTGATAAACCCCTGGACGCTGACTCATCTCAGAAATAGGACGTCCAGAACCTTATCTATATTAGGGCAGGAAAGTAAATACAGGGGAAAAGCCTTTAATAACAAGGACCTAAAGCAAAAGAGGTTTTTAGATAGACAACTAGAAAGTTAAATTAGTTAGGAGCCCTCTTCTAGGATCATTCTGATTAAATACAGTTAAATAAATAGCAACCTCTCACTATTAGGATAAGCTGTAAAAGCAAACCCCTGAGGCCAGAGGGTGGAGGACGGAAACAATGGCAGAGGTGGATGGGCTTAGCTCCCCCACCTTAGACCAGCAGGACTGTCCTCTGTGAGGTTGGCTTCCTTCCACACCTGTCGGCCAAGTTCTGTGAGGGCAGAGGCTGTTGGTGTTTCTCTGCAGCACCCAGGGGTCCCCCAGGGGATGTGCACAGCACAGGGGCTCAGGCACTGGGTCAGAAAGGAGGACTTGAAAGGAGGGGCTTGGGAGCTAGGTATCAGTTTAGGGCCTTCTCGACTGGTGCAGTAGGTTTCATTTCATGCTGAATGTGAGACTTGGAGCCCGGGTTGTTTTCTCCTGTGTCACCAGGACCCCTGGGGCTGGGAAACCCATGCGTGACACCGTAAATAGCCTTTCTGTTGCTGTCCTTTGTGAGGGGTTGGTGGGGGGTTGATACAGAGACCACCCAGATATGTGCATTCTGCTGGCAGACAGTCCTGAGACACAGCCTCGCCACGCCAGTTAGGAAGCAGTCAGATGGCAGAGGGTATGATTTTTGCATTGCTCTTGACATGGCTGCATATCTCCTTGACCAGTAACTGACAGACAAAAACCCAAACAGGTTGAGTGTTACAGAAAATGCGAAATGAGCTTGAAGCCTGGAAATCCATGGAGGACTGCCCCCTCCCACCCCCAGTCTGGTAACTAAAGGTCTCCAGCTTGACAAACTGCCTGCCTGAAATTCACCTGCCTCAAAATCCTCTTGGCTCATTCTTTTTTAAACTTAAAAACGGAACGTATGAAACAGAGTGAACAGTAGCAATCAAAATCCAGAAGGCTAGAGACATTTCTGCCATTCTCAGAATTTATGAACATCCCCTGTTTCTGGAAGGCTCTCGGAGCGGGGAATGCTCAGCTTGGCTGGTGAGTTCCCTGCAGCAGCTGGCAGTAGAGCTATAAATAGAACGAGGCGGGAAGCTCCCTGCGCGGGAGGGAGGGAAGGAGGGAGCAGGCGGGTGGAGATTCCCGGCTCTCCCTCCGCCTGCCTCTGGCGCGTTCAGCGTTCAGGGCTGGGGATGCCAGTGCAGGGGGAGGGCGGTGGTGTTAACCCCCACCATACCTCTGGGCTCCATGGGGCTGCGGAGGACGGCGCGATGGAACACTCTGGGCATGGAAATGAAGACATGTTTCTAACCTTGTACAGGGAAAACCACCATCAGTGATTTCTCTCCTTCCCTCTCTTTACTCTTAAGCTCTGGTTAACTCTTGAAATTCGGCCTTGCGCACACACACGGGAATTTGTTCCATGTCTTTTTTCTTTTTTTAAAGGGGCTTAAATCCAACCCTTAAAATTAAAACCATCCCCAAATTTGGTCTTGGGAGTAATGTTGGCTTTCACATTACAGCACAAGGCTCCCGCCCACCCCCGTGCTGCTTTATGCTGCTTGAGGACAATTACTTTCCTTTGGAGGGTCGATCAAGGGGAAACGAGGGGTGTGTGTGTGTGTGTGTGTGTGTGTGTGTGTGTGTGTGTGTCAAAGGGAGAGAGAGAGAGAGAGAGAGAGAGAGAGAGATTTTGGGCGCATGCACACCCCTCGGTAGCCTCTAGTTCTGCAATACCCTGTGCATTCTCGCCCCCGCCAGCCGGGCTTGTCCCTGGCCAAGGACTGGAGAAGGAGGGAGTCTCCAGTCCTGGCAGAACATCCTATCACCAGGTTCAGTATTTTGCACCTTCGGTGCTGAAGCAGGGACCGGCAAGTAGGAGTAGGACTCTTCACAGGTGGACCCCGACCAGCCAGCCACCCGTGGGCAGCCCCGTGGTATCCCCTATCCAGACCCCTCCCAGGGACTCCTGAAGCCCCGGAGGGGGGGGCACGGAGGGCCACGCATTCTCTGGGGCTTAGAGCTGTCACGGAATTTGACACCGGGAGAGGCAGCTGGTCTTTGGCCAGGACTCTTGATCCTTCTCAAATGGAAACAGTTTCTCCCAGTGAATCTGCTGGAATTCTCAGCTCACTTCGCCTTTGCCTCCTGGTGCATTTGGCCAAGGCCGCATTTCCCACTTTGGGACAAGGAAGGCTCCAAATGGAGCGGGCTCCAGGTCGAAAAACAAGGTAAGCTTGCCCTGCTAAGGTGACATTGACTGGGGCCATGGATTTAATGGGACCGTCCTCTCCTAGGCAAATGGTGAAGTGAAGTTTGCCTGGGGCTTCCCCTTCCCCCATCTGCCTCCTTGGGCCTCTTACTCCCTTCTTCACCCCTCTTTCTGGATTATTTTTCCCCTGCCCCTATTCAAACCTTAAAAAGAAAAATTCTTCTGGTTGGGCAGTTGATGGAGGGACTCCCTTACGTTCTTATTTTCAGTGTTTCAATGTTCCACACCAGGGGCCAGTGCCACCGTGTGACCTGAAATTCCCATCTTCCCCCTTCCCCACCCTCCATCCTTGCTCCCTGTCTCAGTTCTCGGTTCCTCATCCAGCCTGCTGGTGTTTCTTTGCCTTTCGCTGTTCTAACTTCTCTTTCCTGTCTGAAAATAGAAATCGGAACAAAGGGAGGTGGGCAAATGTCGTGACTTCGTCTGTGATGTTAATGCAAGGCTAGTGTTGTAAAATGCCTGGATTGGTGGTTTATGAATCATTTGTTCATCAAGTGTTGTTTGCACCTGCCCTATGCTGTTATTTAACTTTTTCTCTTGTGGGATGACCAGACCATTTTCTTGAAAATAAACTACCCTCCAGACTTTTCCCCAAGTACCCTTCTACTTTTCTCTAGGCTGTGGGCATGTGAGGAGGGGGTGTAGAGCCTGTGGGAGAGGGGGATGCTCATTGCGTCCAGGCTGGTTTACTGCTTGTGCTCCCAAGCCATGGAGTAAATAACAAAAATCACACGTTAATAATAATAACTGACATCTATTGAGCACTTTTTGGTATTGTTCTAAGAACTTCACAAGTATTAACTTATTTAAAACTGATAACAACCCCATGAAATAAGGAATATTATTATCACTTGTTTTACACACGGGGCAATTCAGGAACAGATGACTTAAGTAATTCACTCGTGATAACACAGCTAGTAAGTGGGGGAGCTGAGACTGAAACCCAGATTCCGGAACATAACTCTCAGTCTGTTACGGATCCCTGTCATCATACACTCATCCCTCCACCCTGCGCTCGGCATGGTTCTAGGCACTGGTGATGGAGGAGTGAATAAGGCAACCAAGATGCTTGAACTTGTGTTTTAGTTGGAGGTAACTAACAGCTAACATATCAGCAAACAAACTAGGCAAAACAGAGTAACGCACCAAGGAGTGGCGGCCTTCACATGGGGAGGGGTCAGAGCAGTTCTCTGTGTGTTGGGGACATTCGCGTGGAGACCGTGAAGCACTGAGGAGAGGAAGTGCAAACAGCTAGTGAACAGGCTGAGCAGTAGTAATTATCTTTAGTGATTACGGAAATACAGATCAGACCGCACTTAGATCTGCTGAATTTAAAAAGTTTGACCATTTCGAGTGGTTGCAGAGGATGCGGATCCACAGGACCGCCCACCGGCGCTGGGGGAGCATGACCTGGTATGGTGACTTTGGAAAACAGTTTGGCATCGTATCCTAATTTGAACATTTGCACACCTGTGATCCAATAGTTCAACTTCATTCTAGATTGATGCCAATAGAAATTCTTGCACATGTCCAGCAGGCGACATGCACATAAATATTCATAACTGGTTCCCAATAATGAAAACCTGGAAAGGACTCCAATGACCATTCGCACTGAACTCAATGCCATATGGTCACACTGAGAAATACTATACAGCGGTCAAAATGAAAAAAACTAAGTGACACATAATATAATTGGATTTTAGCCATATAATATTAAGTTAAAATTGTCTGTAAGATTACATGGCATGATTAGTTTTATAATGTTAAAGACTACTAAAGTAACCGCCCCGCAATTATGTATGATTACTTGTAGATGTAATACTGTTCTATAAGTAGGAAATCAAGAGAATGAGAACTGAGATTTATACTTGTGGTTACCTCAGATGGGGACAAGCAGGAGGGACCATACGGTTAGAGGCAAGTCAGTGGCAAAGTCCCAGCTGTGTTTTGGCTCGTAGGGCCAGGAATGCTTATTACATTAAAAATAACTGCTAAATAATGAAATAGGACTAATCCTGTTCTATGTACTGTTGTTCAAGCTGGAAAGTAGGAGAGAAGATACCTCAGTCAGAGGCACAGGAGCTTGATGTTTTATATTTTTAAGGGAGAGAAAGGTGGTCAGAGGAAGGGTGAGCCAGCAGGTCAGAGAGGTAGACCGGGACCAGGTGCTTTAGGGCCTTGTAGATTGAGGTAATAATCAAGAGCTTTAAGCAGGGAAGCAGAGTGATTGGGTTTATGATTTTAAAAGGCCACTCTGGATGCTATGTGCAGGATAGACTGTGGGAGGGGCACGCACAGGCCCACTGCGGTAGCAGAGAAAAATGGTGGCAGGAGCGTGACTGTGTTCCTGCAGGTTATTTACTGCACAGGGCGCTGGCGTGGAGGTCAAATGGAGGGTGAAACCCAGCCCGTGCTCTGCTCGTCAGCAAACATCCTGGGGCCGGGCTGCGAAGGAAGGCCAGGAGGAAGGGTACCTTTCCTCAGACATGCACGAGGGCTCTGTAGGCCTGCAGTAGCCCCGTGGCGGATCAGGGTGGTGAGAATGGACTTGAGAGGTGGGTGGATTCAGGATGTGTTTTGGAGGTGGAATGGACAGGACTTACTGATGGATTACACCCAGGAGTCTGTAGATTGACTCTGAGGACTTTGAGGCTGTTACAGAGAAGAGGAAGAACAGGAAGGGAAGAACATCATAATTTAGATCTATTAATTTTGAAATGCTATTGGCAGACAAGTAAAAATGCCAGGTCGGGAGAAGGTGTGAGTCTGAAGCTTGAGGGGAAATCCGGGGAAAGAGACGTAAATGTGGGAGCTCAGACTTCATGCAGAGGGTGTAATGCAAGTTCTTCCATTTAGTTGTCATGGTCAGGTTGGGAATTCCTTTGGGACAAAAAATTTTATTTGTCTCTTTTATTTCCAGAAGAGTGTAAGTAGAATAGCTTATTAATAAATATTGGTTAAATAGACTTCAGAAGGTTACATAAACAATATAGATATGAAGAAAGAGAGGGGACAAGGAGGAGGTGTCCCTGTGTCTGGGCCTTGCCAGTGTCTACAGGTGCAGCTGTGCAGTTTCCAATCCCTCCTGAGGCTGAAACAGGTCTAGTGGTGGTGCCAGCCCATTAGGAGGATGTGACCCGGGGTCTTGTGGCCAGTGTCCCATGTGGGCACCCATTACTGTTCACAGTAGCCAGGAATGGCAAGGACTAGTGAGTGAACATGCCAAGTGCCCAGGAGAGTCCTGTACAGTCAGAAGGAAGATGAGGGAGCTCTGAGCTAGATCAGGAAGTCAGCAAGGATGCAGCAGGCCTTGTAGGTGCTGGAGCAGAGTGAAATCAGAGAGAACAGAGGACCAAGAAGCTGAATGAAAGGATCCAAGGCAGTTGATACAATAAAGCCACAAGTTTGGTTTAAAGGCCAGTGAATTGCAGGAATACGGGAGCTGTCCAGATGATATCCAACCCCTTATAAAGAAAAGGAGACATTTACTGAAGAAGATACAAGATAAAAGAAACATTGTACATAGGACAATGAAGCCTCAGTCCCCTTCAAAGTAGGCACCTTGGGACCTCACACAGTTCTCCCAATCGCCATCAGCTGCTCTGTTGTATATTCCTGAATCTCATCAATGCTCTGAAATCTCTTCCCTTTCAAAGGTGATTTTAGTTTTGCGAAAAGCCAAAAGTCACAGAGTGCCAAACCTGGGCTGTAGGGAGTCTGAGTCTCCTGGGTGATTTGATGTTTCACCAAAAATCTCTGCACGATTCGTGATGCATGAGCAGGTATGTTGTCATGATGAAGCTGCCAATCACCCGTTGCCCACAGTTGCAGCCTTCTGAATCATCCAAATAGTTTCCATGGAGGAATGTTCAAGCTTCATGCAAAATTTGACACAGATTCGTTGCTCCATTTGCTCAGTCATTTTGAGTACGATGGCCACACAGTACACATGCTCACTCAACTGAGCATACCACCCCCGTTGAAATACCACCCCCGTTGAAATACCACCCCCGAGTGCAGTGAAATCCTCATTGTTCATTCCTGTGCATTCCAGTCCATTCTCCCTGACTTCCAGGTTACACTATGTCACACAAACCATTCTTGTTATATTAATGATACTTTTCCCCAACAAATCTCCTATTTGATCATCTTCAGGTAATTAGCTTGGGATGGACCACAGCATTCCTATCAAACCCCAGCCCCACAAGACCTCAGGCTGTGCTGTCTGTTGTGACATCTCATTTAGGAAATGTTTGCTGAGGCCTTTCTAGTGCCAGGTGTCCCATCTTATCACCGTACTAGGCCTCCTCTGCAGCACTTGCCTTCACAATATACTCCTTGTGCCAGGCCTGAGGGGCTGGCCCTGCCCTCCTACATTTGGGCCAGACAAGGTTCTTTCTTGTCACTGCATTTCATCACCCTGCTGACATCTAGCTCCCCAGCTACTCCTCTCTTATTGCAGTTCACATCTCTTTACCTGTCTCTCTCCTTTCCTCAGATGGCTGCCCCTTTCCTCTGTTCACTGGTATATCTCTGGCACCAGCACAGTGACAACTTATGGTATGTGTACAGGGATTGGGGAAGGAAGAGAGGGAGGAGGAAGAATTCTTTTTCCACTTGGCACTGAGATGATGAAAATGAGACCATCCTATTCTCACTAATGATAAATGCATGAGGACCTCTCTCTTCTGAGACATCTGGGGACAATGTTACTTAAGAATGTAGACCTAGAGTTCAGTTCTAGCTCTACCACATACATCTTGGTGAGGTCACTTAACCTCTTTAGGAGACTCAATTTCTTCATCTGTAAATGTGGATAATAACAAAACCTGCTTATATTGTTGAGTTTGATTTTTTTTTGTCCTCACCCAAGGACATTATTTTCATTGCTCTTAAAGAGAGATTGGAAGGGATGGAGGGAGGGAGAGAAAGAAACATCGATGTGAGAGAGAAACATTGATTGGTTGCCTCCCGTACACACCTACACCAGGGACTGAACCTGCAGCCTAGGCATGTGCCCTGACTGGGAATTGAACCTGCAACCTTTCAGTTATGGGATGTCACTCCAACCAACTGAGCCACACCAGCCAAGGCTTGTTGTGAGTTTCAAATAAGATAATATGAAGCTTCTTAGTATAGTGCCTGACAAATGATAGGGACACAGTAAAGTTTAGTTGTGATTATTTTCCAAGGCATTTACTTGTCAATTCCTCCTTTTGTTGACTGGCTTCAAGGAATGCTTCTGACTCTGAGAATCTAGGCCCCTTACCCTGAGGAGCCAGTGTTCTTGCGCTAGGTAGTAGTCGTTTTTGACAGATGGGGAACTATTCCTGTGCACATGGGCATTTGCTGTTTCGTTTCTCACATTGTTTCACATAATTCATGGCCAGCTAGGAGTCTGAATAACATGAGGATTCAGAATTAATGTGTTCAACATTCCATAAACAGTGATTGAATGTCTTACTATGTATAGAGACAGTGTGGTGACTAAGACAGAGTCCCTGCTTTCAAGGAAATCATAGTCTAGTTAGGGAGACAGATAAATACATAGACAATTACAATGTACATGTTACTTCTGTTGCAGGCCCTTCCCACCCAATGAACATAGTAGTATGGCCTCCTGTGTTCATACATACACTTCAAATTATTTTGTGTGATTTTCATAACAGCTTTATGAAATAGGCAGTGATTACTACTCTTGTTTTCTGAATGAAATCTGTAATTCCATTGAGTAGATACTTTTAAATAAGCAAACTGTCTTACGTGGGACCTGCTGCGATCTGCCTTCCACCCTCTTCCATTGTCCTTCCATTGTTCTTGTTCAGAGGTCAGTCTAGTTCGCCACCCTGGTGGGGCTGGGGTTTAGTTTTGATTCTGAGTTTATCCCCTTGGACTTGATGGCCAAGTTTAGCTTCCCTACTGGGACCTTTGCTCTCTGTCGACTCACATTGACAACTCATTCCATTCAGATGGCTTTGTACAACTATTCTGACCTCTAGGACTCCACCTGGGTTCTGGCCTCGAATCAAAGCCCAGGTGAGGGGCAGGACAACTCCCCAGAGAGAAGGGATTAGAGAGAGAGAAGCTTGTGCAACTGGGAAGTGGGGGGAGTGGCAGAAGAATCTTTTCATTCCTCAGTTTCAGTGTCTGTTCATTCATGAGTATTGCTGGGTGTTTCTCCTGAATGAGGAAAGAGTACAGAAGTCACTTAAGCCTCCTTAGCAATGGAAGGACTTATTTATGCTTTCTCAGAGATGTTTTAAAAGCAGGTGATCATTTAAGAAATACTTAGAAGTCTTCGGACATAGAACACATCACTGATTAAAATCTGCTTACAGTTATTTACATAAGGAGTGTATATTTTTATTTTTTAGGGAAAGTAAAGCTCATAGACTTACTTGTCATGTGATGATAATATAAGGACATGAGTTTGTTGCTGAAAACATGAGCTTTTCCAGTTTAATCCTGTATTTTTTATTTTTGTGGGAGACACTGTTCTGATGGGCACTGGTGCCGCCCACAGACGGGGGGGTGGGGGTGGGGGGGGAGCGCACACCTGCCAGCCCCGCAGTGCAGCAGCAGGGAGATTTTGGCTGTGGCCATTTGGAAATCCCAAAAGGACAATTCCTCCCACAGCAACTTTGGTTACTTACATTAGCTTATGCAGGGGGAAAATCGGTTAACTGGTTCTTTTCTTTGAATTTAAATATGATGTGTGTGAAACACATGAGAAAGAAAAGCCATCGTTTATCAGAGGCGAGTTGTGGGAAGGCCTTTTTAATTCCATTTGTGGCAGTGGATTAGGGATGAGGCTATGTGCTAACTGACTGGTAAAGAAATCCTCCTAAAATTTTATTCTGTGTGCAGGGAGACTAGTCTGAATCAGTCAAAAATCTGAATTATGGGGTGCGTGTTTTAAGAAATAGCTTTATTTTACTTTGAATCCATGCAGTGATAGTACCAACAAATTATTTTGCATCAGAGTTTCTTCCTTCATGTATGGATGAGACTCATATAATTATTAATGTCGGTTTAATATAAACAGGCAAGTCCTTTAAAAAAACCTGTTTTCTTTTTAAGGTGATTAAATATTGATGGTGTTAATTTGCTTGACAGAACTCATCTTTACATCTAGGTAAACTTCAGCCTGAGCTAGTTCAACGGAGCATGATTTCTAAATTACTAAAACCTTAATGATTTTTACTATAACTTCAGATTGGAAACCAAGTGTCCAGTCCCAGACACACCTTGATTTTCTACTTAACTTTAAGGGAGAGATTCTTCCTTCCTTGGAGGTTGGAGAAAAATTTACCACCTGATTTTTATCGACAGCTTTGCTGTGTTCCAGAAGAGACAGGCCCTGCCGGTTGCAGGCAGCTGTGTCCTGTACACTCCTGGCCCCAGACCCCAGCCTCCGTTGTGGACGTACACATTTTTTATGCCGCTTCTCAAATAAACAACTGACCACAGCTAAACCAAAAATGATGATTCTCGTGTATGTGTCGAAAGATGCTGGCTGCTTTTTGTCAAGGCATCTCTGGCCAATTAGCAATGAATGAATGTTCCTCCTATGTTGTTTTCTACCTTGATTGCAAATTAGAAATCTGATTGTCTGAAGTGGAACAGTAGAGATAAATGCAGATGGAACTTGGCCCGGCCAAACCAGTGCTTCTTAAATCCATGCTTTTCAATACACAGAGTCCTAGGCCCTATTCCCAGAGATTCTGACTCCGAGTCAGGGTTTCCCAGAATTTCCATTTCTAACAAGTGCCCAGATGATGCTAATGGGACAGGCCCATGGAACACACTTAAAACAACACTGTCAGAGGTCATTAATTTTGAGGAAACTCAGGTCATCACAATGAAACCATGTTACAGAAACAGCACTCACTAACAAGGGTGTCCAACCTTTTAAGGCGCCTTCCAGTGCATCTGGGCCGCACTGGAAGAAGAAGAGTCATCGTGGGCCGCACATTAAATACACAAACGCTAACAAAAACTGGTGAGCAAAAAAAAAAAAGCTTGTCAGTAAATTTACAGTTTTAAGTTGGGCTGCATTCATAGCCATCCTGGTGGGTCGTGGGTTGGACACCAATCTAGCAGGGGGAGCTAAGGCAATGCTAGGGTGACCAATTGTGCATTTTGACTCAACCGACACGGTGTTAGCTCTGAAAGTCTTGGGTCCCAGGACTCCACTCTGCCCCAGGCAACCCGGCAGGACCGTCGCCCTGGAGGCAGGCTAGGCTGGCTTATCATGGCAGCTTTATTGTGCTTTGAAGTGATTAGTGTTTCGCTTAAATTTTAAACGTGTAGTGAGTTTTGAGACAAGCCACTGAGCATACTGTGAAATGACACGTAACCATGTGTAACTGAGACACTGCTGGTTGGAGCCTTCAGTTTTTCAAAACCTCTTTTCTCATGAGCTGTGGTAGATCAAGGGTTTCTGAACTTGTGTGCACATTGGAATCACCTGGGCGAGCTTGAAAAGACAGAAATAGATGCCTGTGTTTTCTGTCCCCGAGTCCCCTTGTGAATTCATTGTGTAGGGTGTGGCCTCTGCTCTTGTAGTGTTAAAAGGTCTCCAGATGATTCTGATCTGCAGACAACTCCAGAAATCCCTGTAGTAAGTAGTCTCCGAAGATGGCAGCTACACATGCCTCCCTCTGTCCGCTCACAGTGCCGTTCATCACGTGAAGAGGTAGGGTCTGTTTCCTGCTCCTTGAGTCATGCTGTTTTTGTGACTTACTTTGAACAGTAAAATTCACAGAAAGTAAATTCAGGGGCTTTGAGCCCAGGCCATGAGAAGACTGGTGGCTTTCACTTCCTCTCTCTTGGAATACAGCCTCCACGTGAGGGGCCAGACTACCCTGAGTCTCCAGGGCTGTGAGGAAGTTTCAGCTTGCCTCAGGGAGAGCAAACCACTGCCGGAAAGAGCAGTGAGAGAGGAATTTTTGAGTGAGGCTTTGGAGGCCCATTTAGTCCAGCCCGACTGTGTTGCGACCATTCAAGGCCCGGCAGTTTCACATGGGATTTGGGCAGACTGAAGAAAATTAGCAGAGTGGTCGGGGTGTCTGACAGGCCTTTATCTAGGGTGGGCGATCCACACACTCCACATGCTGCGTGTCGTGCTGGCAGGGAGTCCTAGCTCCCTTATATACTGCATGCACACGAAGCCAGCAGGGTGCCAAGATATTGTATAACAGCGTGATTCTGTGCATGCGGGCCCACTCAGTGTTATGGGAATACTGCTATCGGGCCCAGTCTCAAGGCTGTGAGAATGTTGCTTATCTTGCAGCCTTGCCCAGTTGCCCAGACATCTGGGTGAGGGAGCCTGACTGACTCCGTTTACCCTAGGGCAACTAAGAGCTGAATTTGGCCAAGCTGGTTACCCGACCTGGTGCCACCAGGATTGGAACCTTCTAGGGAAGCTCTCCATATCTTTGCATTAAGTCATTTCATTTTGGGTGGTGAGTTATGGAGCACTGTATAGCTGAAGTACAAGTGTGTATTCCTTGCACTGATTGGTAATAACAATATAAAGGGGCATTTTGAAAGGCCCTGTATAAATGAGCAATGCTTTATTGTTATCTCCAGATCAAAGTATAAAGCAAAATCAAACCCATATCACTTAATATTTGAAGGGAAATTATTTTATTAATAAAATTATTAGTGATAGTGAGCTTAGAGATTTCACTGTTGTCAACAAAGTAGCTTCAACAAGCCTTCTCTTGCGTCTTCTAGAAAGCAGAGCCCAAGGCAATGCTTAGAGTGCCATCAGTTTACTTGGGATGTGCTACCCCAGAGTGCGAAGGTTAACAAGGCCAGAGTAAACGCTGTGTGATACAGTGTAATGCCATGTATTACCACACTAGCTACTGTTTAGCAAGGAACTGGGGTGCGACCTACTATGTCCCTCCGTGCGGATGCTTACTTGGCATCCGGGACTTTTCCAGAAATGTTGCAGGGAGGGACTACACAATGTGGTAGTTTATGGCAGAGAAAAAGAAAGAGGAGCTTAGCTTCCCAACTCCCTCTTACGTCATTTCTTGTTGGTGAAGGTTTATCCCCTGGGAAGCTAACTCTACATACTCTTGGCTGTTCAGTGGCTGCTTGGGAGTTGGGCACCACGCCACAAAGTGTGTTATTTTTCCCAAGTCTGAAAGTGAGGGGTATGTGCTCATGGAACAGGTGCTCACCGAGAGAGGCAGGAGGAAGAGGGACTCTGAGAATGTGCAGAATGCTATTGTGTGGTTTTTGTTTGGTTTTTAATAAATTAAAACAAATTTTTTAATTTTATTTTTTACTGAAATAAACATTATGAGGTAACTTGGATGCTAGTTTTGCAAGCTACATCCTGAGGCTGAATTTATCCATTGCTACACAAGTAGCTTCCCCTTCTGATGTTAGACATATGCTCAGTATCAATTCTAATGTGAATGCTTTCTTCTTCAGCTCCAAGGATTTGGTGCTTATTTCACTGTTTTGCAGAGTCAAGTCTTTTCCAGTGTAGTGTGGAGTGTGCATGCTTTATAGCCTTCAGAGAGAAGCAGGACAGCAGTGAGCTGTCACTTCTGAACATCCATTCTTTTTGATGAGCTGTTAACTCTTACTAGTCAGCTCTCTTTTTGCAACAGGGAAGGAGATTTTGAGTGTAGACATTATGCCATGTTTAATTATTCCATGAGGCTGGGTTGTTCCTAAATGTCTTTATATGACTGGTACCATGATATACTGCAACACAGTCCCACCCTGTCTGTGGGAGCCATTATGTAAGAGAATCAGAAGTCTATTTAACACATGGAAGGGCTCATTGTTTGTGCATACTTTTTCTGGAAAAAAATGTTTTCATTGTTTTCTCAGCAATCTGCCGATAAGATTTTTTTTCCTTTTAATGATTTTATGTATATAAGCAGTGAGGATTGTCATATAATGTTGAAAGGGCAGGAAAAAAAGAATTGTACCTGCAGTTAAAGTCTGTGAAGTTAATGTGACCATTGCTTTTCTTGTGAGCAGAAACCTCCCCTTCTGTTTCCCATAACAGAGGTGACTGACTGACTGTGATGATATTCATAACTGGGATGATTGACTGGGATGATATCCTTCTCTACTTGGGGCACTGAGGGCAGGGGCAGGGGCAGGTCTTCCTCTCATTTTTAGAGAAATATTCCTAAGTAGTAAGCATGGAAAGACTCTTGTGGCATAGAGCAAGATTTAAAGATTTATAAAACATCTCATGTTTTCGTTTTTATACCATGCTGAAACATGTGAGTGGTCTTCGGGAAAGAAAAGCTAGTGTCACTGTTTTCTAGTGACAATTATTAGGTTCACCTTATTCTCAAGTGAAGATGTGACATGCAGGTAATTTCCAGGTAGTCTCCACTTCCTGGGAGGATGGAGTTTCTAAATGTTGCCTTGAGCAATGATAGATCTTTGGACCTAACTGTTGCTCTTGGATGGAAGGTATGCTCTGTATGTGCAGATAGAGAGGTGTTGTATACTTAATACTCTTTCTTTATTAGATGAAAGAAATCTAATTCAAACTGGCTCAAATAAAAAAGGAAATTGGTTGGCTCATGTAAGACAAAGGCTGTAGGTATGACCTGTATTCAAGCAATGATATTGTAAAGATCTTTCTTCCTTTTTCCTTCTCGCTTTTTAATTTTGTCTCTAACTCTTGATTCTTTTCTTGTCTGTGATGGCTTTGTTCTTGGGCCCACTTTTTTTTCTTGTGGCTCCATGATGCCCACCAAAAGATCTAAGCTTTATCTCTGAAGCATAGTTTTGTTCTCACAAAAATTCTAAGATTGAGTTTAAATGGACAGATGTGTTCAGATTTGGAAGGAATCTGAGAGCAGAAGAGGGGTGATTTCCAGGGGAAAGTCAAGATGCTGTAACAGAAAGATTGAAAAGGATGCCAGGCAGGCAAAAATAACAAACATCCACTGCTGTGGAAATGGGGCTCACTACTCCTCATTGAGGAGAGTCAGCTTGGAGAACTCACGTGTCCAGTTTTGTCAATTATCTGAAAATGGACCCAAGTTTCAGGAGTAGACTCACATTAACTGGGCCCAGAAAGACTGATGTATAAACTGAGTGCCAATTTATTAGTTCACAGTGAGACAGACATTCTAACAACTTCAAATGCCACTGTGGACAGCGCATCCCATTTTCTCCCGTTAGGCAATCCACAAAGAAAGCCAACCAGAAATATTTGTTAAATGCGAATGGATCAGAACCAGAGGAGTGTGATGGTCCACTCACTGGGGGATCTGCCCTGGGACCCAGAGGACTCACATTCCCAGGAACAGAGCCGCATTGTTTGGGGTGGTATATGAGAGTTCCTGTGAAATTTTGATGCTTTGGAATTTTCTTTTGGCTAGTATTTATCAACAGGTGGCCCCCACCAGTTGCATTAAAATCACCAAGAAGCTTGATAAATTGTAAATTTCTGATCTCACCCAGACCTGCTGTATTGGATTGATGGAATGAATCTATGTTTTCTACAAACTCTCCTGATTTTGTCCCTGTATTGTGAGAGTTACTCCACTGAGCTCATTAAACTTTTCTGTCCACACAATATTCTAACAGGATATAAATCATTAGATTTCTGCTTAATAAATTATTAAACATTTCGGTTTTGACTGCCTATCATAGCTCTCAATTTAAGGTATTTTTAGGTTCATTTTAATTAAAAATTTTGATTAGAAAGTAATTATGTAGAGAGTTAGGAAAGACTGGAAAAGTAAAATAAGGGATTTAGTGAAACCATCTGTAATTTCATTACCATTTGTTATCTTTCTCTTTCACGTGTGGGGATCCATGCCCTACACCTCTTGCACAGGGGTCTGGGTATGTTACACATAGCATCTGATTCCACCTTTATTTACTCCAATTTAATTTGAGAGCATCTCTCACTGTATTACTAGTTATCACTTACATGAACCTAACATATTTTCTGGGAGAGAGATTTTAAATACGTTCTTAACAAGGGAATGTGATCACAAAGTCACAGCAGTCATGGTTGGTAGTTAATTCCCACAAGATTGGTAAGTACATTTAATCTCATGTTGGTGAAGTTGTTTACAAGTTTAAGTGAAAAAAAATTAAATTTACATGAAATATTCTAATGAATCTATTTTCCATAACAATTGTACTCAGTCTCAAAGTCTGTCATCCTTGGACAATAATTATTACATTAATTTCTGAATAGTACATGAAAGATTTTTCACCTTTTAGAAGACGGTCTTGGGCAGAAACTCAACCTTGAGCTTATGAGATATAGAAAAATCATGGGTTTCACAGAAAAGTTATGGCCACATAGAAATGTTGTGGCTACATAATGGTCTGCAGTCACGCCAGACCTTACAGATTCACTGTTCCAGGTCAGCTGAGCCTGTCGCCCTGGGCCTCAGGTTCCCAGCCAGAGCTGCCTCACTATCCCTTCACTCGGTTTCTATAGGTGAGAGCCTGCCTGCTGTCGCTTCTGCTGGCGTATATTTCAGGGTCCCCCCACACAGCACCCACCAACAAGGAGGGATTTCAGAGGCTCTGCCTTCCCCCTTGGTGCTAGAGGGGCCAGGTAACGATCCAGAGTTTGGAGGATTTACTGCTTAATGAATGGACTTTTACCAAAGAAAGATCAGAGAGGAAGTGCCCATGGACAAACTCCTTATCTTTCTTCTCACACCTGTGGACTGTTTGAAGATGCAGGAGTTTGTACATTCCACCTGGAGACGGCATGGAGGACTACACAGCCCACTTTGTGGTGAAGCTGTCGTAGCTCAGGTACATATTGTTTTGTTCATGGCAAAATTATGCTCAGAGACTGAGATTGTGTTTGCCCATAATTTATTCAATCCAGGCTCACTGTGGGAATTACAGTTCATAATAATACTTCACAAGCCAGGATAATGTCTTTTAATAAGCCAATAAAGGAATAATATAGTAAGAACCAATATTAGGATAATTACACTGTGGTTCCAGGCAAAGGGGAGATGAAAGGAAGAAAGCCCACACTTAGTTGAGGTGTACCTTTCTACCAGGAGAAAGGTTGGTTCTCAGGAGAGTCTGTCCTTCCAACTATCAGCTGCTGGCTCAGGTCCCTCCCTGTTGGGGCAACTAGCCAGTGGAAGACGGCGGCAGTGTTGGCAGGCAAGGTGGGATGCTCTGAAGGTTATCACTCCAGGCACCATTACAGAGCTTGGCCACTGCCTGTGAGGGGTAGATGCGTCAAAGCAAGAACAGATGTCCCTTTTCTTTCTGAGACTGCCGCATGGTTTAATACCACTGCCCACCAAGAGCAGCTTGGCCACGGCAGGCACAGACGTCTCAAGATGTTGGGAGAGCTATTTACGTCAGCAAGGAGTAGCCTTGCCCAGACCCAACTCTCTCAAGTTGCTGTTCAGACCCCTTGGTTTTGGCAGTTTAAAAGCCCATCACATGATGGACAGCACTGCAGGTACTGAGGGGTCAATGACATAATGTCTTCATTTCACGTGTGAGAGTTGGACACAAAAGTCCTGAAGTTCCAACTTCCAAAGAATTCCACCAAAACAAGTTCAAACCCCAGCCAACTTTATCCAAAACAAGCTTTCAAAGCATGGATTTGAAATCATAACAATTCAGCACACAGCAATCCACCCAGCAGTTCCAAATCACTTATATTTCATTCATATATCCTAAGGACCTAATTCCTTTCCAAATCTAAGTTCACTTTTCAATACACCCTGTGATTCTAAATCACTCACAATTCAATCACAATCATATTTTGTGGGTCAGTTTCCTCGGACACACTCAAATCGGTAGACAAAATACATCTCCCCTACTTTGCACTCTGTAACAGGGGGCTTCATTTTAACATGTTCCACTGGTAAGTGGGCATTGTTTTCCTTTGAAGTTTCTTGAGATAGGAGTTGAAGGATCATATCTACAACTTTCAGAATTTTGCCAGAAATTTTTTGGGGCTTCTTATTACGGCCCCAATTTATTCTTTTAAAATGGGCAGAAAATTTATCTTTCCATTTTTAAAAATTTCTCATTGATTTTTGTTTTCTGTGAGGATCCAAGAAACACATTTTTACTGAGCTCTAATTGACATATAAGATTATATTAGTTTTAGGTGTACAATATAATGAGCCAATATTTGTACATATTATAAAATGATCGCTGCAGTAAGTCTAGTTAACACCTGTTACCACAGAGTTACACATTTTTTCTTTTAATGAGAACTTTTAAGATGGCTCTCTTAGCAGCTTTGAGATATATAACACAACGTTATTAGCTGTGGTCACCATGCTATCTATTGCAACTCATGACATTCATTTTACAGCCTGAAGTTTGTGTCTTTGATGTGCTTCATCCATTTTTCCCGTCCCTCACCCTGTGCCTCTGGCAACCACTAATCTTCTCTCTGTATTGATGAGTTTGAGGTTTTTGTTTGTGTGTGTGTTTTTTCTTAGATTCCAAATATGAGTGACATTATGTGATATTTGTCTTTCTCTGTCTGGCTTCTTTCATTTAGCATAATACCTTCAAGGTCCATCCATGTTGTCACAAATGGCAATATTTTCTTTTTTTGTGGCTGAGTAATAATCATATATACCAGGTTTTCTTTTTTCATTTACCCACCCATGGACATTTAGGTTGTCTTGGCTATTACAGTAAACAATGATGCACTACATATATGTTTTTGACTGGTGTTTGAATTTCCTTCAGGTAAAAACCCAGAAATGGAATTGCTGGATCATACTGGAGTTCTATGTTTAATTTGTTGAGGAAATTCCATACTGTTTTCTACAGTGGCTGCACCAACTTAGATTTGCACCAACAGTGTACAAGTGTTCCCTTTTCTCCACAGCCCTGCCAACACTTGTTAATTTTTGTCTTTTTTTTTTAATATAATTGCTATCCTAACAGGTGTGAGGTGATATCTCATTGTGGTTTTGATTTGCATTTCCCTGAGGATTAGCCATGTTGAGTATCTTTCCATGTACTTGTTGCCATCTGTATGTCTTCTTTGGAAAAATATAGGAATTTAAAACTGATTAACAAAACTGGGTAAAATTTATTTGCTCTAAAATTAATTGGCTTCTGAATTGATGGAATCTGTCTTTAGAGTAGGCACGCTGTACCAAAATCTTTCTCTCACCCTATTATCTACAATTTCATCAATAGAGTTAATCTCTCGTGAATTTTAAAAGCTATGGTGTGTGTGATGGTGAGAAGGAGAGAGGAAGGTCTTTAAGAGGGTATTTAAAACTTCTGAAAGGGGACAAATACCATGAGTTGTTATTCATAAACAGCAACAAAAATATCCTCACAATTCATGTAGTTAAAATAAAGAGGAACCACCAAGAAGAGCATTTGAATGGATAAACAGATCAGAGGCCAAAAGTGAACTTTGCTCATTTCAGACTTGTTGAGGAGCAGCATTTGTGGGTTTTTAATGAAAAAAACATTAGGGGCAATGGCACCGGCCCCTGATTGCAGCCCCTCTTCACACTGCTGCAGCTCTGCCCTGTGAAGAAGCTCCCTTTGAAGTATTATCTAAGTGAAAGGATGTTCTGTGTAAGAGGAAATTGACTCAGTTTTTTTTTCAACTGCCCGAGGAAATTAATGTCCTCTGAAGGAGTCTGAGGACACTGTCAGAATTATAAATAACTTGGTGACAATTTAACAATGGAAAACAGAAAGTCACTTTTAAACCTTCTTCAGAGAAGACAGACTCCATGAAAATTAAAAGTGATCCATTGGAGGTTGTTTAAAATGCAAAATACACTTTAATTTTAAAAGTGGAGAGACGTCGTTGAACTATAGTCCTTGCAAAAGTTGCTGGTTTACATCCCGCTGAACCATAAGATATAAGGAGACAGGTTCATTTCTTCCGTCTCCCTCTTTCCCTCCCTCCTTCCTGTCTCTTTTAAATCTAAACCCTTAGCACAGTGCCTAGTGCAGTTAATTGGTAAGAAATATAAATGGAGTGTCTGTTGAATGAAACCGGTACAATGCTCAGTTTAATTGCCAAGCACAGACTGAAAGAAGTGCTACACATTTCATAGCCATGCGCTTCAGAGATTTAAAAATTCTAATCAACTGTGATTACTTATGAATTAATTTTTTTCTTTTTTATAGTTTTTATTTTTTAACTCTTTTTTTTGTTGTTCAAGTACAGTTGTCTCCATTTTGCCACCATCACTTTCCCCCACCCCATCTACCCCTACCTCGCACCCTCAATCCTACCCTCCAGTTCAAAAGAACCTATGCACCCCAATGTTAATAGCAGCACAATTTACAATAGGCAAGTGCTGGAAGCAACCTAAGTGCCCATCAGTAAATGAGTGGATAAAAAAACTGTGTTACATTTACATGATGGAATTCTATGCAGCAGAGAGAAAGAAGGAGCTTCTACCCTTTGCAACAGCATGGATGGAACTGGAGAGCATCATGCTAAGTGAAATAAGCCAGGCAGTGAAAGACAAACACCATATGATCTCACGTATAAGTGGACCCTAATCAACAAAGACAAACAAGCAAGCAAAATATAACCAGAGACATGGAAATAAAGAACAAACTGACAGTAACCAGAGGGGAACAGGAAGGAAGGTAACGGGGGAAATAAGGGGAAAAGTCATCAAGGAACATGCATACTTATGAATTTCTTAAAGGTGCCATTGAGTGATTTGCCTGAAGGCATGAGTTCAGAGGGTTGGATTTTGAAAGAGCAAGAATATGAGATACAGAAGCAAATGATCTGTGAGGAATTCCCTATATTTGTACTTCCATGTAAAACTTTGGACAGAGTCCCAAAGGCTAAGTGAAGCTGACAATTTACAAAAAAACTTTCCAATTCCTCTTTGATCAGCAGGCTCACCAGTTTCATTTGTCACTGAGATTTTACACGTGACTTTAGCCAGTGCGGCATTGGCAAACATGACTCAAAAAGAGTCTTGAAAAATGCTTGAGCACGGGGCTTGTGTTCTGGTGCTCTGGGGGCCTGTGGCGCTGGTTCTACGTGAAGAAGCCTAGACTAGCGCACTGCGTGCTGAAGGGGCACATAGCCCAACAGACAGACAAAAGCAGAGCCACTGAGCTCACCACTAAACATGACTGAGCCCACGTGATGCAAGCAGAAGAAAACACCCACTGTTTCCAGCCCAAATTGTGAGCAAGATAGTTACTTCAAGCCACTAAGTTTGGAATGGTTTGCTGTTTAGCTCTAGGTAGTTAGTACCCCAGCAATACCCCAGTACTGCTGTACACTAATTCCACCTTTTCTTAAATTCTGCCTCAGTAGTTCTTAGGGTCCTCCGTGGATATCAGTGATGTTCTTTCTCTGAGATACAATATTCTTGGCCATCATGACTCACCTGCACTCTTCCTCTTTGGCTCAGGGCCCCTGGGCTGCTGGTGGCAGTGGCAGTTGTCAACGCCCAAAGTGGCAGCTCTGCTGCCAGTTGCAGTGGACATGACGTTCTTCTGGGCATCCTCTAGAGATGCCCACGCTGTAATGTGCAATCCAACTCATGTTGGGACCTCTGCTAGGTCATTGTTAGGACAAAGTGAGAGGGATAATTAGGACGAAACCAGAACAGATGTGATTTGATGGCTGGAGAGACCTTAGAGACCATCTATTCCAACATCTTACTTCACAGAGCAGGATCCTTACTTCACAGAGCAGGATCCTTACTTCACAGAGGAGGATCCTTTTGAATGATGAGTTGTACCTATGAAGTAATTTGATTGTAATGGCAAATAGATGCCCATTTTCTTTTTACATTTGGATCACTCTATTTAAATGGCTATTTCATTTAAAAGTGCTTTGGAGATGGAGCTACCGCTTAGGTAGGCCCAGTGGTATTTGGAGATGTAAGCATCTTCTCCCAGTCAGCCAGGGTCACATGAAGTTGGAGTGGTGCACCCTGTGGAAACTTCTGCCACTACCTGTGGGTGTCTGCCTGAGCTCAGACACTGATTCCATGCTGCATCAAACTTGGTTTGAATGGGGGACCCCAGAACCATCCTGATATTACCAAGGCCTCATGTAGAGGGGAGGCTCAGTGTGGCAGAGAGAGGCCTGGAGTGTGGACAGCCACCACTGCCACCCTAGATCCTACATGATGGGGCTCTACCATACTGTAGGGGCAGTGGGGCACATGGGACACAGGGCACTAAAACCACTGGGGTATTCATAGCCCAGGATCAAAAGGAAGAGGCCCTGCCCTGAATCTCAAGGGCCTGTGGCTCTTCTCTCCCCCACAAAGCTCTTTTGAAGCACTCCCTTTCCTTTTTAACTTCACTCTGATCACAGCAACTGGCTTTCATGTGCAATCCTTGGGAAAGTGAAGAAATAGGGGCTGGAGCCCCTGCGGGAGTGCAGTTCTGTCTTCTCCAGAAGGCCTCGAGCCCACCCAGCACTGGGGCAGTAGGGCAGTCACTTTGACACATCATCTACTAAAAAAAAGCTGCTAGACACAAAGCAGGTGTGTGAAAATGGAGAAGGCAGCTCTGTTCCAACTAGGAGGAGGCCTCCTGTGGGGGGGGGGGATGTCAGAGAATGGGCCTCTCTCCTCACCTGCCACTTTGTGCTATCAGAAATGGAGATCAGGGGAGATGCTATTTACTGAGATAAATGTATGTCTTAGGTGTTAAAATATTCTCAAGCTTTTCTCTCTGGGTATATTCTTTCATCTATATTACTGGTTTAAAGCACTGCTTCAAATAAAGAAAGTAAGTATTACTTGAGGAAAATGATCAGTATAGTTACAGCACAGATCCAAGGAGACCACCCATTGTGCAAATGGAGCACAGAAAATTCAGGGCAGGCTAGTCATAGCATTTCAATTTCAACTTCTGATAGGTATTAAAAACTGATTAACAGGGATTTAAAAAAATAATAAAAAATACCTTAAGGGTCTTGCATTAAATTGGAAATACGCATTGAGACTCACATCAATGATTTGAGGTAAATTAGAATATGGAACACACAGGCCCTACAAAGCAATGACCTTGGTCATGAATCCAGAATGGGAGGCTGGCTCATCACTGCCCTGTTAACATGAAAACTGGTGGAGCTTTGATTCTTAGCTCAGTCTCCTCTCCATACACATTATTTCATGCATTTGCAATTCAGTGCCTATTTTGTGTCATCGCTGAGCTCAGCCCCAGGAATCTAAGAAGAAAGGACATGGTCCAGGCTCCTACCCCCACACCCTGTGCCGTGATAAGGACAAGTGATGAGCAGGTCACCAGAGTTGAGCAACATTCTTGGAAAACCGAGTGGAAGGAGAGATCAGCTTCCATGGGGATGGGGTTGTCTGGATGAGAAGGTAGGTGAACTTCACAGGCTGCTAAAGGGTGGAGATGGACAGAGCTTTCCTAGGAAAACGTGTGGAGGCTGAGAGGAACATTTCAAAAGTGGTTTGCCTTCTGCCGTGGCTGAAGTATAATAGGTGGGTAGAGGAAGGGATCGGTGGCAGATAATGAGGCAAGAAAATGTGGGGTTGGGGTATATTGCCAGGGATTTGGGATTCTAAATCAAGAATTTAGACTTGATATATCAGGCCCTGCTACGTCTTCCTGCAGAGTACCTGCTGACATTACAAACAGACAGGGTATTTGTCAGAATTATTAGTGAGAAAGAGTGCTATTTGGTATGTGTATGTGCATGTCTATCAGCCTTCTCTGGCATCAGAAATTCACTTGGAAGTTCTCTTTGCAGTGGGGAGATTTGGATTAGGACTTGACTTGTATAGCTCAAATATACTCAGACCTTCTTACTACTCCCAGCCTCAAATGAACCCAAACCATTTTAAGCATTTTTGCATTTCATACAACCTAGCAAAAGTTTAAATGTATTCTAATATGAACTGCAAATCCAAAATCAGTCATTCAAAGACTTGACAAGCAGAAAATATAATACAGCACTGTTAGCCATGATAAAATACAAATCAATTACTCTGCTAGTGAGATATAACATGTAATCAGAATCATGTTAAGCTCTTTCTTAATTAAACAGCACAGTGGAGTGGAAATAGGTTGGGCTTTGGAGTTGGACAGGCCACTCTCAAATGCCAGCTCTTCTCCTTTGCAGCCTTCCCGACTTCAGCAGGTCCTTCACTCCAAGTCTCAGCTGCCTCAGCTGTGGAATAGGGACAGTAGTGGTTCGCATATAGAGTCACTCAGGGACTAGTTGTTGTTCTTGTTTAATCCAGGCTGGATGCCTTAGCATGCAGACCATACGGAGGACAAATGGCAGGTTTGATTTCGCTTACCTCATTGTCTGGCACATAGCAGCCTCTCTGTAAATATTCATTGGAGGGAGGGGAGTCTTAAGGATCAACTACTGAAGCATTTTGCAAATGTTTCTTGCCACAACCATCAGGTCTAAGAGGAAAATCAATAAGCAATACTTGTTTAATGAGAGAGACAGACAGACAAACCCAGTGGGGGTGGGAGGGAGGATAGGCAGTCGTGCAGCCTAGATCGCCCCAACCCATCCTCTCCTCCTTCACACATGCCTACATTTCCGTCAGGCCCCCCCCTCGCCCTCCTGAGTTGTCATTGTTTGGAATTTACCTATTTTGTGAAAAGAAAACCTAGAGGGAAAGAACCCGAGTTGATTCATGTTCAGGTGCCATTATTTGGAAGTGGGCAGAGGTGAGCTATGTGCCACTGTGGGGCATCTCTCCTGAAGACCTGGGCAGGGAACGAGCCGGATGCTGGTCTCTCCTCCGGGCTCGCCTCCACAGTGCCAGGTTCCAAGCCAGGACATTCAACCGCATGGCGGCAGATGAGGAAATTGAAAGCTGGAGAGACAAGGCAACTTGCTCAAGATCACGCATTTAACAAACATCAGACTTACTGCATATTTATATTCTGATTTTGCTGTCGAGGGGATTATAGCCACATGAAAAGACTTGGGAATTTTTTTCTTTTCATCTGTTTTCTGAAAGAATTTGTGTTAGATCTGTGTAGGTTTGATAGAACATACTAGTGAAACACTCTGGGCCTGGGGTGTCTCTGTGGGGAGGTTTTTATTTACATTCAATTTCTGTAATTGATATGGGACTATTTTGATTATCAGTTTCTTTTGTGTAAGTTTTGATTCTTTAGTGGAATTTGTTTATTTGATCTGTTTTGAGAAATGTACTGATATAAAATTATTTGTAATGTAGTGCCTTTTTGTCTGTATGAGTCTGTAGGATCCACGACGACGTCTCCTCTTTTAGTTTTGATCTGTCTATCGCGAAGTATCTCTTTAGAATAAAAGAATTTTTGATTTCATTGATTTTTTATTATTTGTTTTTTATTTTTTGTTTATATCTTTATTATAGGTCTGTTCTGCTTTGCGTTTAATTAGCCCTTTTAGACTTGTAAGATAGAAACTTAGATAATTGGTTTTCGGCAATTTTTTTTTTCATGAGTAAGCGTTTGAAGCTATAAATTTCCCTCTAAGCACTGCTTTAGTTGAATCTCACAGGTTGTGAAATTTGTATTTATTTTCATTTAGTTCAGAATACTTTCTAATTTGCCTTATCATTTCCTTGTTGATCCATTTTTGGAAGTTTTTAAAAAAATACTAGAATCTGTCTCCTTTTATTGTTTTAAATTTATTTTTATTGTTTTTTTCCAGTACCATTTATCTCCCTTACACTCTCTTCCACCTCTTCCCACCCCTTTCCCACACTGTTGTCCATGAGTCCTTTTTCTTTTTTGCTTGATCCTTCCACCCCCTAACCCATGACTGTCCCAGAGCTGTCAGCCTGCTCTCTATCTATGAGTCTGTCTCTATTTTGCTGTTAGTTCAGTTTGTTCATTAGATTCCACATATGAGTGAAATCATATGATATTTGTTTTTCTCTGACTGGCTTATTTCACTTAGCATAATGTTCTCCAGGTCCACCCCTGCTGTTGCAGAGGGTAAAATTTTCTTCTTTTTTTACAGCTGAGACGTATTCCTTGTGTAAATGTCCCGTAGCTGTTTTATGCACGCATGCACTGATGGACACTTGGGCTGCTTCCAAATCTTGGCTATTGTAAATAATGCTGCAATGAACATAGGGGTGCTTATATTCTTTCAAATTAGTGTTTTGGTTTCTTCAGATAAATTCTAAGAAGTGGAACTGCTAGATCATAAGACAGTTCCATTTTTAATTTTTTGAGGTAACTCCTTACTGCTTTCCACAGTAGCTGCATCAGTCTACATCCCCAACAACAGTGCACAAGGGTTCCCCTTTCTCGTCATCCTTGCCAGCACTTGTTTGTTGACTTATTGATGAGAGCCATCCTGACTGATGGGAGGTGATAGCTCACTGAGGTTTTCATATGTATTTCTCTGATGATTAGTGACATTAAGCATATATTTTATGTGTATTAGCCATGTGTATGTCTTCTTTGGAGAAGTGTCTATTCAGGTCCTTTGCCCATTTTTGAATTGGATTGTTTGGGGAATTTTTTGGTGTGGAGTTTTATAAGTTATTTATAAATTTTGGATACTAACCCCTTATAAGATGTATCAGCAAATATGTTCTCCTAGTCAGTGAGTTGTCTTTTTATTTTGCCTATGGCTTCCTTTGCTGTACAAAAACTTTCTAGTTTGATGTAGTCCCACTTATTTATTTTTTCTTTTGTTTCCCTTGTCCAAGGAGATATATCAGAGAAATATTGCTACAAGCCTATTGTTTCTTCTAACATTTTTATGGTTTCAGATATAACATTTAAGTCTTTGATCCATTTTGAATTTATTCTTGTGGATGGCAAAAGAGGGTGGTCAAGTTTCATTTTTTTCTGCACCTATCTGTCCAATTTTTCCAACACCGTTTTTTAATAAACTCTATCATATTATATGTGCTTGCTTTATCTGTTAAGTGTGAATTGACTATAAAAGTGTGGGTTTATTTCTGGGATTTCTATTCTGTTCCATCGACCTATATGTCTATTTTTATGCCAGTACCATTCTGTTTTGATTACTATGGCCTTATGGTACAGTTTGATATTAGATAGCATGATTCCTCCAACTTTGTTCTTTCTCAAGATCTCTGAGACTATTTGGGGCCTTTTGTGGTTCTATATAAATTCTTGAAATATTTGTTCTAGTTCTGTGAAATACGTCATTGGTATCTTGATAGGTATTGCACTGAGTCTATAGATTGCTTTGGGCAGTCTGGACATTTTAATGATGTTAATTCTTCCTATCCCTGAACACAGTATGTGCTTCCACTTATTTGTATCTTCTTTAATTTCTTTCCTTTGTGTCCTGTAATTTTCTGAGTACAGGCCTTTTATATCGTTAGTTAGATCAAGTGGGATTTACTTTAGGGATGCAAGGATGGTACAACATCTGCAAATCAATTAATGTAATACAGCACATAAACAAAATGAAGGATAAAAACCACATGATCATATCAGTAGATGCAGAAAGAGAGTTTGATAAAATCCAGCACCATTTATGATAAAAACTCTCAGCAAAGTGGGAATAGAGAGAACATACCTAAACATAATAAAAGCCATAAATGACAAACCTACTGCCAGTATCATACTCAATGGGCAAAACTCCAATGGTTTCCCTAAAGACCAGGAACAAGACAGGGATGTTTACTTTCACCTCTTAATTCAAGACAGTACTTGAAGTCATAGCGACAGCAATTAGACAAGAAGAATAAATACAAGGCATCCAAATTGGAAAGGAAGAAGTACAACTGTCATTATTTGCAGATGACATGATACTGTACATAGAGAACTCTAAAGATTCCACCAAGAAACTACTAGAACTGATAAATTAATTCAGTAAAGTAGCATGATACAAAATTAATATCCAGAACCAGTTGCATTTTTATGTGCCAATAATGAACTATCAGAAAGGGAAATTAAGAAAACCTTCCCATTCACAATAGCTTCATAAAGAATAACTTACCTTGGAAGTTATTTTTAATTAAAATTTGAAACATTGCAGATGTTTATAGACAGAAGATTGTTGTAAACTATTTCTACAACAATTTTAGGTTTACAGAAAATTGAGCAGACAATACAGAGGGTTCCCTTATACCCCATCTCTCCCCTGTTCAAAGCCTCCACTGTTATTAACACATGAGTCTGGTACATTTGTTACAACTGAACCAATACCAACACATTATTATTAACTAAGTGTACATTAAGGCTCACTCTTTGTGTTGTATATTCTATGGGTTTTGACACAATTATAATGATGTGTAACCACCATTTTAGTAATAAATAGTTTCACTACCCTAAAAGTTCCTTGTGCTCCACCCATTACTATCCTTCCCTCCCTATACCAGCCCCTGACAACCACTTATCTTTTCCTTGTCTTAGTAGTTTTGGTTTTTTCCAGAATGTTGGAGTCATACAGTATGTGGCTCTTTAAAGACTGGCTTCTTTCACTTAGTAATATGGATTTATAGCTTCTCCCTGTCTTTTCACAGGTTGATAGCTCATTTCTTTTTATTGCTAAATATTACTGCACTGTGTAGATATACCACTTCTGTGTATCCTTTAAATTTTCAAAGGACATCTTGGTTGCTTCCTGTTTTGGGCAATTATGAATAAAGGTGTTATAAACATTTTTAATGTAAGTTTTTGTGTGAATATGTGTTTTGCAATAAGTTGGGTAAATAGGAATATACAACTGCTAGATCAAATATTAAGACTGTGTTTAGTTTTGGAGAAAACTGTCTTCCAGAGTGATAGTATCATTTTGCATTCTTGCCAGCAATGAATGAGAGTTCTTGCTCTGTATCCTCATCAGCATTTGGGATTGTCAGTTTTTATTTTTGCCATCTTATACATATGCAATGGTATCTCCTTCTTAATTTTATTTTCAGTTTCCTAATGACACGTGATATGGAACTTCTTTTCATGTGCTTATTTGTCACCTGTATATCTTCTTTGGTGAGGTGTTTATTTGGATTTTTGGTCTATTTTTATTTATTTTTTATTGTTAAGTTTTAGGAGTCTTTGTATCCTGCAATTTTACTATAATCTAAGATTTAAAAAAATTGATGTCCAGTTAAATTCCTTTGTGTAAGAAAACACATTCTGTAAAATTTCAATTACTTTAAATTTACTGAGCCATGTTTTATAACCCAGCAGATGATTGAACTTGAAAAATGTTCCAAGTGCACTTGAAAATAATTTTATTTTGCATCTCTTGAGTAGATCATTCAGTAATAAATTTATGTTACTGAATTTTATCTTTTTTCCATCAATTGCTGAGAAAAAGATTATTGAAACCTCCAACAGGTATTGATAATTAGCTTGTGCTTACTATACATAAAGTGGATTAAACCACTGTTTTATACAATAGAATTTAAGTTTGAGAAAATTTCCAGAATTTTTCAGTCCTTCTCTTTATACTTGAAGGGGGATCTGAATATGTTTTGTTAATATTTGCTGTAATCCCTTTATTGTTTTCACTGTTTTATAATATTTTCTTTCTGAGATTGGAGGTTGAGTGGATGTTTGTTCTCATGGTTGTATCTCAGGAAAAGCCGAAGGGCCGAGTCGATAAACATCTTCTAACTAAATGGGAACATCTGAGTTTCAAAGTGGGAACTGCCCTGTGCTGCCAGTCCAGGTTCCGTGTATTTAGAGCAGAGACAATTTCATGTTTTTAATGACCTAAAATCTGATGTGGTATATGTGGTATGTCTCATATAGTACTGTGTAAGTTGGCGGGTAAGGGTTTTGAAAGGGTTTTTACAGTGGTCAAGACTTAAGGGTGAGGAAAAAATCAGGATATTATGATTCTTTTAAGGTTTCTTTTCTGGCACACTCACATATCATAATGATGAGCTAAAATTTCCACAAAAAAAGCATCAATATATGTGTAACCTAAGGAGGAAGACTAGTTTTGTGGCTTTGCCGAGAACAGACATGAAAAATTATCTTAAATTGGAAGTCTGGATAAAATCTCAGGTGCACAGGCCCTACAGGAAAGACTGTGTCCATAACCATCACAGTATATTTGTGTCTCCTCTTATTAAATTTATTCAATGAAAAATGTCTATAATTTATTGTGTTCTTTTTCGGCCTTCTCTTAGAAGGAATTCTTCTCGTAGTGAAACCTGAACAAGGATTGTGATAGTTCTAAACGCAAGACTAAAGGTATATTGAGGACCAGAAACCCATCACAATATTCAGGCGCTGTGACGAAACCTAAAAACTGTCTCATAATATTCTTTCTTTATATTACCCTATATGTCTTTATAGTTTTTGAATGTGGATATAGGACGCATAAATTGAATAAGGAACATTTGAATAGAGCTTTATGGGTTAGAAAATATTTTTCACATTATTTTAATACTCATATTACCATCCTGAGGAAGATTTTGTAGGGGTCTGTGATGCCTACAGTTTTCTCTGCCCGGTGCTTTCTTCCTATTTCGCTTCTCTTGGCACCAATATCTGTCTTCTCTCTTCTTTAGGGAAATCCCTGCCTTCCTCACAGAGGTTCCAGTTAATCACAGTCCTGTGCTGCCCTCTTGCTACAGAGTCTGGTCAGTCAAAACAACCACCCTCACCATCCGATCCACAGGGACCATTCAGAAATCGCATGTAATTCTAGTGGGCCCTGTAAGAGTTCTCCCTGGCACTTTCCTGCAAAAATTTGATGTAGAGAAAAATGCCCCCTTGCTTTTGGGGTCGTGCCACTAGATAGATACAAATTTGGACCTGCTTTGAAAATCCCAGTTGTCTAGAGTAGGATAGAATGAGGTCAAAATGTTAAGCTGAGCATAAATGAAATAAAAAGATAAGAATTACTTATTGGGTTGAAGCCCTGAATCCAGCCATATTTGAACTGTATTTCATGAGCAAATACTAAATTCCTGTTTCCTTAAGGTAGTTAAAGACAGGTGTCTTTGTTCCTTCAGGCTGCCATGACAAAGCACCACACACCGCTGGCTTACAAACTATTTCTCGCAGCTCTGGAGGCCGGAAAACTGAGATCGGGGTGCCAGCATGGCCAAATTCTGGTGACAGCCATCTTCCAGGCAGCACACGGTGACTTCTCATGGTACCGTCACATGGCAGACAGCAGGGAAAAGAAGCAAACTCTGGTGACTCTTGTACAGGCTCTAATATCCCACCCGGGGGCTCTACCAAAACGGCCTCGTCTAAGCACAGATTATCTCCCCAGGGCCCCACCTCCTCACACCGTCACACTGGGGAGTAAGGTTTCCACACTGGAGCTTGTGGGAGAGGAACACAATGTTCAGTCCGTAGCAATGGAGTTTTTTCACTTGCAACCCAAAGATTTTTCCCAATTATAGATATTCTTGCCTTATTTTGCAGATGAAAAACTGAGGTATTGTGAGGTCAAGTAGCCAGTCTGTATCTGTGTATAATGGGGGAGGCTTGAATAAATCCAGTTCTCATTTCAACTCATCTTCCTGTCTGCCAATTACCATGCTACTCAAGAATAGACATCTTGTGGTGCTTTAGTTTTGGGTTTTTTTTGAGATGTTTTTGTTGTTTTGTCTTTTTTTTTTTCTTCCTGTGGCTGAACTTTTGCTTTCCCTAAGGACTGCTTCTCACACCCTGGCAGTTGGGTGGTATCTGTGTGGCTACCTGGCTCTGTCATGACGCTCTGTGCTCGTCCTGCTTCCTCAAGACCAGATTCCCACGCTCCAGGCCTTCCTCTTAGAATAGGCCATCACATCACCAGGCCTGAGTCATTTGAAATCTGGTTCTGAAGGTGACTGGGATGGATTCCAGGTGGCCATTTTATTTTAGAATGGGTCAGTATTATGGCAGAGTGTTTCCAAAGACACCCTGTCATGGACAGGTGAAGGTGGAAGAAAAGATTGTCCTATTTATTTCAACATGTGTTGGCTGCCCTACCTGTCCCTAGACAGTCCCCGCCATCCTGTGAGCCCAAAAGGCAAAAGGCAAAAGGCAAAAAAAAAAAAAAAAAAGGTGGGGGGAGAGGGCTTAGAATTGAGAAAAAAAATACTTCCATATTTTTTTGAATAAGAAAAGGAAAAGGTAATGTGATTCTTTAAAGGTTAAATAAGGTAACATTTCACAATTCAGCTTTGCTGGAGAAATTGCTGCTCCATAGTGAATTTTGAGGAAATATTTTAAGCACCAGTAACTTTATAAAAACGTATTTTGACCATTATGAGATTGAAATCTTTCTAAGATGTTTGCACACTCTTCTGCTCTGCTCTCTGACTCAGATCTCTCCTGATGTGAACCATTTCTGTAGAGTCCTAGGGGGTCATTATCGAGCATTTCAGATGATCACACGGAGTGCTCTGTGCTTTTTTATAATTCAATCCTGCTTTTTATATATTAACTTTTCTATATTTGTAAGTGCTAATTTCCTCTACCACCTACTTCTGCTTATAGCTGTTAGTATGTTGTTTGCTGTTTCTTTAAATCTACTGTCATATTTTATACATATTTTGCATGAGATCTGCCTCCAGCCTTCTCTTATGGAGTAGAGGATGAAGGATTTGTGGCAGCTTTTTCTCCCTAACCGCATACATATCTCTTCCATTTACCTCCGTTGTCTCAAGGCAGGCTTGGACACAAAGCGCCACAGGGAGAGAAAGAAAGCAGAACTTGGCCAAAGACCTGCTCACTCACTGGCATCTTGCTGACCACTTATGGTTTCCAGCACTCTGCCTTATCGCATTTAAACCTCACAACAAGGCATAGAGCACAATTTGCCAGGCACTCTGCTAGATGCTTTACACATATCATCTCAGTTAGTGCTCAGAACATCCCCCTGCCCCTCACAAGAGGAAGGTCAGTGTTTAATTTGAAAATAAAACAAAGGATAGTGCCCTGGATCCCGGGGCAGACTTGGCAACATGATGGAATTACAGGTTCTGCCCTAAAAGGTTCTCTTTAGCAGGTGCAGTTTCCCAGGGTCACACAGCCAGTGGCAGAACTGAGATTCAACTCTGATTATTCGGAGGTCGTGCTCTGAACGACCATCCACATGGTCTTCATTCCTTATCTACACCTTGTACTTTCTTCCTCTGCTTAGTACAGCAGGTGGCCTCGAGGGTTCATCTGCCTGACTCCTCCTTCTTCCCTGGGGTGAGATTCTGCTCTCTGTATATCCTACTTACCCACAGAAGAATCTCCCTTGGTCCCCAAGAATCCCCACCTCACTCCCAAATTGGGCCCTATATGTGCACCTGCTATATCCTTTTGACATGTTGCCTAAACTAGTTTAGTTGTCCAGGGTTTCCAAATCTACATTTATATAAGTGAGTCTGTCTTTTGTCCAGCTCATCACACTGCATATGTTTGAAAATGGGAGACACTATAGATCTGGCCTACCGAAAATGCAGGTATGGATTTGCAGACCCCTTGCCATAACTTCATGGCCCCCTGGGTATGGACCCACAGTTGTGATCACTGCTTTGGAACAGCGTAATGTAATGGCAGAGAGCCGGGCTCAGCAGTCAAACAGACTTGGGTTCAAACTATGACTCTGCAAGCCCCTAAATTCCATGATCTTGACCATGAATCTCAACTATCACCCCACAAAACTACCTTTTTCTAAGAAGGCTTGCTGTCACATTTAGATGAGATCAGGCATTTAACGGGCTTAGTACCCATTATCACGGCAGCAGCCTATTCCTGTATGGGAGTCCATGGTTTGGAGGTTAAAAGGAGGTAAAACAGGGAACTAGGCACCAACTCTAACCACAGTGCACTGGATCCTGGGCTGAGTTGGTAACAAGATCTGGAATTACAAGTTGTGTTTCATAATAAAATCAAAATCAAGACTTGTACAATTGGTGAAGAAAATCGCATTCAAGTTATGTGATGACAGCCCACACCTCACAGAGTCCTTCCATAGGTGTTATTCCCCTCCCCCTTCCCTGTCACTGGCTATTGCTCAGAATCCAGACCTGGACTTTCAGATCTTGCTCATCTCCTCCAGGTCGTATCACTGTAGCCTCAGGACAGTCCTTCTCCCCCTCTGGGTACTGCCAAGCCCTGCCTCTCCCCACAGACCTTCTCCTTTGACTCTCCCAGTTCTCCTGAAGGCTTGGGCCTCTATCACAAAATCCTGGAAGCCCTTGCAGGCTGCTTCCGTCTGGGACTCTGTGAGGACCTGCACCAGGAATGGGGAGAAGAGGATGTGTTCTGTGCTTGATGCGGATGGAAACGTGGAAATGGCAGAGAGGGAAGTTCCCCTTTGCATGCAGAACTGTACTTAGCCTTTCTGTTGGCCTAACTTGCACAGCTGCAGTAGAAGGTGGTGTAGAGGATCCAGGGCCCCACAGGTTTTGCTCTTCCTCATGGAGAAGTCCCTGGGACTCTGCCACAGAAACCCTAGGGATCCAACAGGCCAATTGAAAACCACAGATATAGAGAGAAAAGGGCTCAAAGAAACAGAACATTCATTTGAATCCTTAGAGGGTGGCCCAATATAATAGCAACTGAATTAAGCATAATTTCTGTACCGTATCCCATGTAATCCTTCTATGACCCTAATAAAGCAGGTTCTGCTCTTCCATTCTTTGGATGAGAAACACACTCAGAGAGACCAAGTAACTAGCCCATGGTTACCCAGCAAGAAATAAGTAGAGGAGCAAAGATTTGAGCTTAGGTCTGTCTGACTCTGTGCTCTGGCAATATTGTCTCTTTCTATTAAGAGATCCTGAATGTTTAAGTCTAAAGAGTAGATCTGGTTTAATGGTTAGACATGATAGAAGATTTTTTTTTTGGAAATAAACTTTTAAGAAAGTTTTTTTGCCTAGGTCACATTACGAATTAATTTTTGGTCCTAACTTAGGTGGTGGGATATGGCTACGGTGTGGAGGTAATTCCCACAGAGTGCAGTCAATTTTAATCTGGATTACAGACTGTGTGACCTACAAATGAGTGCCAGCACTTAAAAGGAGAATGCAAAGCAGAACGTTGCCATGTCTGTGCAAATCCATTAGCACTGCTGGGAACTGGCTGTGTCCTGTAGTTGGTGAGTCACAAGTGTCATTTCTGTGTGTGTTTCCCATTCATTCATGCATCATAGATAAAGCACATAAGTTTCCCATCCATGTAAAGCATTGGGGTGGAAACTATTTGATTAGAATTTCTGTTCTGCCTTAAGCTCTGAATGTGGCCACCAGCTCCAACCACATGCATCAAGGAGTCACTTTGTCAAGCGTCCTCCTTCCTGGTTCCTCCTCTCAAGTTTCTGCTCACTGGTTCCCAGTGTCCTAGGTTTCCTCTACCCTGTACTGGTTTCTTTTGATGCTGTAACAAATTACCATAAATGGAGTGGCTTAAAACAACACAACCTTATTATCTTGTAATTCTAGAATTCAGAAATCCAAAATGAGTTTTATGGGGATAAAATCAAGGTAATGGCAGAGGTGGTTCCTCCTGGGTGCTCTCGGGGAGACTGTGTCCTGGCCTTTCCCAGCTTCTGGAAGCTGCCTTTGTTCCTCGGTTCCTCACCCTTCCTTCCTCGGCTTCAATACTGGGCCCTCTCTGTCTGACCTTCCTGCCTCCTTTTTCTTTTTGTTTGAGGAGCCTCGTGATTACATTGGACCCACCTCGGTAAACTCCCCGTCTCAAGGTCTTTAACTGCAAAGCCCCTTTACCATGTAAGGTACCTTCACAGGTTCTAGGGATTAGGATGTATCTTCATAGCTTTGGAAGACACTGTTCAGTTTACTATTCCTTCCTCTTTGAAGAGCTTCTCAAAGAAAAGAAAGGTTCTGAGGTGACATGAACATAACATGAAACTTTGAGCAAAGAGATTTGATTCTAGTCTTGAATTTGACATTGTGTTAATTGTCAGACCACGAATTAAGTACTTCACTTCTCAGACAGAATTGTATAATAGGGCTTTGAATTAATTCACTAATATTCCTCCAAGCTATAAAATTGCATAACTTGACAAATTATTTATATTTAAATATAAATGACTTGAAGCAATTTTACGGTGGGTTAGTCTTTTCTCCAAAGGATTGACTTTATTCTGAAAATAATAGTTCATCAAATTTGATAAGCAATGAAACATATGTAGACCTACTGGAATTATACCACACAGGCAACCAAGTTCTTTCTTTAATGTTAAGGTCTGTTCAACTTGAGGCCAGTCACATACATGAACATACAGGACACAGTTTTTCAAACTATGGTCCATGAGTCTCTGAAGTTGAATCATCTGGGACACTAATTTATTAAAAATGGATATTTCTGGGCCCCAATTCAGTATTTTATAAGGGTTGATGGTGTATAATAAGTGACTCAAAGTGAATCGTGTGAACAAAAAGTTTGAGAATCACTAAGAAATAAATATATTTTTAGTTATAACTTATAGCATGATAAAAATAATAAATTATTAGACTAAAAAGCATTATTTCACTCTCTTTACCACCTTTATATTTATTTTGCAGTTAAGGAAACCAAGGCTTAGAAGGGTGAAATTTCTTGCCCAAGGCCAACAATAACTTAAGGCAGAGTTAAGACTACAAACTGAGTCTTCTGACTTCACATTTGGAGCTCACTGACAGTTGAGCTATTTAAGTTTTTCTTTGGGAAAAATAATTTTTTGACCAGATTACAGTATTTTTCTGTCAACATAGTAGCCCCTACTTTTCAAATGATACTTAGTCAAAAGGACTGTCCACAGAATGACTGACCACAGGCACCATCATTTCCCAATTCCATCATTGATGTTAGGTCCACAAGAGGAGTTTCTTTTGAATAGCATACTTAAAGAAAATTTTACTTATAAAACATTAAAACCATATTCAAATAAGTCATTAAATATATGTATGCTTTAAAATGTAAAATGTTATTCTTGAAATATGCTCTGTTGTATTAACTGCATAGGAATATGAGATGCTCCATGTATTACTTCACAAATTGAAAACTATTATTTTATCTTTATTCCTAATTTAAACATCACTATTAATCACAATATTATGGACCATAAATAAATGATCTGCAAGCAGTGGATGAAAACAGGATAGAAAGAAATGAGACATCACAGAAGGTAATAATAATGTAAATTTGACTTTTGAACCATGTGAATATTTTACATGTTCTAAAAGGAAAATTGAATTAAAGAGGATGGCAAAAACAACTAAAGTTAAATGATGTTTAGATGTTAGCAAACTGGATACAGCAATACATTAAAAAATACTATACACTGTGATTAGGTGGGATTTGTTCTGGGAATGCAAGGATAGTACAGTATCCATAAATCAACAAATGTCATACACCAATAAACAAAACAATAAAAATAAAAGCCACATGATCCTCTCAATAGATGCAGAAAAAGCATTCGATAAAATTCATCACCCACTTATGACAAAAACTCTCAGCAAAGTGGGAATAGAGGGAACATACCTCAACATGATAAAGACCATATATGACAAACTTATGGCCGACATCATACTTAATGGGTACAAACTGCAAATGTTTCCTTTAATATCAGGAGCAAGTATGTCCACTTTCACCTCTCTTATTCAACATAGTACTGGAAGTCCTAGCCACAGAAATCAGGCAAGAAAAAGAAATAAAAGGTATCCAAATTAGAAAGGAAGAAGTAAAACTCATTATTTATAGATGATTGATACTGTATATAGAAAGGCCTAAAGATTCTATTAAAAAACCTACTAGAACTGATACATGAATTCAGTAAAGTAACAGGATACAAAATAGATATCCAAAATCAGTTGGACTTTTACACAAATAATAAATGATCACAAAGGGAAACTACGAAAACAATCCCATTCATAATTGCTTCAAAAAGAATAAAATACTTAGGAATAAATTTAACCAAGAATGTAAAAGCCCTGTATTTGGATAATTATAAGACATTAAAGAAATAAATTGAAGAAGATACAAATAAATAAAAGCATACACTGTGTTCATGGATAGGAGGAATTAACATTATTAAAATGTTCATGCATGCAAAGCCATCTATAGAGTCAATGCAATTTCTATCCAAATATCAATGGTGCTTTTCACAGAACTAGAAGGAAATATTCCAAAAATGTATATGGAACTGAAAAAAAACCCAGAATAGCCTCAGCAATCTTGGAATCACAGTACCTGGTATCAAACTGTATTACAAGGCCATAGTAATTAAAACAGCATGGTTCTGGTATAAAAACAGACACATAGATCAATGAAACACAATGGGTAGCCCAGAAATAAATTTATAGTCAGTAATTTTGATGAAGGAGACAAAAACATATGCTGGGGTAAAGACAGCCTATTCAATAAATGGTGTTGGGAATATTGGACAGATACATGCAAAAAAAAATTGAAACTAGACCACTTTCTTACACCATGCACAAGAATAAACTCAAACTGGATTAAATATTTAAATGTTAGACTTGAAATCATAAAAATTCCAGAAGAAAACATAGGCAGGAAAATCTCAGATATTTCTCATAGCAACATTTTTTCTGATATATCTCCTCAGGTAAGGGAAACAAAAGAAAAAATAAACAAATGGGACTACATCAAACTAAAATTTTTTTGCACAGCAAAGGAAATCATCAGCAAAATGAAAAGACAATAATCCACTGCATGGGAGAACATATTCACGGATTCACCTGATAATGGGTTAATACCCTAAATATATAAAAAACTTAAAAACTCAATACCAAAAAACATATAATCCAATTTAAAAAATGGGCAAAGGACCTGAATAGACACTTCTCCAAAGAGGACATACAGATGGCCAATAGACATATGGAAGGATGCTTAATGTCACTAATCATCAGAGAAATGCAAATTACAAGCACAAGGAGATACCACCTCACACCTGTCAGAATGGCTATCAGCAATAAAGCAACAAACAAGTGCTGGTGAGGATGTGGAGAAAAGGGGATGGTTGTGCACCATTGATGGGAATGCAGATTGATGCAGCCACAGAGTTATCTCAAAAAATTAAAAATGGATTTGCCTTATGATCCAGTGATCCACTTCTGGGAATTTATTTGAAGAAATCTGAAATACTAATTTGAAAGAATATAAGCACCCCTGTGTTCATTGCAGCATTATTTACAATAGCCAAGTCTTGGAAGCAGCCCAAGTGTCCATCAGTAGATGAATAGATAAAACAACTATGGGACATTTACACAATGGAATACTACTTGACCATAAAAAGAAAGGAAAATTTTACCCTTTGGTATAGCATGGATGGACCTGGAGAACATTATGCCAAGTGGAATAAGCCAGTCAGAGAGAAACAAATACCATATGATTTCACTCATATGTGGAATTTAATGAACAAAGTGAACTAATAGCAAAATATTGACAGACTCAGAGAGCTGGCTGACAGCTCTCAGTGAGGGAGGTGGAGGGATTGAGCAAAGAAAGGAAAAAAGAAAAAAACTCTTCAACAGGGACAACAGTGGAGCTTGCCAGCCCTGGGGTGGGCAGGGCAAGGGTGGTGGTGGAAGGAAGTGGAATAGGGTATAGGAGTGTAAATGGTGATGGATGGAGACTTGACTTGGGGTAGTACACATGATACAGTGTACAGATGGTATATTGTAGAATCGTGTGCCTGAAACCTGTATAATTTTGTTAATCAGTATCATGCCAATGAATTCAATAAAATGGAAAAATAAATAACTGCATATCAAGTTTAGAACAACAAATAAAGGCAAACAGTCCAAGTAACTTTTATATGTGGTCTCTGACTTTATCCCTTTGTTGAGATATATTCTAAGAGCAAAATTATTTCCAATGACATGTTAAGTTTGTTGGAAGTGGTATGGGTGTGGTATTGTTGAATTTTGTGTATTACAAGATTACTCAAAGAAATAAATACAATATTTTTGGAAACCAATATTCCCACTGTGGAGGAGGAAAAACAAAATATGGAATGAGCAATGAGACAGGGAAGTCTGTCCTTGGATGTGTCAGTATGTTTGTATATTGCATGTGTGTGTACGTACGTGTTCTGTGCTCCTAAAGGGCCTAGAAGCAATGAGCCGTGGTGGCATTGAGATACCTAGAGCCCACACTTTGGTTTCCAAATGGAACTCTTTGCAGAAATTATGAATTTGGGGTCTGAGGGAAGTGTAAAACTAAGCCTAGAATATGTTGTTATACCAGAGAGTAAGAAGTGCCCCAAACTCATATGAAAATGTCAAAAGACTCATAAATATGGCATTCTCACTGGCCATATTTGGAAAATTTAAATATTGAAAATATAGTTTCAATAATAAATATTAAAAACAATATATATACATAAGTATAAATATCTTAAACTTGTAGATATTTTTCAATTTATGTTTATTGTATATACAGGCACATGTATCTTATATTAAGTGCTTCAATAATTATCTTTCACTATTAATATTGCTATAACTTGTATTTTACATGATTGTTTATTAAAACTGAGTATACCTACAAGTTCTAAACTGAACATTATTTTATGTGTAAGATTGTGCTTGTAATTTGGCAGATTGTGTAATTTATACTGGAATGTGTTTTGTAAACGTTGTGAATAGCCATAGAATTTTAGAATTAGGGACGGTTTTAGGGAATATTTGGTTTAACACTCACTCATTCCACAAAAAGTGTTACAAGACTTGTAGGACAAAATTGCAGTAGTAGACCTGGTACAGCCTGGATACTGCACGTCTCTAGGGGGCGCCATTCACATAGTGGTTTGGGCAACGGCACCACCTGTGGTTCACACAGTGCAGAGTGGGACGTTATGGTTTGCAGCACCCTAGTTCCTGGAGGTAAAACTGGAAAAGACAGAACAGTCTCAGACCTCTGAAACTTCTCCGATTAGAGAAGAAAATACATACAAATAGGCAAATATATACATAATAAAAGTGACATGACTGCTTTTTAGGCAGGGCACCTCCCACAGAGGTGGGGTTTAGGGGACATTTCCCCAGAAAATGTTATATCTATGCTGCCATCTGAATCAAAAAGACAGGCTGGGAAAGCAAAGGAAGGGGAGAGAGATGGAGGAAGAATGTTCAGGCTCCCAAAGATGAAGAGAGAAGACGGAGCTCAGGGAGTGGAAATAGTCCTGCTGCAGGAACGAAGACATGCTCTGAAAAGCCACCAGCTGCCGAGTGTCACTTGCTCTGTCTTCTCCTCGATTCACTTCTCTGATTTAATGAGCATATTAAGTCACAACAGATTTTACTCATCATACATAGAATTCTATGCCCTTGGCAATGTTCTGTCAGCGATTATACTACGGTGTAATCTCAGATAAATCCCCACCCTGGACTAGAGCTGGTCTGTTCCAGAGAGCAGCAGCTGTGTCCCGCTCCTCTCTGCACGCCACGAACTCCATCTATTGTTTTCTGGTGGTTCTTCTCTAGGAATGTGCAGGTGGTTGAGTAGTTGAGGTCGCCATCAATAAAAATAACTGAAATATGAAGAATTATTACAGAAAGATGTTTGATCTGGATATGAGGTATCTGCATACTCCACAGCTAAAAGCCAAAACAAGCCAAAAGCATACAAACTTCTCTGACAGCCTTCTATTTGCTAGTCCAATTTGCTTTTGTTATGCTTCCTGTTAGCAGTCACTGTAAATCAAGTCACCTGTTTGTCAAACAAAATTGAATTGATAAAATGATATGAGTCAATCTTAAGACAGCCTTAAAAAATTAAGATATATTATGTTTCCATTTTTAACAAAGTTTATGTAGTACTCCTGTCCTCTGATCAGATTATCTTATAATTTTATTTTAAGTAATCAAATATATTTCACATTATTTTTGCTGTCAAAATACCAGGGTAATTTGTTGCTAATGGTTTACCATATTTACTCTCTCTTTCTTTTTATTTGGTTCAGAAAATTTATAGGAATTGAAGTTAGTCCTGAAGGAAGTTCACAAGTGTCTTAGTCCTCAATCCCTCAGCTGAGTTAGTTAAAATTACAGAACTTGTAATTTTCATTTGTTATCATGTTTTCTTATGTTTTTTCCTAAGGCATTTTATATTATTTTTATCATTCAGATGTGATCATTCATCTATTGTTTTTCAAAAGCTCTTATGGTTATAGTATTGTTATTCAAACTGATCATTATGTTGAAATATATTATTAGTTCTAATATTTTCCCCCAAAATTCACTGCAAAAAATTTCAAAACATACTGAAAAGTTGAAAGCACTTTTAGTGACCATCCGTGTACCAACATCCAATTTCTCCTGCCAATAGTTTACCCTATCTGCTGATCCTCTGTAGTTGGTTTTTGGGTGGAGGTGGAAGAGGATATACAGGGGATCAATGGTAAGGGGAAAATATAATAAAAAATAAACTATTAAAATAAAAAATCTTAATTCTCTTAAATTTTCTAGATAAACAATTATTGTAAAATATATATTTTTACTAGATATCAACATTATACCGCTTGTTTCTTGACTTAATTCAAGAAATGATTTTTAAATACTGGCTCTTGTATTCCCATGAATAAGAAAAATATGTCCAATAGTTTGTTGTTCAGCATAATACTGGTGATGATTTGCTTAGATGTTCATTTTCATGTTAAGAAAGTGTTATTCATATTATAACAAGATTTCATTATTAGAGGTAGATGTTGAATTTCTTCAAATAACTTTGGGTATTTATTAAAAATCATAGCTTTTCTCTTTTGATTTTTATGATTGACTTCTTAATTTATTGGTTGGCTTATTAATTTATGATATATTTATTGAAATTCAATTTTGTTCCAGACCTTGGTACCAAATTTATAGTGATAAAAACTCCAAAGGTCCTGGTTCCCACCTTCTCAGGGAACATCCTCTAGTGGAGTTTGTATGATAAATTGTGGTAATAGGTGTCCTACTACTAAAGCATCCTGTCATTAATTGAATAAAAACTACACAGTCTTAGTATTTTATTATTTTAATATATGGATGAATTAGAAATGTTTAATATTTTATTGAGAATCTTTGCATTTTTAATTCAAAAATAAGATTCATCAGTAACTTTTGTTTTGATTTGTTTTTGTTAGGCTGAATTTGCCAAATTCTCACACACTGGTTATGCTTGCTTTACACTGGGTTGGCCAAAAAGTTTGTGTGCTTTTTTTCTGTAAAATAAAAGACACATTTTTCATTTTCACCAATAACTTTATTTATTTGGATATTTGAGTATGTAGGCTATCTCCCATGTGGTATAAGGCTGATTGTTTTCAATTAATGTCTCGATTTGATTGCTATCAACTTCAACTGATCTACCCAACCATGCATGGAGCATTGTCCAGGGAGAAAGGTCCAGCATGAAACTTCACAAACCACTTTTGACACGTTCAATCAGTCTCAGCACTTTCTCTATACACTGCACAAATCTTTTTTATTTTTTGCATTTTAGTGACATTACCTTCCTTGAAAGAATAAAGCATAATGTGCCAAAAATGTTGTCTATTTTCTTCCATCTTCAATATTAAAATGACTACACAAAAATTCACCAATTTTGATATTTTTTTAATGCACGCTGATATGACAGCTGTCACAATACGATCTAACAAAATTGTTTGAATGAAGTTAAAGATAGCTAACCTCTAACTAGAGCCATCTTACGGAATAAAACGAAATGAACTCTTTTGTCAACCCAATAATTTGCTATCTTTTTCTCTGGCCTGGAAACTTGCATGGTCATAGCATTAGCCTTTCCCTGAATTAGCTTTTCCTTGAAGATTGGGAAGAATATGTGAGACAAACTTCTAGGTCAATTCTTTTTAATTCAAAATTACTTGTTTTGCAACAAATTCATCAATTTCACTTTAATTTTTCTGTTTCTTCTCATTGAATGGTACAGAAAAAAATATTTTTTAAGTCTCCATTAGTGGTTCTGCCTCCTTTTTCATTTTAATTTGTTATGTTTGTAAAATTGAGTCCCCTTTTCCTTCTATACTAGAGAAATGCTATATCCTTACAGGACTGGTGATGTTTTAAATAATTTGCTAGATGTATATATAATATGATTCTTTTGTCACAATCAAAAGGATATAAATGATATCTTTCTGAAATTATGTATATGAATCTGGGAACAGTGGCTAATTTTGTAGAGGGAGTCAGACTAAGAGGAGTCCTTTTAACTTTATACATTTCTCTCCTGCTTTAGCGTGTGCGTTCACTTCTAATCTGTAAAAAGAAAGCAGGAGTTCTCTGAAGAGCAGATGATTGTTAACGGTCATGGCCAGCGGTGCTCTCTTTATAGGGCTTTTCTGTGTTTTCCTATAATTTGATTTGCAATTTTAGCTATGTTATTTTCAAAGAATTATTCTGTTAATTTCTCTTTAAATCCAAAAGGGTAAAAAATAATCAGAGTAGTGTCTAGAAGTAGCACCTAGATTCAGGAGTGTATACTTTCTGTATCCATTTTGTGATAATATCAATCCTTCTGGGTCAAAGCAAAGGGTGAATTAGAATTACAGTTGCCGAAAGAGTCTTCTCCCATGTGAACGTGCCATTTGCAGTCTTAAGGAATCATTCCATCCCCTCTGTTTCTCTTTCTCCTAGCAATGTAGAAATGAAAACTAAGGGGCTGGTAGTTCAGAACTCAAGGTCAAGTATAGACTTTATTTTTGGAATGAGCAAAGTAACTTTTTCTTGAACTAAATGAAGATTTCTTTTAGAACAGAGAAAAAATGGAGTCTGAGGAAAGCAACTATATTTACTTTGTAATGAATTATAAGCAAGTAGTGAAAGGTCAAGTCACTGCTTCCTTCTCAGTTCCCACAGTGTTAGGGCGAGGGTCCAAATGTCCAGGAGCAATGTGATGCAACTTTTCATCTTAAGAATTACTTCTGGGTTAGTTTGCTCTATATGCCTCTGCTCTTCCTTTTAAAATTCAATTACATATTTGACAAGAGCAACATATGAAGGTAGCAGCAATATAGCTCATTAGTAAGTAGAGGATGACAGAGTGGTAGCATTTTTTTAAGGGTTGTTTATATGCCTTAGTGTGTATAAAAATAACCTAGGTTGTTATTAAAACACAGATTTCTGGGCCTTGTTCCCCCTGAATTTCTGATTCAGCAGGTCTGGCTGGGGCCTTACAGGTTCTTCAGTGATGCTGATGCTGGTGGTGTGGGCACCGCACCTGGAACATTAGAGATTGAGGGCTTTTATGTGACCAGCTGGTGGGTCAGTTGGACCTTGATTAATGGATTATGGTTTGGCCTGCATTTCTCTGGTATGTGATCATAAGCCATTAATGAAACCCAAACCGCTGACTCTCAAATGTTAGTGACAATAATAATAAGAATCACCTGGGGAATTGTTGACCTATAGGCTCCCAGGGCTTTGCTCCATGGGACTGGGAGGAGCCCAAGCACTTGAACTTTTTAATAAGCATCGTCAATGGTTTTGATGCAATGGTCCAAACACCATGGTATGATTAAAACCACATTTGTTGTCATTTGTAGGGCTTGCTATATCTTAACATCTTACTCCAAACATTATTAACTCCTAATGTCAGAAGCATATAGTCAGAGATTGATGCTGATCTATAAAGAATATCAATTTTATTAAGAAAAAGCAGAGCTGAAGAGAATGAAACTCTCTGCCATCCTCAGTTGGTAAAGCTGAGCTTATTTCCTACATCCCTGTTCTGAAACATCACTGTAACATCGTAGCCTTGCCAGAATTAAAACCACGGTGCCTTAGAAGGCATCAAAGTTATATGACTAGCCTTGCAAGCCTAATTGGTATAGAGAAACTACAAGCTGGAAGGTGTGGGCGGATAGTGGAAACAAGAGTAAAAGAAAAATAAATGACCATTTATGTAAATATGTACACATAGATGGAGTGAATCACTATAAAAATCAAAAATAGAATTCAATTCCTAGGACCACAAGTCCAAGGTTGAGACATTCTTTTATTTCATTAAGTAAATGTTTCAAAAGTTTGAATTGAAAATAAATAATTATTTAACTTCTTTCAATTCAATGATACTTTAAAACCTTGGTATCTTAGGCCCTTACTTTAGAATATCAGTGATATGGCCATTGAGATTCAACTTAGAGCTCTGTAGGTCTACACAAAATAACCAGTAGTAAAACAACAATAATAAAGTGAATCCGTCACATTTTTGTGAAAAATCAATCATTTTTAAGCTTACTAGTGCAATTGCAGGAGTAACCTGTTTTCTCTTTCATTTAGTATTCAGCTGTGTGGTGTGTGCAGTAACTTGCTGTACACTCGGGGGCAAGGTGGTGACGACGGAAAGGTTGGATGTTCCAGGTCTTTTGCCTTTCCACAGAAATTCTAGAATCAGTTCGTTGATCTACAAAATAGCTTGCTGTGGTATTGATCGCTTTCTCTTGAATCTATTGATCTGTTTTGGAGAAATTAGCATCTTAATAGTATTAAGTCTTCCAACATGAACATGGACTAGTTCTCCATTTATTTAGATACTTTTTGATTTCTTTTATCAATGTTTTATGTTTTCTACATACAGATCTTGTACATATTTTGTTAACCCCAAAATGTCTCAGGAGTTAAATGGAAATGGACTAGGAATCAATCTTATCTATATTTCTTTTACCTACTTTCGAAAGACACATTTGTACTAACAATATTTATGTTTTACTTCTATTATTTAAAAAATGCTATGTGTATGTACACACTGAATAATGGGAAGCAGTGCTGAGTCTCAGGGGTTTAACTGAGACTGGGAGCACTGCTGGCTGGACAGGAACGCCCGCAGTGGTTGACAGTGGCCCTTCATCTCAAGATAAGGGAGGCCCAAGGAGGTGAGATTTGATCTTTTTTATTCCATGAAGAATTAAAAATCTCTATTTTTTATGTGAGATATTCATGTTTTTAAATATTGATAATGAGCCCTGGCTGGTGTAGCTCTCATGGATGGAACACTGGCCTGTGGACCAAAAGGTCACCAGTTTGATTCCCAGTCAGGGCACATGCCTGGGTTGCCGGCCAGGTCCCCAGCTGGGGGCACATGAGAGGCAGTCAACTGATGTTTCTCTCGCATCAGTGTTTCTCTCCCTCTCTTTCTCCCTCTTTTCCTCTCTCTCTAAAAATAAATAAAATATTTTAAAAAGTAAAATAAATGTTGATGATTAGTTAAAACAGACAAACACTGTGAGTTGAATACAGGGTGGCAAACAGTAAATTTGGTGACTGTATGTGTTCCACGAGCCGCCAGTTTGTGACCTTCTACTGCCTATTAAATAGGGAAATTGAGGCCCAGATCAGGTAGGATAAGCAGTTTACTGAAGGTTACCCAGACAGTTAAAATCAGGCGTATTTCTGATTTCTAGATCATAGGTTTTTTATTAAAAAAAAAAAATTTATCCTAGGCTTTTACATAGTTTCCTGTGCTATCTTTTGTGTAGTGGGAAAAAGTTTACGCTTTAAAATCACCAGGTAAAATGTAATTTTAGTAACTAGTGAATTAGGCATTTTTTGCTTCATAACATATTAGCATAAATTTAGTAGTTTAAAATGTATACATTTATTATCTCACTTTCTGTGGGTCAGGCATCGTGGCAAGGTTAGCTTTGAGGGTCTCTCACGGGGCTCAGGAAGGTGTTGACCAGGGCGGGGGTCCCCTCTGATGCTTGACGGGAAGGTCTGCTTCAGAGCTCTGGTGTTTGTTGGCAGGATTCAGCTCCCTGTGAGTTGTTGGAATGAGGGCCTCGGTGCCTTGCTGACTTTTGGCTGAAGTCTTCCCTGAGTTCTTTGCCATTTAGGCTACTTCATAGGGCAGCTTACTTACTTAATACCAGCAATGGACAGAATCCATAGAGAAAGTCTTTCAGCAAGAAGGACATTACAATATTAAGTAACATAATTGAGGAAGTGACTTCTCATCAACTTTGTTTTATTTTCTCATTTAAAAGCAAATCCCAGGTCCTGCCAACACTTGGGGAGAGGGGATTACATAAGAACATGGAGTATCAGAAAGCGAGAATATTTGGGGTCATCTTAGAGTCTGTCTGTTGTAACTAGTGTCAGAGACATTCACATCCCTTTCTAGAGAAGCACAGCTTTACTTAGCCGTAGCACCCTAGAGTGTAATGACAACTGAATGTGATCAGATAAACACAGTGGGGTGGGGCATTCAGGGAAGAATCAAGTTTTGCGATTAGACTTGTCTACTCAAGTGGAGCAGAGACTCTCAGGAGGAAAAATTTGAAAAAATAGAGAAACAACTGATTAAAGTTCAAAGGGGTCCAAAAGTGGGCATCGTTAGTGCCCCGGTAGTGACAGAACACAGGGATGGAGAATCCAGGGGACCCAGGCAGATGTTCCCCATCGAGGGATTTGTCAGCAGCATGTCCCTGTCATGGTATAAGGATTTCTAGCGGGACTGCAGTTCCTGGACTTGCAAGAATATGAGGAAGGAGCAAGTACTGGGCAGGATGTCAAAATAAAGTCATAGGTCTAAGAAATAACTGTGCATAAATTTTTAGAACTGCAACAAATATTTCAGGAGAGGTCACACCTAAATTATAAGGTCAAGACCAGTTCAGATAAATCCCAGAGTATGTAAGATTCTGAACTCCTTAAATTTCTCTTGTGCTTGGACAAGATTGAATCTAGGGGTTGTAGTGAAGTTAAACCCACAGCTATGAGAAGAGGGAGCCCTAGAACAGAAAATCTTGTAAGATCTCTTGACAGACGATGCCTCCAAAGCCTTGGCGACCTTGGCAACATAAATAGCCTTCCTTTAATTTTCCTGTTTTTTTCTTTGACACACCGTCTACAGGGCCTACAAATATTTCCTTCCAGCTCCCAATAGCTATTGTAAGCCTTTTTCAAATAGTGGAATAAAAGGCTTTGTATCTTAGTCGTTCAATTTCAAATATTCTGGGGGAGGTAGAAGAGTTACATAGGGAAGTGGTCCTGAATCTATGTCGTTATGAACCTATAGGTAGTTACTTATCCTCCAGTAAAAGGTTATCTGTCTCTTTACTCATGGAATGATTACTTGTTGAGCACCCATTGGTGCCATGAATTGTGTTAGTTCTAGAATACAACTGTTAGAAAAGTGTACATTACTCTTGCCCTCACGATTGTTTAGTCTAGTGATGTGTCAGACTTATCGTAGATGCACCCACACATGGAAAAGCTGGGGCTCTGGCAGGGGGTAGTAAGGGAGAATATGGTGCCTTAGTCACGAGTCATCAGAGAGGAGCAGGCTTGGTCCTGAGGACCATTTTATACCAGGTTAAGGATTTTATTTTATTGTTTCCTTAACATTATCAGGATGGATAGGTCATTTTCCCTTCTTTCTTTTACAGTTTTAAGAGATCAGTTCACCTACACAGTCAAGATTGGATTGGAGAGAGGGCAAGAGCGAGTTCAGGGCGATCAGTAGGATGGCTGGTACAGTAAAAGATAGTGTGGCCCGGCGAGGGTGGTGCTACCGAAATCAGAAAATACATTTTAAAGACATGTTAGGAGGTGTAAATCAGGAGGCCTTATGGAGACAGCGCTTTCTGTCTTGGACAGCTGAACGGGTGGCAGTTCCAGCCACTGAGACAGACGTCTCTGGGAAAAGCCCATGTAGTTTAGGGAAGGAGAATCCAAGAGCAGATTATGAGTTAAGATTTAGATTTGTGGATGCCAAGAGGCATCTGACACGTCCAAAAGAAAATGTCAGGTGGGTAGTTGGTAGATGGGCCTAGAACTTAAGGGAAAAGTTTGGGCTATGTGTAATTCTGATAATATTTGGCAATTCCTGGGTGTAGCTGATGTGACCCAGAGAAGGAAATGGGAGGAGAAGTAAATGGGCCAGAATGCCGTAAATACTCTATAAAGGCTTTTGGGTCACATGGGCTTTAGCAAAACACTCTGATCTAATTTGACTTTTTTCACCAATTACTTATGGCAACTTTGGGCCGGAGGATAGACTAGTAAGTATATAAACTGAATAAAGCAGTTAACCTCACAGGACTGTAAATTTAAAGAGCATTTTTAATATTGCAAACCTAATTAAAAGCTGAAAATGTAAATAAGCATGTGGGTGGAAAAACAGAAAGTATCTATATTAAACTGTGTTTTATTTTCCAGAGTGAATTAAAATAACTTCTGAAGAGTTGGCTAACACCAGTTCTGCGCGCGGAAGTGAGGGCCGATTACTCCACAGCGCGCACGTCTGTGTGGAGACGGCGTTTCTCTCCGTCCTCTCAGTTTAGAGAAAATTATTCCTGTGACTGGGTAAACTTTTATACCTGGAAACTTGAGAGGTAGAAATAATTAAACCAGTTAGCCAAAATCTAAATTGCTCTGTGTTTTGACTTCAAATACTGAGATGGGAATGCCGCCGTTCAGGGCGAAGAAGGAATCAGGATTCCAAGAGTACATAGGAATCTTAGGAAACCATTGAAGACAGTCCTCTGGAGATCTTGTAAAACTTGAAGAAAGTTTTGCTTTTTCTTTTTCAAAGATCTCTAAATAAGACCATTTTATTACCCTCATTTGGGAGACTTTCAATATTTAATTGATCTTTTTATTAATCAATAATTAATTAATCTTTTTCATGTCTAGTCAAATTTCTTACTATACTTTAAGGCATCTTAAAAAATTTAATGCAATATTTTATTCACATATTTTGACAGTCAACGTTATTTCATGTTAGTTTCAGGTGTGCAGTACAATGGTCAATTATGTGATTTACAAAGCGATGCCCCTATATTTCCAGTGCCCAGCTGGCACCACGCACAGTTCTTACAATACTATTGACTACATTCCCTATGCTGTGCTTTACATCCCCGTGACTTTTTGTAACCACCAACCTGTACTCCTCAATCCCTTCACCTTTGTAACCCCACCCCCAACCCCCTCCCATCTGGCAATTCTCAGTCTGTTCTCCGTAGCTACAAATCTATTTCTGTTTTGTTTGTTTATTTTGTTCTTTGGATTCCATATTTCTTTTTATTCAGAATGACTGGCAGCTACCTGGAATCTTCTGTATAATAATTCTTCATATAAGTGAGGAGATTAAGGAAGTCAGATCTTTTTTTAAAAAAAGATTTTATTTATTTATTTTTTAGAGCAAAGGGAAGGAAGGGAGAAGGAGAGGGAGAGAAACATGGGTGTGTGAGAGGTACATCGATTGGTCTTTTGCCCCCAACTGAGGACCTGCAACCCAGGCACATGGGAATCAAACTGGGGACCTTTCGGTTTGTAGGCCAGCACTCAGTCCACTGAGCCACACCAGCCAGGGCAGGAAGTCAGATCTTATCGTCATCATCCAAGTTAAAATAAAGGAGCAATGTATAATTACATACTTAATATGACAAAGAAAAAATAAAAAGCATCATAGACAAGCAGTGAGTGACACCCCACAAAGGGAAACAAGTGCAGCCAACCAAGCCTTTTCTCTAAAATCCCTTTCCATACCTTTAATATATGTGTTTTTTCTTCTGTTTTTTTCTATAATTATTTAGAGTAGAAGTAAATATGTAGAAAGATGGTTCTCTGTGTGAAAAGTTAAATCGATGCAGACCCTTCCTGTTGTCTTCCTACATGGGTGGGATTTATTTGCTAATTTAACAGATGCTTTTGCAGCCTCTTGTCTGTTCCAGGCACTGTGTAAAGTTCTCGGGCGACAGCTGAGAAAGTACAATGAACAATTAAAAGATACCTCCCCTCGTGGACCATGAGTAAATCAGAAGGATTGTATGGGTGACTCTGGATATTGAAAACTAGACTACTTCTTGCTAACTAGTCTAGTTGTCTTCAGACAGCACATCACTGCTGGTTTTATAGTCAGTCACTAAAACAACATCCAGTGAGTGTCCACTTGACCACAAGTTTTGTCCACAAACTCCATCAGAGTGCCAGGAATTGGGCTCTGATGGAGTTTGTAATCCAGCCAGGAACAGGAGGTCAAAACACAGATCGTCACATGACAACCTGAGGCAATCAAAAGATTTTGCAACATAACACAGGATAACAGCTGAATAAGGAGCTAGGATTCTGAGGAGATGTTTTGCAAAATTATGTCATAAAATAATTTTCCCTTCACAATGTTAACGGGACATACATAATGTAAAAATACTTTAAGGCATTCCTATCAACTAACAGAGTCTCTGTGGTAGCATGGTGTGGAGAAGTTCTAATTCTCCTTCCTCATTCTGGGAATCTCTCTGCTCCAAAGCAATTTAGTAACCTGTCAGACTTGTGTTAAATTCACTAAGCCTAGTGATTATGCCATATGGTTATGTTTATTAAATATATGCTTCTGAGTTGCAAAATGTGGATAATAATTTAGATGTTCCAGGAAACTTCTAAACTTTTCTAATTTATGCAAATGTCCTTTTTTGTTTGCTAACCTTTTAAACATCGTATTAAATACTAACGATTTGTCATCTGCAGAATGTTTTTACTACCCTCAGCGGTGTCTAGTATTGTGCAACTTAGAAAGACCACAAAGTAACGCTCTCTGCTGTGGGTGAGCTATTAGAGACCTGTGTGAAGGCACCTGATGGTGGAAGGCTGATGACAGAGCCCTTGTGAAAATCCCACCCAGTCACTTAGATAACACGCACATCCGTCATGGAAGATGACGCCAATGCCAGTGTGGCTACGGAAATGTCAGATTCTCTTTGTAACAGATGTTGTTACCCAGACTTCCGAAGTGTTGCCCCCTTGTTGGAATCATGGTAGGTTACCTGTCACTTAAGAGATTACCATTTTGGGTGATTGGGGAAATAATGGCATGTTGTGGAGGGAAAAAACATTGTGATTTTTAAAAAGGGAATTAAGAGATTATAGTAGACCACCTTTGGGTTATCACCCAGCTGAATAACCTGCCTTTTCTTTTGGTGTTTGATTCCAGATTTATGAGGAATGGGCTGACCAACCTTGTGCTATGTAAGCCCTATACCCTTGGCAATAGCTGCTTGGTCCAGTGATAGGTACATATGTGTTTGTTGGAAGCTTGTGGTCTTTTGGAATTGGTATAGAAAGACACCTGCCTTTATTTTTATAGGAGACTTCAAAATACAACTATGCATATTGGAAAAGGTTGCTTAGCAGTAACCAGAAAGCAGCAGACCTAGGACCCAAATGGAGGGGTTGGTAGGAGAAAAGGGACTGTAACAACAGAACTTTGGAACCATGGGGGTGCCACACTCTGACCTGGTATGGGAGTGGGGAATGCAGATCTGTAGAGATTGTGAGGAGTGAAGCAGAAGGTAGAGAATAGAAGAGGTAAGAGATGAAGGAGAATCTGAATGGTTCCAGTTCCTTCCAGGTGTGGCTGTGACATGCTTACCCAGGAGTCCAGAGGGGAGGTCAAGCTCCCTTAAGTCACAAAGTGAGAGTGGGAGAGAGGTGAATCCCCACAGGAAAATAACAAGGTCATTGCCAGAGGAAGGGAGGATAGAAACCAGGAAAACAAAACGATGGATGACCTCTGTGGTCATAGTGGCAAAGGGAGAATAATTCAACAACTGGAAGCTTTTTGAATACCCAGTGAAGCGACCCACAAATTATACGAGGAGTCACTGTAGAATCTGGGTTTCTAAAAAGAGTTTTTAAACATAAATGTAAAGTAAATCATTATTTTCTTTATCTCCATTAGTATTGATTTGTGATCACTTAACCAGGATTAGGTTGATATTTGGTTCATATAGTATATGAAGAAAAGTTTCGATAGGAAGTTAATTGTCAGAGCGAGCTGCTATTTACTCACTTAAGCAAATACTTTAGGAGGCAGTTTTGTAACAACAATACTTCATGCAGACATTGCTAATGATTATAAATATGTTTTTCAGGCCCACTTTGAAAATTAAAACAGTGTTGAGTAATTCAAATACAGAAATGATATTAGTCATTCAAATTTGGTAAACTTCTACTTGGACTTCATCCATTTTTTTTATTCTCTGGCAAGTTGTAGAAGACTGGTCCTGAACAACTGTCAATTAATTTTTGCTGCTTAAAAAATTATTATTGGATTAGAGAGATGAGGACATGTTCTAATCTTTTGCTTCCCTGGACAATTACTCACCAGTTTGTTTGATTCATCACAAAATTACCATCTGCTGCCATGAGTATGAAAAATTATGCAGGGAAAGGGGTAGACAGCTCTTGTTTGATAATGGTCTTCTGTTGCTTTCTCTGCTTTTCAGAAGGTTAGGAGGACTCAGTGACCTTCCCGACGGTAGACACTCAGCCGTAGAAACAATGGGAGTAGAAAGCACGAGCACATAGAGCCAAGAGGGGAATTTAACTTCTGTCTTATCTTTATAGGAGAGTTCAGGCCATGCCTAAGCATACTGGGAAAGCTTGCTTAAACAGGAGCAGAGAACATCAGACCTAGCGCCCAACTGGAGGTTTTCTAACTTGGTCACTTTTGCACCTACTCAGAACCCAAGGAGCTATTTTCAGCAAGGCTCAAGGAAAGCAGCCTGCATCTTATCCATTCTCCCACCTAACTCTCTGCAACTGCTCTGGAAACCCTTTGAGTGCATCATCACCGTTTTTTTTCTACTAAACAGTGGATGTCTCAGCTTCATCCTAACACCTGGGCGTAGCCAGCACCAGTCCCCGGGACACTGTTTCTTCAGCAGTGGCAAAATGCTCTGGGTGACAATAATCTGCCTGCGAAATGATGGGAGAACAGTAAAGGACATAAGTCTATGGGTCTGCTCACTAGTATGTGTGGACCCAGGTGTCCAGAGGAGCAACAACCCAAAGGACCTAGAGGAAGTAAGATTTTACCTGTCCTGAAAGGAGTGGGAACATTCAGGGAGGTCATTGAGAAGAAAGGAAGATTTCCAGGTGGGAAGAACCATATGAACCAATACAGAAATGGCAATAACATTAGTAATATTCATCGAGCCTTCATAATGGTGCAAGACACTTTGCCACATGTTTGACATGCACTGTGTCATGTAATCTCTGCAGATAGGTACTATTGTCACTCCTACGGTAGTGCTGAGGAAAGAAGGAAAGGGAGGTGTCTCAGCACAGAGCTAGTGAACGGCAGAGGCTGGAGTGCATCAGACACAGAGAACTGCAAAGGGGACGGGAGGCTGGCCCTGCTGTAGCCAGAGGTTTGTGTCATTATACAGCTGCTCTGCATTGCGAGCCTTCAGCTCAAACAACTATCTAGCTATGAAACTGGAGAGCTGTAGGAGAGAGGGTTTGCTCTACGGAGTTTCCCCAGCCTGGTGAAAAGCTAAATCTTTGATGCTCGTGTGATTTCCAGGAGACTGAGAGCCATCAACTCACACACCCCACACAGTTATTATATCAGAAATATTGATATGCAAGAGAAAGTCATCCACACATACCTATTGGATAATCTTGGTCTGTCAAACAAAACCAAGACCACATTCCCCCGACACTGATGAAGGCATCCTTCTCACTTTCCCAACCTCAGGAGCATCTGAGGGAGGTGGTGCTTCCAGAGACAAGGTGGAGGGATGGTGGAGAGGTTGAGGGTTTAGGCCTTGGAGTTGCCCAGACCTGGGCTCTGATCCCATGGCCTCACTTTCTTCATGGGTAAGAAGAGAATAATAATGGTGATCTAGGATGCTTGTGATGAATAACATGCAAAAATCCCCAAGTTGTTGATGCCTTAACACAGAGACGTAAGTGCTCAGTAAGTATTATTTAAAAGTCACATTGGCAGGAGAATCAGTTTATTCTGCTCTAAGTTTGGTTACAGTAGTTTTTCAGATTTAGCCAAAGCTATTCTGTGGCTTGGCCAGGAGCTGCTCCTAGGGCTCAGGGGTGTGACCTGCAGGCCACTGACTGTTGTCACCACCTGACCCTCCATTATTGACGAGTGCCACAGAGAGGTGCTGTATTCAGGCAATGAAACTAGATATAAAAGTGATATATAAAACCTGACAAATTAGGTGGAATTGTGTACCGTAGAATTTTCTCACTTAAAAAGCATTCTCTGTTGGCTACCTTTGAATAAAAAGCCTTCTTTGTATGTTAGGGTTTTTTTAGCTTATATATCTTGAATTTACACACATCAGTTTTCTAATTTGATTTCACCATATCTAGCTGATGTTATTTTTAACCCCTATTATTTTACACATCAGCCGATACAGGGAAGCTGCCTATCTCTCAGGCCCCCTCTGTTCTCTGCGGAGTCTTACCTCTGTGCCTTGAGTATTCTATTCTCCCCTCTAGGAACACCCTTCTTCCTCCTCTGTGTCTGCTCACATCCTCCCTTTTGTCCAAAGCCCAGTTTAAGATCTGCATGTTCTAAGAAGCCCTCGTTGTGGACCACAGTCCACACTGATACCTCCTTCCTCCCGTCCAGTTACTTTGAAAAGTATAGAACATATTTGCTCCAGTCTTTGAGAAAAGCATACCTGTCCTTGAAATCCATAGAGCTCCAAAAAGCATTAATCACTGAGCAAAATGACTATGGCTCAAACACTCCGTTTAGGTGGCCGTGCTGAAAGAGGAAGGCTGAGGCGAGTTAACTGTCTTGGTGTCTAGTATAAGGTTTAGAGATAATGGAGAGTATCATCATTATGCCAGTAGGAGAGGGAAGTCACCAAGGACAGAAAGACAAACACACACACACACATACACAATTATTTATTTACTCAACCAAGGCCATATACAGAATCTATGCCAGGGAAGGTCAACAATAGCTTTTTTATATGAACTTCATTTGGGGCAGTACTGATATCTTTGATCATCATTTAGCCAGAAAGCTCTTGATTTTTTAAAGAAAATCCCCAAGCATTATTGAAATGTACCTGTTTTATGTGGTTTTATGAAATTATACCTAAGTTCATTTTTCATGTGGGAAATGAGCTTCAGACTTCGGTGTGACGAATCATTTCCTCCTGTGTGACGGTGGTAGAGGAAGCTCACATAGTGCTGCTGCCGTGGGCCTGGCAGCTTCAGATCAGCTCTGGGCCCATGGTGATTAATAGGATTACAGCGCAGTGATCACTGCTGGCTGTTTGTTCATCCCAGTGCCAGTGCGGGGGCAGTGCCGAGGCTCTTATTTCAGGATTCTCTTGGTTCTGAAACCTAGTTTGTCATGTTCGTCATGTACTAAACTTCTGCCGTGTCATCGCCCCACTGACTGTTGAAGGGAGCTAAGTGAACTCTCGCAGAGCCATCCGGGTTTGGGAACTTGGGTCATGTGTTTGGAAAGTATTGACTGAGCACTGGTATTGAGCAGTACCGTATCTTGTACTGTGCTCAGGAAGTCAAGGCCACTTTAGACTTTGGGATCCAGTGGCAGAGAGTGAGTGGTAGCGTGTGAAGGTCAAGGTCAAATGGCAAGTGACTGATATCTTACTTGGCTTTGGTATCATCAATAATAATGTAAAGTAAATTAGGTTAAATAATTACTATTTTCCATATTTGTTCAGATTGTGAAATCCCTAGCCATTTTGTGGAGCATCAAGAAATGCTGGGTGGGATGGCTGGAGTGGGTTGGAGGGTGGGTGGGAGTGGTTGGGGGAAGATGGAGACAATTGTAGTTGAACAACAATAAAAAAAGAGAGGAAAGAAAGGAAGTGTCCGTATGCACTCATGGGGTGTGTGCGTGTACGTGTTTAAAAAATGATATATGTGTTCCTAAGAATCACCGCAGTGTGAAAAATTGTGCAATGAAAACCACGGGGCTAACGGTGAAAATGGGGTTAAGGGCGTAACACTTGAAACTTAAAAAAAAAAAAGAAATGCTGACATATATAATTACATTTAGTTTGATTCGCTGTAAAGTAGGGGATATATATTACATGCCTATGTACACTGCATGATTCTGGGAATGGCGTACTGAAAAGTATGAGCTGCTGTGTCTGGGATCAGTCCTGCCCTTAGACTTGGGCAAGCGAGGCCACTGTCCCAAGCCTTGTGCCTCGAGGTGCCCTTTGTCTTGACTGTGCCTTCCTTGAAATTTTCTAACCCCCTCTCTGATGCCTGGAACTGTCCAGGGGGCTTTTAGTGCTATCCATTCAAATCCCTCGGCCTGGATTTGAACATGAGTGAGTCCCAGACTCATTTTCTTCCATTTAGGGTATCTACAGCTCTCCAAAAGGTTGACAGATATCCTGAGCAACTGTGGCATTGACACCTGTGGAGTCATCCCAGGACTCCATGGCTGGGCTCATATGGCCAGGCCCTGGGTCAAAAGGGTGACCTAGTGAGCAGATTACATTGCTGGCCAGTGACGTATGTATTTCTTTTGTGAGCTCTCACAAGATCAGGCTGCCAAAATGGTGCTCACATAATCATTCTGGGTAACTTTCACACATGTTGGACACAGGAAGAGTTTAGGGCCCCTGAGGTGTCCATGCCACCACTATCCTTTGTGCTTGTGCCTTTTGTTTGGACCCGTGTTGTGGCTCCTGCCTGTCCACGTAGTGCCTGTTATGTCCAGTCTGCAACCCCTGAGGGACTGGAGGCAGGCGTCCTTTGCCCAGGACCTCCTGCACCCAGGGCAGTTGCCCCATCCCCTCCACAGGCACCATACCCCATGCTGGGCTGTCCTGAGGGGTGGCTGTGCCTATCTCCTCACAGGCATTTTAAAACTTGCTCTGCAGTGTAAGTGGACCCTCCCAACTGACATCCCTCTTGCTTCCATTAGATGTGGTGATGTCAGGCTCTTTCAGGTTGCTGGACAAGGACGAGACCTTCCTTGTCCTAGTGGGAATGCTCCCTTTATCTTCCCCACTGGTGGCAATGTGTGGAAGGCAAGGGCGAGGTCAACCTGGGGCAGGTCACATTCTAAGAATGCTGTGATTATGTCTGACAGGGTTTAAAAAAGATGTGAGGTTAGAGGATGCGTCATTCTATATTTATACCACACTCTTCTGAACAGAAACTTAAAATGACCAGGAAAAATATCATTTGCATTTTCCTGCATCTTCTACGTAAGACTCGCTTTTGTGCACATTACCAGTGAAGTGCAATAAAAACGTTTGAGAACCAGTGGAGGCCCGTATTCGTGGGCAGCACAGTGGGTGATGTAGTCAGGAGTAATAACGTAGCCAGCATTAAATAAATGAAACGAGGCAACTGCAGAGGCAAGAAGACCTACATTTTTAAAAATACAAACAGGTTCTGAAGAGGCATGGCATTGGGAGGAGTATTTGCATTGCTACCTTTTCTCGCAGTGGATGATGTGAGATAAGCCAGGAATGATGCATAAGGCAGTAAAGAGCAGGCACTGATCATGGACCTGGGCAGGAGGAGATGGTGTTGGGACACTAAGAAGAAACTTCACATGCAAACTTGGAAAATAAACGCTATTTACCTCTACCTACTATTCTATCTCTTCATTGAAAAGTCACTATACCTGACAGGAGCCCATGAATTCTGTATTGCATTGAAAAGCTCAAATTGCTAGTACTTAGATGTGGGGCCCACAAAATTATTCGTCAAGGGCCCCTTACACCCTAGGGATGGCTCAGTTAGGGAGGGTATTTGTTGGTTTTACTTAGGAAATAAGAGGCTCTCTGCACTGCCCATGGGAAGATTCGTGTTGCGCTTCGACTCAAAGCTGGAATTTACTCTCTTCAATAGAAAGGAGAGAAATGTGAAGCACACTCCTTCTCAGCAGAGAATGAGAGCCCAAGAAGGAGGAGGGGACAGGGGAGAGAAGCCTGCAGTCAGAGAAAGAGAAATCGGCCTTGGGGTGAGAAGTCACGGCAGCAGACATTTAGTTAAGAACACTGGAGGAAAAGAATCTCTTTTTAGTAGAAGATGAACACTCTGTGTTTTAAAATATGTGCCATATGTGTTTGGGAACACAGAGTCACCATTTTCAGCAACTAGTAATTAAGGACTTTTGAAGAAGGATGTGTCTCTCCATTGTTCAGCTGGCCTGCATGACAAAGGACAATGTGAGAGACTTGGTATGTGAACAGCATAAAATGCCCAGTGCAGCACAATGACAGATCCAGATTAAAAGTGACCCAGGCAGCACGCCTATTAACTGTGGCCATGTTTTCTTTTGTGCAGAGATCTGTTATATCTCTAATTTGCTGTAATTTTCCAAATAATTCTTGACAGATTCTTTAATCACATTTGCAAGAGGCTATTGTCTTGCCCATTTTTTTCTCTGTTCTTAGACGCTTGCATATATCAAACCAAGCAGGTGCGTTCTCAGCGTAGCATCATTTATACTAAGGTGAGTGCAGATACTCGGTAAGGTACCTTGTCTTAACGCTTTTTGTCAGCTCGAATAAAAGTGTCCCTCATGTTGTCTTTGGTCTCTATCTTTCTCCCTTTTGACTTCTGGGTACATCTGAAGATTCACACCACTTTGTTGTATTTCTCCTAGTCTATGTTTTCCTACTTCCAGTTTTTAGTAAATGCCCATAGAATGTTGCTCAGAAACATGATCTGCCTCCTGGAATTTACTGTGAGTAGTGAAGTGAGGAACATTGTGTGTGCCTTTGGGGAATATAAATTATTGCAAGAAGAAACTATAACCTCAAATGACTCCCTTACCCACCCACAGTTACCTGTGCAACCCCATCAATTACTGTCCACCTGACCTCTCTGCTGCCGTTGCAGGGGCCCCTGTCCCCTGTCTTCAACAAACACTCTTGCCTCAGGAAGGTGCAGGCGCTATTTCCTCTGTTCTGAATGTCCTTCCACCAGAGACCTGCGGAGCTGTCTCCGCACTTCCTTTCAGTGATCTGTCGGATCTTTCCGTCGCACTGTGGCCTTTCTTCCCTGGTTACACAAAATTGTCACACACCTCCAACACACGTGCTGTTTGTCTTCTTTGCTTTGTTTTCCTTCTCAGCCTGAGCATATCTATCACTGTAAATATCTTAACGTATTTCTCTCATCTATTCTTTCTAACTCACCAGGTGTAAACTTTGGAGGATCAAGACTTTTTTCTCTTCTGATCACTGCCATATTCCCAGCAATGAAGTAGTGCCTGAGACATAGCTGGCCCTCAGTGGATATTTGTTGAGTGAATAAATGATGCCTCAACTACAAGGGGTGATTGGCTACCTAGAATTTTGCTTTGATTTATATAGAGAGGGGCAAAAGCAGGTTTCCAGTTGTGAGTATGAGTGAGTCTTTTGTTCTACCCTGTATATTGAACAAATAATGTCATAACACAATATGTTAAACTGAGGGCTTTGCTATCTCTCTCTGTCTCTCTCTCTCTGTATACATATACCAAATCAACTTTTTATGCCCTCATGGTAGGTATTAGGCTACAAGTTAAAAACAAAACAAAAGCAATTCCCCCGACAAGAAATCACTTATGTTCCCAGTCTTGAAAGTTCCGGTAAGTGATCTAGAACCTTTTAGGGGAAGGTGGGACTACTTTCTGTATGTTGTCTTGGAATCTCAGCTGAAATTGAAGTAGAAAGTTTCATTTTTATATCCTGTTGCATTAGTATTAACATCTTAAAATTTATCCTAATCACTATCACTGGGATTAATCTGAGCAAACTAGTGAAAATGAAATTGTAGGGAAGGTTGCTCCCAAATACATTCTGAAATAAATAGGAAAAACGTTTACTTCTGTTATGTCTCCTACTCTACGGTTTCCCAAAAAGGGAGGAGTTCACTTACTTGATGGTTTCTCTGCTTCTCTGTAGATCTCTGCAGCACAACCTGAAACAGAGTCTTGAAGTCGACCCGAGTCAGCCTGAGATATTTTTCACAGCAGTTCACATTTGTTGAAAATTCACTACGTGCCATCTATGGGTTTAAGCACTTTATGTGTAATGACTAGAAATTGTTACACAAATCCTGGAAGTTAAGATTTATTATTATCTGACTCTGCAAATAGACTTCTGAGGTTCAGAGAGTCTGTCGCTTGTTCAAGTCACAGAGTCATTAAGTGATTAGAGCCAGAGCAGACCCCACACTGTAGTGGAAAATGTATTGTGTGATGAGCCAGGGTTATCTAGTTCAAACCGTACCTCTGCATCTCTCTGCCTGTGATGTGACCAGACATGTATAACTTCTCAGAACATCAGGGCCACATCTGTTAGTGAGGGATTCGAGATGCGGGCTAAAAGTAAAATTCAAGTGTATTTAAACCAGATCAGAAACATCTGTTTGATATGCAGGTTGAATAATCCATATATAGTTTTGGGTGGATTATTAAAATTCAGGACTTTTTTCCCTAGAACTCCTACTATAGAAAAATGAAAAGTGTCTGTATTAGTTACCTAAGTTGCCATAACTAAGCACCACGAAGTGTGTGATGTAAAACAACATTTATTGCCTCAGACTTTTGGAGGCCAGGAGTCAAAATCACAGTGCTGGCGAGGCCATTCTCCCTCTGAAACCCGTGGGGGAATTCTTCCTTGTCCTGTTGTCTGTCTTCGCTAGACCTTACTCCTGGGTCTCTTCACATTACCCTCCGCCTCTGTGTCCAAATTTCGCCAAATTTTATAAGGACACCAGTCACACTGGATTAGGGCCTATCGTAATTACTTATTTTAACTTGATTATCTCTGCAAAGACCCTATTTCCAAATAAGGTCACATTCTGAGGTACTGGAGGTTGTAACTTCAGAGTATCTTTTTGCGAGACAGTGATTCTATTGATTCGTGTTCTCTTTGGGGCTCATGTCAAGATTGAGTCATGGTGCTCTGTTTAGTTCGCCTGCTTTCCCTTAAGGAGATCCTTACATTAAGTCAGTCTGGATTCCTTATTCAAGTTAACACTTAAAAACAGGAAATCCAATGAAAAAATATCAAACACAGTTCCAGTAAATATAAACCTTATTTGAGATTTTCTACATTCATGAATTCCCCCAAGCCATTCCAAATTCAGAGTAATATTTAATTTCCTTGCCTAGGTAACATGAAACTATGTAATTTTCTAGATAAATAAAAGTGGCTTTGTGCTATGTTAACTTGTATGAGGGTCCTAGCTGAAAACAGATGACACACTCGGATTAAAATAATTCAAGGCTTTAATAAAGGAAAATGTGCAAAGGTGTGGATTTGGTGTCCTGTGCTGACAAAAACAAAGCTGCTACTATCCGTCGATCTGAAGGAACAAGAAGAGAGAGGTGTTACTTGAAGGAGTAGAAATGACCTTTAGTTGTGGGACACAGGAGGGAGCTAGGCAAACAGATGCCCTAACCTGACTCTCCTGGTCCGTTCACTCCTGCTGTGTCTCTCCACTAGCCGAACCCAACTGCAGTCCATGGCAGCAGAGAGCCCTTTGGTGTATAGTCCCCACGTGTCAGATTTGTGAGGGTGGAGAGCAGGTATGAAGTGCACAGGAAGATACCCAGCACAGGATGTGATTTTAAAAGGAATATTCAGAGGAAATCTCTTAGAAATTAATATAGACATATGGAAAGTTGAAATGTAAGTTTAGAATCCAATAGTGGAGATGTAATATCTGACTAATAAGACTTCAAGAACAAAAAAACAGAGACACCTTTGGGCATAATTAAAGGAGATTTAGAGAGTTGGAGAAAACTGGAAGCACATTACTGTTAAGCCCATAGTAAACTAGAACAGTTATTAAATCTGAAGAAAAAAAATTGTACAAGAAAACAATATAATCAAAGTATCCTAGTTAGTTACAAATATTAAGTAGTCATAAAAAGGTAAACACTAAATAGACTGTAATACTATTTGGGAAGGATGGAGGAGGACGGAAATAGGGAAGGGTCCCAACCCTTTCCAAGCTTATTATTGTATGCTAAAAATATTTCTTAAAACTCTGTGGCAATCTTCTTCAGTAATGCTCATCCTCTTTCCTAGGCGTGTGTGAGCCCTTTAACTGCACACTTTTCAGAAGAGAGCGTATAATAGATAGATGCTGGATACATAATTTTAATTTGGGTGCACTTGAAAGAAACTAATCAAATAAATATCTTGTGTGAGGAAGTCTCCAAAAAGGATGTAGGAGTAGATTAAATAATAAATATTTTGTATTGCATCATGAAGCCTAAATATTCTAGTTTATCTTATAAATATTATAGAAATGTCTTGACACAGGGCAGGGCGGTAGTGATTCTTATCCAAGGCTTGGAGAAATGCGGCAGGTACACACATACTGCTAAGTTATGGCTGCCTCATTAGTTGTAGAAATCTAGGGAAAAATCAGAAAAGCTAACAAGGGTGATAAGGAGCTGGTGAAATGACTTATGAGAAAAGATGCAATAAGTTAAGCAAAAATAGCATGGATAAATAGTGATGAAGAAACAGTAATATTGATTACCTGGAAATAAAAATGGGGGAAAAACTGGGGGGTGTGGACTAGGAGAAATAATTATAATGACAATAGTTCAAAGTTTTTTGTTTTTAAATCAATTGCTATAAAGGGTATATGGAAATATTAGAGCACATTGTAGCTTAACAATAACCCACAACCTTTGGACCAACTTGAGCACATTTTAAATGGGACTATGTTAAATATAATCTTCCAAAGAACAAAATTCTAGAAAAATAAATTAATTTTACTTACTGCTTCTATCTTAATGTTTACCAAGTGGTCAAAGTTTGCAACAATCCTTCCAGTTTACTTTATATTTTTCATCATGTTAATTTTTACTTAATTTTATAACTATAAGTATGTAGTGAAATTTTCAGACATGTGAAGAAACTTCAGACCAACTGTTTAAACTCTGAAGTGTATTGCTAGGAAGCAGACTGACAGTGAATTCAGTGAATGTTCTGTTCTGTTGTCTTTTTCTTTAAAGAAAAGTTGTTAAGGTACTCTATATCTCAAGAGAATATTCTGTAAGCATAGCTGTTGTCTTTATTTGTTCTTTTATCAATGAAAAATATGAAAAAGGATCTGTGTTCTAGGAGGGCAGGGCATGTGTCTGTTCTAGTCACTGTCTTATCTCTGGCATCTAGCACTGGTTTTGGTCTCCAGTGGTGCTCAATAAACATTTTTGAGTAAATGAATGATTTATATGATTCAGTACTTGACATTCCATCTGTACCATTTTACTGAGTCAGAAAATAAAGTTTCCTTAAGGTTGTATATGCTTCTCTTTCAATTGGGTGGAGATCATATGATTAGTTACCAAAGTTGGGATGTATATTTTTATTTTATTTTTTTAAAATCATTTTATTGTTGTTCAGTTACAGTTGTCTACATTTACCCCCCACTTCTCTCCCCCCAACCCAGCCATCCCAACCTCCCTCCCTTGCTTCCACCCTGCCCCCCTTGGTTTTGTCCATGTGTCCTTTATAGTTGTTCCTGAAAACCCTTCTCCTCTTCCCCCCATTATCCCCTCCCATCTCCCCTCTGGTTACTGTCAGCCTGTTCTTAATTTCAGTGTCTCTGGTTGTATTTTGCTTACTTGTTTGTTTTGTTGATTAGGTTCCTGTTAAAGGTGAGATCATGTGGTATTTGTCTTTCACCACCTGGCTTATTTCACTTAGCATAATGCTCTCCAGTTCCATCCATGCTGTTGCAAAGGGTAGGATCTCCTTCTTTTCTGCAGAGTAGTATTCCATTGTGTAAATGTACCGCAGTTTTTTGATCCATTCATTTACTGATGGGCACTTAGATTGCTTCCAGGACTTGGCTATTGTAAATTGTGCTGCTATGAACATTGGGGTGCATAGGTTCTTTTGGATTGGTGTTTCAGGGGTCTTAGGGTATAATGCCAGGAGTGGAATTGCTGGATCAAAAGGTAATTCCATTTCTAGTTTTCTGAGGAAATTCCACACTGTTTTCCATAGTGGCCTCACCAGTCTGCATTCCCACCAACAGTGAACTAGGGTTCCCTTTTCTCCACATCCTCTCCAACACTTGTTTGTTGATTAGTTTATGATGGCCATTCTCACCGGTGTGAAGTGGTATCTCATTGTGGTTTTAATTTGCATCTCTCTGATGGCTAGTGATGCTGAGCATCTTTTCATATGTCTCTGGGCCCTCTGTATGTCCTCCTTAGAGAAGGGTCTGTTCAAGTCTTTTGCCCATTTTTTAATTGGGTTTTTGTCTTCCTGGAATGGAGTCATGTGAATTCTTTATATATTTTGGAGATCAAACCCTTGTCCAAGGTATCATTGGCAAATATGTTTTCCCAAATATTTGGTTCTCTTTTCATTTTAATGCTGTTTTTTTTTTTTAGCCATGCAGAAGCTTTTTAATTTTTAGATGAATAGCAAATAATGCTATTATTTATTTGCTCTGTTCTTTCAAGCAGTGGTTCTTTCACACCTGAATGATAAACTTTAAGAAATACAGAAACGTGGGTTGAATCAGGTGAAACCAACTTTCCTGGGTGTGGGACCATCTGTGAGGGAGGGAAGAGGAGGAGAGGGAGGAGAAGAGTAACATAGATGAAGCTGAAGCAAAGGTGGAATGAGAGACACAGGTCAGAAGATACCAGGTTTCATTTTGGTTCTTTTCAAGTATATTTTATTGATTATGCTATTACAGTTGTCCCATTTTTTCTCCTCTTTATCCCCCTCCATCCTGCTCCGCCACTTCCACCAGCATGTCCCCTCCTCACTCCCCAGTTCATGTCCATGGGTTTTACATACAAGTTCTTTGGCTTCTCCATTTCCTATACTATTCTTACCCTCCCCCTGTCTATTTTGTACCTACCAATTATGCTTCTTATGCCCTGTACCTTTTCCCCCATTCCCCCTTCAGCTGATAACCCTCCATGTGATCTCCATTTCAGTGATTCTGTTCCTATTCTAGTTGTTTGCTTTGTTTTTGTTTTTGTTTTAAGTTCGGTTGTTGATAGTTGTGAGTTTGTTGTCATTTTACTGTTCATATTTTTGATCATCTTCTTTTTCTTAGATAAGTCCCTTTAACATTTCATATAATAAGGGCTTGGTGATGATGAACTCCTTTAACTTGACCTTATCTGGGAAGCACTTTATCTGCCCTTCCATTCTAAATGATAGCTTTGCTGGATAGAGTCATCTTGGATGTAGGTCCTTGCCTTTCATGACTTTCAATACTTCTTTCCAGTCCCTTGCCTGCAAGGTTTCTTTCAAGAAACCAGGTGATAGTCTTATGGGAACTCCTTTGTACGTAACTGTCTCCTTTCCTCTTGCTGCTTTATGTTTAATCTTGGGTAATATAATTATGATGTTTCTAGATTTTCCTTTAGGGTTATAATTTGATGTCTAGTTACACTGTATGACAATGATGTTAGCGCTATGGAGAGTTCCCAAAGCAAAGGAAATAAGTACTATGGGTTCTACATCAGAAGCTCTGCCTGCTCCAAAATCTTTTTTGTATGCTTAAGTAATTAGGCTGCTGTAATGTTGCTTGAAATGTGCAACAGCCCCAGCTGGGTGGCTCAGTTGGAGCAACACCCTGTACACCAAAAGGCTGCAGATTTGATTCCTGGTCAGGGCATGTACCTAGGTTGTGGATTCAATCTCTTGTCTGGGTGGATTCTCTCTCCCTCCCTCCCTTCCTTCCTTCCTCTTTCTCTAAAATCAATTAAAACATATCCTCAGGTGAGTATTAAAAAAATTAGATGGACATGTACAGCATACTGTAGTAGAGGACAACATGTTTAGTAACTGATCCTTTTACATGACAACCTCTCTATTCTTCACTAACTTGGAATTTTCTCTCTTACCTGTCTAGAATATAACTTAAAGTACTTTTCAAGAGAATATGAATGGCATTTTTTCTGTGTACATTGCTTATCTGAGTATTTTTGTGGTTTTCACATATGAATAAATTATTTGATAGGTATGAAATTTTGAGAAAAACCATTTTTACTAAGGACTCTGTAAATTTGCCGTTTTCTTTTGGCATGGTGTGTTGCTCAGAAAAGGCCTGAAAATGGCCTGGGTTCCTCTCCAGTTCCCAGTCCCCCCCACACTTTTTAAATTTGGAAAGCACAGGAAAACACACACAGACACACACATACAAAGACACACTGCAAACAAGGAAAATGTACCCAAAATTCATGTGTCATTTTTTTGGAATCATATATATCCCAGAGGTTATTATAGTAATAATAATAAATAATGTATAAAATCTATTATACAATAATGTGTGATATATGTTATAGAGTTTAAATAATATAGTACTTACTTTTTTATGAACTTTTCCCTATGCTTATATACAGCCATACCCACATATTCATATATTCAATTGTACATTTATTTTTTAGTTGTTCTACATATTGGTCAACAAGTTGCTTTTTAAAAAATCTAAGAATATATTATAAACTTTGCTTTCGATCATTTTATATAGCTATTCATGTAGAATACTCACAATTAAATGAAAAAGCAATTAAAATACTCCTTCTTTCCAACTATATATCTAGGTGAAACCAGGTTTTCTTTTCATATGCTTCAACCAAACCAACATAGTTCAATTGAGTGAATGCATTTTTGTTTTACAAAACAATTATTTTTTATATATTATTTCTTTTCACATCAAATGACTTTATTGTTGTTTTAAAATTAATAAGTGCATGTTTTAAAAGATTTCTTACTTTGAATTTCCTAGTGGCAAATGATCAACATAACCTCTATAGACAGAGGACTTCTTGGGATCCTCAATAATTTTTAAAATTGTAAAGAGATCCTGAGACTAAATTTGGAGATGGGTTGACATACAGAATAAGACTTATTTTCAAGCCTGCTCGCTAGCTGCGTGCTGTGTGTGCCTGATACCCTCTCAGGTCTTTGTGGCTTTTGGGACTTTGTGGTATTGCTTTCCCATGTGTTCTCTCTGAACTACTTACCTTAGAAATATACTTCAGTATAAAAAAATAACGTCTAGAAGTGGAATAATTAACCTCTTAAAGATTCTATGGGTAATTTGATTTAAATATTTGTCACCATCTACATAAATGCACTAACATTTTACCACCTAATTTATAGATAGAAATTCCTACTTTGATAAAAACAAACAAATTTACTCAAGTAAGAGCAACATTAGTCAGATAATTCAAATTCTGTAAATTAATGTTGGCTTATGAACATTTAAGAATTAGAATTGGTTTGCTTTTTTCCTGTGTACTTAGTAATGACTATCAAAAGTATAAAACTAAAACCATTTTTATTGATTCCTACAGATTAGTTTGTTGCAAAAAGTTACTGTTCTCATCATTTTTGAAAGCCAAATATCAATGAGAAATTTTCAGGTGTAAAATGATGTTTATATGTTTTATCCAAGTACAGCTTAGAAAAAAAGATTTTTTTAATCTCTCTGGCACTAAAACCCACAGGGCTTAAAGGACCTTGGAGTTAATCCTATCACTTACTTTTTAATTTTTGAAACTGAGTTAAAGAAAGATTAGACAGCTATAGGCCAGGGACAAAAACTCGGGTCCCCTCATTCCCCCACTTTCATCGAATGTGTTTTCTATTTTATTTTATTCTTTAAAATTACATTTATTGGGGTGACATTGGTTGATAAGATAGAGGTTTCAAGTGTAGATTTCTGTGACGCCTGATCTGTGTATCCCATTGTATGCCCACCCCCCAGGGTCACATCATCTCCCAGTAAGTACTACATGTTTGGCTTCCTTTACCCTTTGCCACCCCGCCCCCCTTCCCACTGATAACCACCTTACTGTTGCCTGTGTCTATGAACTTCAGTTATATATTCCATATATGAGTGAAGTCATATGGTTCTTAGCTTTTCCTGACTGACTTATATATACAATGGAGTACTACTCAGCTATGGGAAAAGATGAAAACAATACCGCCGTTTGTGACAACATGGATGGAACCTGAGAGCACCCACTTCCCCGGGCTGTGCGGGACAGTAAGGGGTTGTGATGAGAAGAGTCAGGAAGGCCAGTGTGGATTTGGATCTGCTTATCTGCTCTTGTTACCGACAACAGTTTCAGTGGCAACAAAGAAGAATGTGGAGTGAGATGAGTTAAAAAAAAAAAAGGGTCAGTTCAATGAACAGCCCAATCAAATTGATTATGTGATGATATAGGGGCAGTTTTTCCTCCAAATAAAAAGCCGAATGGAAATTTTTTAACTTTTCACCTGCTGGCAATGTTGTCCTAGAGTCACCACCTCAGCTCCTGCTAACATGGAACGTAGAGCCTGGGGTAAGGTGGAACGATGCGTTTCCAGTATATTTGGCCTTGGAATTGGTGGGATTGTCTAGGAAAACATCCCTGTATGATGTGACAGTGAATGTGCTCGCTATCCTATTTCTTAATTAAAAGAGGGAACAAAAATACTAATATTTGTGCTCATGCAATGTTAACACTGTGTCTTCATAAGTAAGAATGAGGATATTAAGCTGTTCTTGTTCTCAGAACAGTAAGATAGTGACAGATAAATTATATTGTTGTTATTCATGAGGATCTAATCCCTAATTTTTATCTGATTAATTTCTTCTTAAATATAAAAAAGATATTAAAACCAGAAAGTCAAATCTCCGACGTTATGGATGAGAATAAATACTTTGGAATAAGAATGAAAATGTCTCAGTTATAGTGTCAATTACCATTTTGTTTCTGTTACGTTGATTTAGATTCAAGTTACTAGAGGGAAAATGTCACTTTTTTTTTTAAGTGATGTTTTGGGATTCAAACAAATCCTACTAAGGTCATGAAAGTGGGCAGTAAAGTTTCATTTCAGCACAATAACACTTAAAAGAAATTCTTTGGTAATTTTCCCATTTTGCCCCAAATCCCCAAACAGTTTTTTAAAAACCTTCTGATCCAACACTATGTGTAGGTGAATTAATTCACATATATAATTTTTTTTGGTCCAGGGTGTACCTACACAATAGGCACATTTGAAGGGTGTTTTATTTGACTGCGTGTATCGCGTTTTATTTCACTCACACATCTCTGTGAGAGCCTGCTCTGTGGCGGGCATTGACTCAGAACTGGGGCTATCATGATGAGCAAGAACAAATAGCTTCCCGCTCTCATAGAGAGTGTAGTGTGGTGAGAAAGAAAGACATGACCTACGTATAGCTTGAGGGGTCAGGGGAGATATCTTCAGATTTGATAAGAGATATGAAGGATGAATAGGAGCTATACACGCAAAGAGGAGAGAAAACATGTTTATGAAAGAGAGGAAAGTGTGTCTAAAAGTCATGTGATGGAAGGGAGCATAAGTAGTAGGAGGAACTGAAAAAAGATCAATGTGGATAAAGTGTTGAGAGAGGTCAAGGAGACAGGATGAGGCAAAACAGGCAACAAGGAAGATATAGTAATCAAAAAGGGAGATGGTATTGGCCTGAATGAGGCTGGTGATAATAGGGTTGAAGAGAAATAAGTAGACTCGAGGTAGCTTAGTATTGACAAGATGAGATTTGGGAAGTGAGAAGGCTGAGTCAAAAATAGGATGTGGGGGCGATCTGGCTGCAACATCTGTCACCCCGTTGACTGCCAGCGTTGATTTGGCTGAGACAGCTGGGTAGGCGGGTGTCCCCTTCCTCACTCACCGATCCAAGTGCGACCCTCTGGAAGCTGCACACTCAATCGAAGAGGACGACCTTCCCAACTAGAGGAGAGGACAGGTCTTTGGTCAAGGGTATACGAGTAGCTGAGATCCATGCTGGAACCTCTTAACAAGCTCTCGAGAAAACAACACAGGTTAAGCAGCTGGACAGGTAGATGGTAGTGTCATTTCCTGAAATGGAAAACCTTGGGAGTTTGAGACACTCATGAGACAGCCAGTAGGTAATTAAATGTATGAGTCAGAAGTTCAGGTTATGCTCAATAAAGCCAGGAAATGTAGATTTGACAGCCAATAGCAAGATGATATGGCAGATATATTTCACTTGCCCTTTCAGATGCCTTTCTCACCCTTTTCAACCCTGGTCTCACTCCAGGGGGCTGTGTCTATGGATTAAGCAACAGGTCTTTCTGCCCTCTGACTTCAGATTAGATTCTGCCAATAGGGATCCCTGTCAAGAACTGTGAAGGGCCTGAGTTTTTACTATTCTTTTAAACAGTCAGCTCATCACAGAAGCTAACACAAGATATGGAACTCCTGGTCAGAGACCAAAAAAAAAACCCCACCCCAAAAAACCTATATAATTTACAGCAATAGAAATAACTAGAGTATCAGCATTTTCTTGAGTGTGTGTGTGTGTGTTCCCCAAACCTTAATGTCCCAGAGTAATAATGTGGGGAAGGCCAGGTGCCACCTGCATAAGAGAAAAACCCTTCAGCTTAGCAAACCTGAATATTTAAAAATATATATTTTATTTATTTATTTTTAGAGAGAGGGAGAAACAGCAATGTGTGGTTGCCTCTTGCGCACTGCTTACTGGGGATCTGGCCCACAACCCAGGCTTGTGCCCTGACTGGGAATCGGACTCTGACCCTTTTCTTTGTAGGCTGGCACCCAATCCACTGAGCCACACCATCTGGGGCAAGGGAACCTGAATCTTTTTTGATGGGCAGTCAGCATGCCTGCCTTTGGCTCTGGAGGGGAACGCTATCCATGTCTTCCGAGGCTATGTGCTATAGCAATGTCCTTGAAAAGACAGTTCAGAGCAAAGGAAGTCAGTGCCTCTACTCTCAAGATGTGCAGAGATGTGAAAAATTCATGCAGAATTTCTCCCAACAGTCCTTGAAAGGCAGTCAATGGGAGGAGTGAGGTCAAATGCATCTATCTTCCTCCCCTGGAGATTGCTTAGGTCTGGTCATGTCCCTTATTAAAATGTCACTGTGTCTCTCAAGGTGACCTTCTCTACACAACCTCTCAAAGTTCCAGTTATCATATGCTGTCCTAATTCTTTTGTGTCTAGGGATGGTCATAGTTCCTTATTTGCCCTAGCCCCAGTTTACTGCACCATCACATGCAGTTTCCCCTCATCCTGGCCGCTTTTATGTAAATAGCTTCTTTTTAGACAAACCCTTTATGACCTGCCCCAACTTGAGTGTACTGTTGTTTCCTGTTAGAATCCTGAGTGATACCAAGTTCACTGAGTCATGGGAGTGAATGAGATGGGAGACAGTGAGGAGTGAGAAGAAAAAAGAACAAAGGGAAGACTGAGAAATGTCAGCATTATGGGATGTGCAGGGAAATAGGAGCCCCACAGAGGAGATTTCAGTGACCACAAAAATTTGGCTTTCAGACCTTGTAGGATAGCCTTCCTTTTGGGAGGTTTGGCTGAAGCTACTCTTGGGTTCTGGTGAGATAGGAAGGTGCCATGGCGTGCGACTGGCGCTAGGCAGTCGGCTGGATGGAAGGTGGGACCGCTGATTGATTTTGTTACCCATCCTACAGCCTCAGATGTCTGATTTTTCTAGCATAGTGCCTCTGTTTCCAGCAGTGGTGGAAATGCCAATTTGCTCATTTTCAGTGAGAAATATTACTGTCATCCAGGTGGAATGTGTAACTCAGCATTATATAGTTGTAGACATGTAGAAGTTGCTTTTTCAGGGTTGCATGTTGACCAAAGAATTTCCTAATCCAGGCTGCACCATCTAGCTCTACTTTTCCGGCTCCCCTTTAAGCAGCATCTCTATACCACCTCTCCTGATTGATGTAGAGTTTCCTTAGATACATTACGATAATTGATCAGATTTTCCTACATCTGGTAATAGAAATATTTTCCCTCGGGCATATTTTTACACATTATTTTCATGTCCATTTTGTGTAGACTTCACTGTTTCCTGCTTTTGCCGTCCTCTCCCCTTCAATCAGGTTGTTGGGGGTCTTTCCTCTTGCCCTCTCAGGTCCTAATCTCCTGGTAACTTGGGGCCAGGGCACATATGTCCTCTCATTTGCACAGGTTAGCATAACTAAAGGATACATATGTGAAAGGCATAGGTGAAGAGGCCTGTGAAGTGCTTTACAAAATCCTTAACATAGGGAAGTGGTCAGTAAATTGCTGTTATTAATGGAATGGCCAGCAGATATGGCATCATACTGCTGCCGCAATTAAATAAGCTAGCAAATTTTCCTGCCTCCTTTTAGTATGTTTTATCTCCATCATGATGCAGAGTTGTGACAGAAGAAGGCATTTCATTATCCAAGGTGGGGGGATGTCTGTCTGACTTTGAAACTCATGTAATGAACCTGACCCTCAGAATGAGTGCATGGCCATTTCCAGTGAACTGCACTGTGTCCTACAGGAAAGATTATAAAAGTATTCAGAAGGATACCTAGGCATTACTTTCTTGAGAGATGTAGCATAATAAAGCCAATTTGCAATTACAAGATATTTAGAACAAATTAGTGGCCCCAGAATCAGTATTAGTCGGGAAATCTGGTTTTAATGTACGTCCTTGGGACCAGGGTGAACCTAAAATTAAGATAAGAAGTATTTATATCATATGGTAGTAAGAACTGATATAGCCTCTAACTGGATTAAGACAATCTATTTTTACCTCAGTCATAAATAATTGAAATTGATGTTTCCATTTTAACATTAAGACTAAATTCTGGAGTCATCTCATCAAAAAATTATTGATGAACTAAACTAACTATATCCTTCCCACATGGATGCTGATAAGGGTAGACTGCACTATTGGAAACGAATCTCATTTTGGACAGTGTGTTTAGGTGAAGTGAATGGGATAGAGTTAGCAACCTTGGAATTTTACCAAATTAAAGTTAGCCAGCAATATTAGTGCCTCCAGGAAAAATGAAGCACAACACACAGTAAGGGCCAGAATGTGACAATGAAAACTGGAATATTGTGCCTGGAATTGAGTTCTTGAAATTGTGGGTGCACATTTGAAATTTACATATTTCAGTAATGCAAGGATCCTCTAAATTGTGAATAATCTAGCTTCCTCTTTTGTTAAGCACAAGCTATATAGCCAAGGTTAAAACTGTAATTAAATAAAGCATCTAATAAAGACTTTATATGCCAAGAATTATTTTGGCCTTTTTAATAATAATAGCACTTACTTAGTGCTTATTTGCTGCCAGCCACACTGTTTTAAGTGCCTTACATATAATAATCAACTAAATGTTCCTAATGATCCCATGAGGAAGGTACTATTATCTCACTTTACAGATGAGGAAACTGAGGCACAGAAAGTGTACCACACTTAAACTTACAAAGCAAGTAAGTGTTAAAGGTCAGACATACATCCCAATATTCTGGCTTCTGGCTCTGCTCTTGCCCACTTTCTGTACTTGCTCTGATTCTTGCAAATGTGTTTGTTTCTTATTAACTTTGCCAATTGTTAAGAATAAGGAGTCTGTATTGTCCCAAGATCTATTAGTCCCCTATTTTAAAAAGAATTCCTTCCTATCCAATTTAATCCTATGAGTCAAGCATTCTGAGCCAATAACCTAAACTCTCTTTCTCTTCTGCCTTTTGCATCTGGCAAACCCTTGCTCCTGATGAGCCTGCTCTTTGCTTTCTTGGTGTTTGCTCCATAGCAACTGAGAATGGCCAGAGGAGGGCACAAAGAGAGAAGAAGATGGTTCTATATGTTACATATCGCCAGCCTCAGGAGGGTCTGACATGCTTCCTGGCACTATTTCTCTAATCCACACACTCACCAATGTAAATGACTTTCCCAAACTTTCTGTAGCCAATTGTGTTTTTCCAAAGATGGCCACATCAATATCCCACTTGCAGTTGACAATGTGAATTTGTTATTCCTTCCATTAGAGAGGTGAGTTTTGCTTCCTCTCTTTGGATCTAGGCAGGCATGTTCTTAAAGAAGTAGCTTTCAAGTAGGTTATAGAACATGATACAGTTTACACCTGGTTCTCTTAGAGGCTCTCTTCTGATCTAGAGCTAGGTACTGTGTTGTGAGGAAGCCCAAGCATACTTCTTGAAGGCCTCTGGAATGCGTGGAGACGTTCCAGCCAACTGCCCTAGCTGAGATCCTAACCCACAGCCACTATCAGTCTCCAGACATGTGAGGGAGTGAACCTGCACGCGTTCAGTTGCCTCCTGCCTTCACATCTTCTTAGCTGACGTCCTAGGCATTTTGGAGTAGAAATAAGCCATTTCTGTTATGCCTTCTCCAAATTCTTGACACATAGAATTCTTGAGGACAGTAAAATGGTTATTATTTTGCCACTAAGTTTGATTTGTTATACAGCAATAAGAACTGAAATGCCTTCTCTTTTGTTTTCATTTTTTTTAAACTCCTCTTGGCCTCCCCCCACCTGTGAGCAGCAACCTTGCCATGTGCTTCAGAGCAAGTAGAAGGGATCAGATGAAAGTGCTTCCTTATTTTCAACTAACAAACATATAAATCTACTCTATGTACACTCACTGTCTTCTTCGTTTCTCATTATAGAAGAGTAATTCCTCTTACTTAAGATCAGAATTTCTACTTATTCTTTGTAACCTACCTCAGCTAGCCAATGAGCTAAGAATAGCTATTATCTCTTTTTTCGATGGCAGAGTTTTATGGTTTTATTATTATCTCTTATTATATTTTGAACCCTTTCTCTGTGACCTTGCTTCACTTAAAAATATCGAGGTATAATTGGAGTGTAATATATCACACATATTGAAAATGTACAAGTTGGCTGGTTTAAACATTTATGTATACACTGAGAAACCACTACCATAATTGAGATAATGAATATTAAACCCAAAAAGTTTTCTTGTGCTCATTTGTAGTCCATCTCATGCCCCACCCAATTTCAAGCAGTTGCTGACCTTTCTGTCACAATTGTTAATTTGTATATTATAGAATTTTATATAAATGGAATCATATAGTATGCACTCTTTTGCTTGCGTTCTCTCACTTAGCATAGTGATTTTTTAGATTCATTCACGTTGCAAATATCCAATATTTTTGTTGTGAGTGTAATACCAGTTTTTAAATATACACATACATAACCTGGGTAGTGTTATAAACCACACCCACACACAATCCCATTCACACACTCACAGAGTTTCTATGCATACATGAGTCTGGTTGTAAGGTCTCTATTTGGTTTCCATGGCCTATTCCTCTTTCTCTGTGCCCACACCATGTTTTCTTTAATAGAGCTTTCTAGTGGGCAAGCCCCCTATACTTAAGATAATCTGGGCTGTTCTTGTCTAGAAGACAAGGCATTGGTCACGTCAGCTCTCTATTTTTATATTCCCTGTCAGCAAGCCTTATTGAAAACTTACAGACATTAACAGTTTTTATTTATATTTTCTTTGTATTTCATTGTGTGGATAGGAACATTCTAGTGGCTAAGCTCTCTATTCTCAGCTTCGGTGCATGATGGAATGGTGTGCTGTGGTTTTCTGTCGGGTGTGTCACAAAGACCAGTCTCTGTCTCACATCTGCCTGAATTATGCCAAATGTCAATAATTAGAATGAGTTTTTAATATCATTAGTGATATTTGGCCAGTGGACCCAAGAATTCCGACGTTACGTCACTACCATTTCTCCTCACTCCCAACACACACACATGTGCACACATATATATATATGTGTGTACATTTATACATGGAACAATGTCCAATTGAATGTTCTCACTAAAACTTCAGTCCTGTGGATTGGAAGGCAAGGGCAACCCAGAGGATGGGGGTAAGGGCTCTTCATCTCCCTCAGACAAAACTCTAAGGCTACAAGAAGAGGTAAGAGTTAGAGTGAAAGAGTAGGCCAGAGTACATGAAAAAGAATGCTGAATTTTCCCATGAGGGGAAATACATTTCGACTGCAAAGGTTGAAGCAGAGGCAAGTGGGAGAAATGAGTGGACATGATCTGAGAATTAGATTCTGGATCTCTTATCTCCTCTGCAGCTGGGTAAAGATAGGAAGGACTTCAAAGAACTACTATCATGTGCTTTCTCTTCTAATGCACTCTGACCTCTCCTGCTCACCATGTGACCCAATAAGGGTCCAATCTGACCAATAAGTTTCTTGTTTTCCCCTCTTGGTGAGAACTGAGGTGGAAAAAGATACTGAGCGTGAACTTACATGTTTTCCTTTCCCATGTTCTTGGGACAGTTGGGTTAAGTTATAGGAGCTTAATATAGATCTCAGGTTACTGAGGTTTCATAGAATCCACTACTTAATATGTTAAAGAAGATAAGGATCAACAAAATTGTTTGAGATAAGATAATTATTGTAATCAGTATGAAACAAGAATAAATTTAGGCCTCCAATGCTATATTAACCTGCACCTTATTAACTTGAAGCATTTCTAGATTACTTAGGTGAATACTTTCCTGCTATGTTGAATAGAAAGATGATCATCCCTACTTAGTATGTTACCATATTTTGCCACATATAATGCACATTTTTTTCCCCAAATTGTTGAGGGAAAAGTAAAGATGCACATTATACATGGGTATTACCCGAAATACCTTGTATCTGTTCTTGTGTTTTGTAATTATTTGTTACATAAAATTTCTTGTACAATATATTAAAAAATAAATGCTAAAATTCCTTTATAATGAAAATTAAATCTAAATATAAATAAATAAAAAATTGTTGTGGGTAGGGCAAGGGAGAGTAATGGAGGAAAATGGGGGCAACTGTAATAAAACAACAATAAAAAAGATTATGCGATTATGTTTTTGGATTTAATATATTTTTTTAAGTATATTTTATTGATTATGCTATTACAGTTTTCCCAATTTTCCCCCTTTATTCCCTCTCTGCCCTGCACTCCCCAACCCTCCAGCATTCCCCCTCTTAGTTCATGTCCATGGGTTGTACATATAATTTCTTTGAATTCTGTTTCCTATACCATTCTTAACCTCTCCCCATCTATTTTATGCCTACCAATTATGCTTCTTATTCTGTGTACCTTTCCCCCTCCCCACTGAAAACCCTTCATGTAATGTCCATTTCTCTGATTCTGTTCCTGTTCTAGTCATTTGCTTGGTTTTTGTTTTTGCTGTTTTTCTTTTTTTTAGGTTCCTTTGTTGATAGTTGTGAGTTTGTTGTCATTTTACTGTTCATAGTTTTTGATCTTCTTCAATTTATTAGATAAGTCCTTTAACATTTCATATAATAAGGGCTTGATGAATTCCTTTAACTTGACCTTATCTGGGAAGCACTTTATCTGCCCTTCCATTCTAAATGATAGCTTTGCTGGAGATAGAGTAATCTTGGATGTAGGTTCTTGCCTTTCATGACTTTCAATACTTCTTTCCAGCCCCTTCTTGCCGCAAGGTTTCTTGTGAGAAATCAGCTGATAGTCTTATGGGAACTCCTTTGTAGGTAACAGTCTCCTTTCCTCTTGCTACTTTTAAGATTGTCTCCTTATCATTAATCTTGGGTAACTCAATGATGATGTGCCTTGGTGGGTTCCTCTTTGGGTCCAACTTCTTTGGGACTCTCTGAGCTTCCTGGACTTCGTGGAAGTTCATTTCTTTCACTAGATTGGGGAAGTTTTCTTCATTATTTGTTCAAATAAGTTTTCAACTTCTTGCTCTTATTCCTCCCCTTCTGGCATCCCTATGATTCAGATGTTGGAACATTTAAAGTTGTCCTAGAGGTTCCTAAGCCTCTCTTAATTTTTTTTGAATTCTTGTTTCTTCATTCTGTTCCAGTTGGATGTTTATTTCTTCCTTTTGTTCCTAATGATTGATTTGAGTCCTAGTTTCCTTCCTGTCAGTGTTGGATCCCTGAATATTTTGCCTTATTTCACTTTGGGTATTTTTTATTTGCTCTTTCATTTTTCAATCAAGCTCAATCAGTTCTGTGAGCATTTTGATTACCAGGGCTTTGAACTCTTGATCAGACAGGTTGGCTATCTCCTCATTGCTTAGCTCTCTTTCTGGAGTTTTGCTCTGTTCTTTCATTTAGGCCGTATTTCTTTTTCTCCTCACACCTGTTAAGTTGTAAGGGGGTGGGGCTTTAGGTATTCACCCTGGTCAGGCACCCCTCCTTGCTGTGCTGTAGTGCTGCCTATGGGGGAGGGGCCAGAGAGGGAACAGTACGGCTTGCTTGCTCATCTCTAGCCCCACTTTCCAACAAACTCTCATGTGAGACTGGGAGTTTCTCCCACTGTGGCAACCCCCCCTGTAGTCCACAGTCAACTCTGAATCTCAGTTTCCCATTCAGCCAGCCCCTGCCTCCCAGCGCAGCCAGCACAGCCAGCCCTGCCCACACAGTCCATTGCCTTGTTGCTGGTCTTCTCTGCCTGCCCGGCTCCCTGGCTCCTCCCTACTGGTCTGGGTGAATGTTTCTTTAATTCCTTCATTGTTGGAGTTCCATGCAGTTTGATTTTCTGGCACTTTTGGTTGTTTATTGTTTTTAGATTGGTTGTTATCCTCCTTTTGGTTGTGTGAGGAAGCGAAGGTTTTGTACCTATGGCTCCAGCTTGGCCAGAACTCTCTGGATTTAATATATTTAGTTTCATTTAATTACTAGTTTAAATTATTATCAAATTAAAAAAAATAAAACTACATATGTTTTCCTTAAAACTTAGGCCAGACACATGGGTGTGCATTATACCTGGCAAAATATGGTACATCATTTACTAGGAGCCATCTAAGTAGAAAATTGATTGTTATTTAATAAGTGTCAACATTTTGGCTTGAGATCAACTATACTAATCCAAAAGCATCATTTTTTGGCAGTTATTCTTCATCACTTACGTATCTTACATGCAACACTCTGGCAGAGCAGGCCAAGTCATTCAATCACCCGGCAACACATTTTATAACTAACTCATCTTGAAGAATTCTCCAAGGAGCTACTTCTCATAAATGGGATCTTGTATGGAGTTTATTAAAATGTATTAAGGCAATAGTGGGGAAACATTAATGGCTGTACTGAAATTCCTCCACATGAAAATCATTTGGCCATGCTCTGCAGTGGGCAGTCCTGAGCCTCATTTGTCTGCGTGCGAGGAGAGCAGAGATTCTTCAAAGGACAAAGCTGGGCCTCTCTGCGGGCACCCATGTGTCACACCTCCTGGAGTAGGTAGAGGTGGCTACACTTTCCTGCACATGTATGAATGCATTTTCATAAGAAGATGCCAACCATATGCCATTTTCCACTTGCTGAAAATAAAAACTATGGCTCTTCCTTCAACTGATAGCATTACATATTTGTGTCTCAAATCTTATGAGAGAATACAGACTCAAAATGTTTCCCATTTTTTCCCAAACCCAAAATATGTGTATGTGTGTGTGTGTGTATGTATACACACATGTATATATACATATATATGTATATGCATACATATAGTCACCCAGCAACACATTTTATGGATACTTATTAATATAAGTATCCATACACTTATACGTATAAGTGTATGGACACTTATATTAATAAAATCAATACAAGATCCCATTTATGCAAAGTAGCTCCTTGGAGAATTCTTCAAGATGAGTTAGTTATAAAATGTGTTGCTGGGTGACTGAATGACTTACACATATACATATATATATATGTATATATACACATGTGTGTATGTTTGTGTATTATATATGTATATATACACACATACATCTTAAATTGGAAACTCAGACCCTTACAAACCATGTTACTTGGGCTACTTCAGCGTCCTCTTTATGAAAATACACAAAAAGTATTTCTTCATGATCTGAAGATATTCTTTCCCTGAGAATTAATTTATTCTCATCATATGGGTGCTCTGAGTCCATTTTACTTTTTGCTTTGGCCTACTAGGGTGTTCAAACTCATATTTGTTACCCGAATTTAACAATTGAATAAGATGCGATGGTCTGACTTTTAAGTTACTAATCTTTACATTTCAATTCTGATATTCCACTGGTCCCTAATGTTTCACTTTTTCTTTAATATTCTTATGTTATATGCATCAGTGCTCATATCTGCAAGTATTACTGCAGAGCTATTTTTAGGAGGAAGGTATGTACTTCAGTAGTTGGGAGGCCACAGCACACCAGATACTTAAAAGCAGCATCAATTACAAAAAATATCCTTTCACGTTTCCCTTATTTATGACCCACCCCCATGGGAAATGCCTTCTGAGTGGGAGCAGAAACTTGATACCTCAATTTGTTTCTCATTTGCTCTGAAAAATTAGTACGATTCCTTTGACTAAATCATTTTGGAAAAATCAATGAAAGAGATCAATGAGATTTACAAACTATTCAATGAATAAGTTCTTTCAAAAGCATCACACAATTTCCCCTTCACCTCTCCTGCTCCTTGGGAGCAGGGCACAGATCCATCATATACATTTAGGTTCTTATTACTCTTCTCATTACATATATGGGGATCCCTTGTTACCGCCTTGTAGACTTTCCTCTCTAGATTTAAAACTTACCTAAAATTCTGGAATTCCAGAATTTGCTCTTCTTTGTGGGGAACTGTTCCAAGCGTGGGAAATGTGGCTCAGCCCTCACTTGGAAAAGCCAGTGGGGAGTGAGGTTGGCAGGCAGGACCCACGTCCATGGAATAGGTTCTTCAGTGGGAAATGAGGCCTGCATTGTACCCAGACTGCTATGAGACTTGCTCTTGCTAAAACTCCCTCACCCTGAATTGAGGCAGCAAATGTTTACTGAGTATCTTCATCCTCCTAAAGTCTGTACTAAACCACCCAAGTACGGAGTGTGAGCAGTTTCCCCCTTGAACTATAACATCCTTCTCTTTGAAGTAATTAGCAGTGTCCTGTCCTTTGTCCTCCTTAAAAGGTAATCACCTGTGGTGAACCTGTGCACGGTAAATGAGGATCGCCCTCGATGTAATGTGCCCAGAAAAACAATAAAAGCCTGTCCAGGCGGGGGTCAGGGGCCCTCTCTTGAACTTGGAGAGCTGCCACGCAGCCCCTTTTTCTCCACAGGATTTCTGTAGTCCGTGTGTATGTGTATATTGCAGCCACAACAGCAGATCCTGCTGGCCGGGATCTGTGTCACTTCTTAAATGCTTCTTTTGGGACCCGTGCTATCTCCATTTTCATATTTCCCCCTTATGCCCAACCCTAATTCTGACTCAATACCTGGGTGACTACTCAGTAAAGATTTCACAGGATGGCTCTAACTGTATTCTTTGATCCATAGAAGGTCGTTTTATGGCTGCCTGGCCATGTCTTAGTGGCTTCTCTGAATTTTTGTAGCCTGAAGCTGAACTTAATAGTGGAGGGGAAATATGTTATCAGTATAATCATTTCAATTTGCAGGGTAGATAGTATTGGGAACTACAGTTGTGGTGTAAAGCAATAAAGATGAAAAGCATGGAATCTGGTCTGGGTCTTAGGATGCCACCCCGCTCTAAGCCCGACAAGGGCAGGGAACTTTTACAGAGACTCTGTGGAAGCCTTTAGAGATGATTGTAATGGCTTCTCCAGTCGGCTCTCAATTCTGCACAGCCCTCACTTTATCCCAGCTTAATAATTCGCACCTTAAAGTGACCTACCAGGACCACTCATTGATTTAGCAAATGTTTATTTAGTGCCTATTAAGGGCAAGGCATCATGCAAAATACTTAATAAATATTAACAAAGGAGGTAGGAAGGGTACTTCCATGGCCAGGGCTCTTACCTTGTTTTTCAAATTTAAGACGTACAGTGTTTATTACCTGTTAAGCCAAGTCTTCACCCATCCCAGCCTTCTTATCACCTACCAATATAGGTTAATTCTGAATTTCTCCAATAACCAATATCTATGCATAAAAGACATAAGTTGCACTGATTTTTATAGAAAGAAAGAGTAGGCTATATTCTCTTACCTCTCTTTTATTTATCGCTGGGATGTTCACAGGTTCTTAAGAATTGGACAGTGACCCTGGCCTCCTCAAATAGGAGAAATATAGTGTGTGGGAAAGTTATACTCTGTAATGGAAGCTTTCAACTGGGAAAAATACAGAGAGTGAGTCATACATAGCTCTCTCTCTCTCTCTATATATATATAATATATGGTGTGTGCACCATATATTATGATGAGCATTGAAATTATTCCCAATCTTCCTCATTACAAACATTGCTGCAATTAAAAACATACATTCTTTTAGAGAGCATGTACAGGAACATCTCTAGGACCTATAGGTGGGATCACAAGTTTGAAGGCCATTCAATACATGCCCTGTTTTGTATGATGGTCTTCAGATTTTGCACTGACTGTTCTCTGAAGTTATAACATGCTGATTTTCAAGAACTGGCATCTAACATGCCAGAAATTCAAAAGAGGAACTTTGAAGAATCTCAAAGGAAACGTGATCTCTTTCCCAGAAGAGAGATTTCTTAATGATTGTATGTGTATTACCTTAACATATTAATGCTTCATCTCGTATGGGTCATGAGCATTTCAAAATGTTATAGGATATTTTTATCAAATTATTCTTCATTTTCTATTAATGACAATGCCTAAAAGTACAAATTCAAAAATGTCTAAGAAAATCATCAGTGTTACTGGCAATGGGATGGTGGGTTAAAAAAAAGTGTGATTATGAAATAATGTTTTTTATTTTAATGCTTCTGAAATGTCTCTATGACAAAGTAGTATGAGGAAAGAGACTATATATCTAGTTTTCACAAATAAATTCTAAATGGGTGCATTTTCCCCAAATTTCTTTTTTCTCTTTTTAGAACTTGTTTATTTGTTTTTTATTTATTATTTGTTTGTTGTTCTATTACTGCTGTCCCAATTTCCCCCCGTTGCTCCCCCCTGCCTCCCCACCACTCCATAGTCAGTCTTCACCCTGTTATCCATGCCCATGGGTCATTTATACTTATTCTTTAACTAGTCACTTCCTCTTCTTTCCCCCATACTCTCCTTCCCTCTCCCCTCTGGTCCCTGTCAGTTTGTTCCTTGTTTCTGTGCCTCTGGTTCTACTTTGCCTGTTTGTTTGTTTTGTTCATTAGGTTCCTGTTATAAGTGAGATCATATGGTATTAGTCTTTCACCACCTGGCTTACTTCACTTAGCATAATGCTCTCCAGTTCTATCCATGCTTTTGTGAAAGGTAGGAGTTCCTTCTTCCTTTCTGCGGAGTAGTATTCCATTGTGTAAATGTACCACAGTTTTTTGATCCACTCATTTACTGATGGGCACTTAGGCTGTTTCCAGCACTTGGCTATTGTAAATAATGCTGCTATGAACATTGGGGTGCATAGGTTCTTTTGAATTAATGTTTCAGTATTCTTAGGGTATAATTCTGGCAATGGAATTGCTGGATCAAAAAGCAGTTCCATTTTTAGCTTTTTGAAGAAATTCCATAGTGCTTTCCACAGTGGCTGCACCAGTCTGCATTCCCACCAACAGTGCACTAGGGTTCCCTTTTCTCCACACCCTCACCAGCACTTGCTGTTTGTTGACTTGTTAATGAGGAAGACCATTCTGACTGGTGTGAAGTAGTATCAGGTAGTATCTCATGGTTTTAATTTGCATCTTTCTGATTGCTAGTGATATTGAACATCCTTTCATATGCCTATGGGCCAAAATTTCTTTTTTAATGAAATGTTTCCTACAACTTAAATATGATTCTTAATCTCTTCAAGTGGCTTAAAATTAAGAACAGTTGAAGAGAAAAATATTTTAGAAAACCTAAGAACAGTAGCAAATTTTATAACCTATTAGTGGTTATAAATATAAGCCAGTATAACCTATTAGTGGTTGTCACAGCTGTACCAGGTACATGAACTCTGTTGGGAACTCTGTGCTACCTTAGAAAACAACACACACAGTGTTTCAGAATTGCCTCCTGCAATAGGTTTATTTTTTAACCAAGCGGTGACACAAACAGACCCACAACAGATGTGTAATGGCTGCCCTGTCGAATTTAGAAGCATCTAGACAAGAGCAATTAAAGTAGATACAGAAATTGGCCTGTCCACTGTCTCATTTTAACTTCAGAGTGTATATGTTTTGTCGTATTTCATACTTCACTTCTGAACTGACCTTTGGCTGAAATGGAATGTCCTTTATCCAACAAGACTGGGAGAATTCGTTCTGTATTGCTTGTGATTTGATATATATTTCAAAGATTCAGCGGCAGGCAGGCAGCCTGTGTTTTCTCGTAGGCAATGGAAACCCCGTCCGGCATGCCCTTGAAGAGGAATTTGTTGCTTTCCCTTTACAATGAAACAGCATTTCATGAAATTTAATTCATGATTAGTTTCAAAAAGACTTCTCTAGTCATGGATGAATATACAATACTTCATCCTTGGGATGCTTTTGGATGCTCTAAAAACTGCCAAACGTCAGTTAAATGAACTGGGTTCTCTGTCCAAAGCAAGTCAAGGGATAGGAAGTTATCATTTGAGCTCTTAGTATGTGAAATCAAAGCTTCCTCAATGGGCTACGTGAGTCTTGCTGTATCCTCACTTCAGGAAAGAATTAAAGCCCTCACCTACCTCTAACACTGCTTCACGTCTAATGTCTAACACTATTTACTGCTCAGGGCTTTCCCTTTTCTTCTCAGCATGTAAAACCAATTTGGACACGTTTGGAGAGAGGTAGTTATAAGCTGTGGTTTTAGAAGTATTTTTCTAAAGTGATTAGAAATGATTAACATTGTCACATTAACAATTATTTTCTCTTTAAGCTAGGATTATGGGGAATTCTTACTTTAATATTCTTCTAACACACAAGGAAACTTTTATACCTTGCCACTTCTGTGTATCACAAAGGTCCTCCCGGGGGCGGGATGTCTGTTTCTGCCCAGAGCTACTGTAGATTTGGGGTCTCTGCCACATTCACCTGTACAGTTCTAGACATAGAGATTGTTTCCTCTAAAGAATAATGTGCTCGTGAGTACCTCAAAAGATTCTTAAAATGTCAGGTGTATACACAAAAGCAAATATGATTCACAATTGGATACAATGGGTCTGCATAGCGTCTGAGAAGATGAGACTTTTGTCAGTATACTCAGAGAGAAAAGCCTGACAGGATTCTTTTTACCATGAAAGCCCTGGTAAAAATTAGCTTTAGCTCTGTAGGGGAAATAATTTTTCAATCCCGATAGTGAATGACGGAAGGAGACATCATGTATAGGTATGCCCAAGGGCACATATTTCCGGGGGGAAAATAGATACCACAAAATTTATGTAGTAAATGACCAAAATGAAATTAAATCTATGAAATACTATTTCATTTATTTTGAGTGTTAACATAGCCCATAAAACTAGTGGCAATTGTACTTTAGCTGAATTGCATATAATCTGCCATTTTGCCAAAGTTATTGTGAACGATGAAAAGAATTTGCTATTCTTAATGTTCTATGTCAATTCTGAAGTGAGTCACAAGTTATATTACCCCAAAATAAAATGAGTTTCAAAGGTAATTGCAATTCTATTATTTCTCAGACTAATATAATATACTCATCCATATTTTTATTGGGGAGAATTACATTTAATCTGTAATTGTCTCCCCTTGTTTTTGCCTGATAATTCCTCAACTGACTTTGCTTTGCTATTATAGACCATTGTTCCTCAACCTGATTACTATTGCATTCTAAATATTCTTGTCCGGTTCAGAGTTCTTATGCCTGTCTTGTGCGAAGCAGAATTTTTAGCAGCATCCCTGGTCTCTAACCACAGGGTGCCAGTAACACCTTCCCCCTATCCGTGGCAATCAAACCTGCCATCAGACATTGCCAGATGTCCCCTAGGGGGTGAAATTTCCCCAAATCGAGATCCACTGTGGGCAAAGTAATAACACTATGTCTGGTTCTAATTTATTTTGTATTTAATTCCTTAATTACTTGTTCATTTGGAAATAATTTGTCATTCATTCACGTCAAAGAAAATTATGAAATCAATGTTGAGCTTACTTTTGCCAGGGCTTGAAAGACTTTGTGAGGTTGAACACGTAAGTTTAGTTTATCAAACATTTTGCTCATGGGCCAGTGGTCCTCAAATACTTTACATTCTAAATATCATGAAAAAACATTTCACATGTGACTGAGAAGAATGGAATTGCTTTTGATGGTACACTTATAATAAGGCAATGCTATTATTATTACTAGAAGCTATTAGTCATTAGTCATGACTCTCATTTAAATGTAAAATTAACATATGTCAAAGATTTCTTTCATTCCACACATTAACTAATGAGAGAAGCAGTAAGAAGTTAAACTCGTCCAAAGATCATTTGAGAAGCTGGGTGTTTGTAGGTAATGGAATGAATGAGTCTTCGACACAGAGCTGGTGAATGTTTTCTAAGGACACTTGTAACTTTGGCGGATTTATTACCTACCGAACAGATGATTTACAAGATAAAAGTTTACAAGTCAACAGAGAATTTCACTACCTCTTAGACCTTTACTCAATATTCTTAATAATAGTAGACCACTTATTCAGTGAGACTTTCAGAGGTGGGTAGAGAGATGTGAATAATTTTTTTAATCGCCCGCTTCCCCTTGAAGAGAAAAGAAAGAAAGAAGAGTGTTTTGGCTCAAGTGCTGAACTCTGTCCATTTTCCATAAGTCCACCTTAACCTTAGACTGCCTTTCAGCTGTAACGACTGACAGTGTTTCTTCTGCAGTCACGACAGCCAATAAACCTAACCTTAAATATGGCTCCTTTGCCTTCTTTCTATTCACTTCTCATTCCCTTCCACGAAGGAAGACGATGAAGGTAATGACTCCCCTGAAATAGATCAGTAAAATATTTCTTATGTTTTTGTCAGCATTTAAGTAAGAAATACACAGACTCCTTGAGGTATGTGTTCTCTGACTTCTACCGAAGCTCAGCTTTTCTAAAAAGTTAAAAATGATAATAAATAGATGGAAGGGGCCAAATGAGAGTCCCATAAACTACTTGTCATCTGGCAGTTGCTTTCCACTTTGGTCTGATTTGCTTCATCCGGTGGTAGAGTGTGTCCAGCTGAAGATAAATGCATTCAGACACAGCACAGCTATGTAATCATGTTACATTTCAGGAGAAACTGTATGTGGTCAAACTTATTAAACATAGTCCATTTCTATGGAAATAAGATATTTTCAAAGCTGTTAGAAGATTATCAGAAACTCTCAATGAAAAATTCCAGGTACCATTACCTGTTTTCTCTCCAAAGCCTGATCTGTTTATTTCCCTCGCAGTCCCTGTCAGATGCGTAGCCTTCCCACTTTGGTTCATTTCGTCTTTTAGTGGGGCTCCTCTTGGGCTTCTGTAACACTATTCTTTTGACATTAAGTGCTTCCTTTACACAGTCTCAAGAATACAGCAGTTAATTTCCCATTGCATTTTATCTCACTCTAAGATTTAGATTAGTCATGGAGTTAGGGTTTCATTTGTCATTTTGTTAAGGAGCTCACATCACGTGGCAGTATTAAATTTAGGTTGTACTTTGACGTTCTGGGTTGACGTATTTTCTGAGTTAATACCAGAAGTAATTGGCAAGTGAATTATCTTTTCTGTTTCTTTCCTATGACCTTCTATGTCCTCTAATTCTGGTAATAGTTTAAGAGGGAGTATGGAAATGGTTTAGCCCTTGGAAACTGAATGCAAAGACATTAGCATCTGTAGGCTTGTTGAGATTATTCCAAGAGAGAATTCACCTGATAGAACATAGACTTAAGGAATGGTATTAATTACCCATTGCTATGTAACAAATTGTCCATAAACCTAGCAGTTTAAAACAATAAACATTATCTCATAGTTTCTATGATCAGAGAACTGTATGTGGCTGAACCCAATGGTTCTGGTTCAGGCTCTCTCACAAGGTTTTAGTTAAGCTGTTGGCTGGAGCTGCAGTCCTCAAGGCTTCGCTGGAGCTGGAGAGTGTGTGTGCAAATTCACTCTTTTTGTTTTTTATTGTATTTTTTTCCACTACCATTTATCCTCCTTATACCTCCCCTCCCACAATCACTACCCTGTTGTCCATGTCCATGAGTCATTTAAGCATCAAGAAAATAAAAAGACAAGCCACAGAATGGGAGAAGATATTTGCTGATACATCTGATAAGGGGTCAATATCCAAAATTTATAAAGAACTTATAAAACTCAATACCAAAACAAACAATCCAATTAAAAAATGGGCAAAAGACCTGAATATACACTTCTCCAAAGAAGACATACACATGTCCAATAGACCTATGAAAAGATACTCAACATCACTAATCATCAGAGAAATGCAAATAAAAATCGCAATGAGAGACCATCTCACCCCTGTCAGAATGGCCATCATGAATAAATCAACAAACAACAAGTGCTGGTGAGGATGTGGAGAAAAGGGAACATTTTTCCACTGTTGGTAGGAATATAGATTGGTGCAGCCACTGTGGAAAGCAGTATGGAGATACCTCAAAAAATTAAAAATGGATCTGCATTTTGACCCAAAGACCCCACTTATGGGAATATATCCGAAGAAACTCAAAACACTGATTCAAAACGTAAGCACCCCTATTTTCATTACAGTGTTATTTTCAATCACCAAGATTTGGAAGCAGCCCAAGTGACCATCAGTAGATGAGTGGATAAAACAACAATAGAACATTTACCCAATGGAATACCACTTAGCAAAAAAAAAAAAGAAGAAGAAGAAAAATTTTACCCTTTACCACAGCATGGATGGAGGACCTGGAGAACAAAATGCTAAATGAAATCAGCCAGCCAGAGAAAGACAAATACCATATGGTTTCACTCATATGTGGAATCTAATGAACAAACTGTACTGACAAGAAAAATAGAGACAGACTCATAGATAGAGAGCAGATGACAGCTAAGGGGGAGCAATCTGAGGGTAGAGGAAGATTATTCTTTCTGAATGTTGGCGTGCCTCTGCTCCTTGCTGACTATTGGCCAGATGTTGTGATGTGCTCCTTCACAGGGCTAATCATAACTTGGGAGCTTGCTTCCCCCAGAGTGATACAAGAGAGAAGGAGAAGAGAACAAGACTATGCCCAAGACAGAAGCTACCATTTCTAGAACCTAAAGATGTGACATAGCAACACAATGGCCGTAAGATATGGTCACACAGACCATCTTTTGTACAGTACAAGAGGGTACTACACAAGGACTCCTAAACTGGCACCAAAAATATTATAGCTCTCATTTATTGGATGCCTACTAAGTGCTTTACTCAGATTACCTTCTCTCTTCCTCCCCATGATGAAGGTTTCAGAGAATATTATGTTCATTTAGAAAACAGAGGCTCAAAGGAGATTAATCACTAGCCTAAAGTCACAGAGCCAGTACGTTGGTAAACTGCGCATGCACTTTTCACTGTACTATACTTTCTTCACATTGGGAATCTGCCCTGTCCATTCTTAGACATTGTTTAAACTTCTAAATGAAAATGTCAGGCATTTTCCCCTAGAGGTTTCCTTGGTTCTTTTCTCCTCTCTAGGCACAGTCACCACGCCTACAGCAACCCCACCTGCCCATTTCCTCAGAGTAGAGCATGTGCACGTTAAAATAAGGCTCAGAGAGGACTTTTTAATTTTTTTATTTTATTAAACACTTAAGAAGAATCAAATATCACCTTTTCATCATGGGATAGAGACTATGCAAAGAAATATAAAATGTGTATTTTACCTTTAAGGAATTCAAAATACTTAGAGAAATAAAACAGAAGAAACAGTTGCAGTCTGTCATATTTGTTCATTTTAATTAACCCAAAGTATCCCCCTTTCCTTTAACCTAGTAAATATATTTTTAAGAAACTTGAGGGTGATTTCTGTAGGTTAAAGCAGATTGTCCATATGTCTTTTGCCCAATGGACCAGGATGGGTACACTCTGGACAAATACAAGAAAACAAAATGGAATGCAAATTAAATGCTGAATAAGAAATGGTAAAATAGTTTACATTGACAAGTTCACCTCTCTTGTGGTGGTGTCCCCTCTCCCAGACCCACAGGGACAGTTTTCCCCTCCAGTCTCAATTTGAGCTCATGATTTTCTCCACACCAAGCTTTAGTCAGTCACTCCTACCATGTCTCATTTTGTACAAGAAAGGAAATTTTATTATATTTAAGATTTAGTTTATTCTCTTATTGTCACAGTTATGGCTAGCAATGCATTTCAGACAGTATTTATTGTCCTAGGAGTATATTCCCCCTTAAATCCTTGGCTTCTATCTTTGTAGATAACCCTGTGTATACACCAAATTTGGGGTGCTCTGCATTGAAACAAGTGCATGTATTATTTTAATAAGAAAACCATCAGCATTTCATTCTAGCTATTTTTAAACTAAAAGCTAAGTTTCATGTAAAAATACTGTTTATAAGCTGCTACTGTATTAATACCAATGGATAGTTTGGCATTATTTATATGCATATATAAAGGCTCCTTCAATGCTTGAAAGGACAAATCTATGAAGAAAACAGAGCACTTGCATCTGAATCCATCTTTACTAACAAATCATTCATAAATAAAATATTATTGGAGTTTTGACTAGGAGAAACATGAGGTTTGAAATTTTGTTGCCTTTCAGTCTTTACAAGAACATTCTCTGGCATTTGTGCTGTTCCCAGCCTCTAAGGTTGATGCTCACAGATGGTGTTTTTAAAATAATTTATTTTTCAGTTACAGTTGGTGTTTAATATTATATTAGTTTCAGGTGGACAACCCAGTGATTAAATATTTCTATAACTTACAAAGTGATCACCTCGATAGATCTAGTACCCATCGGACAGCATACATAATTATTACAGCTTTACTGACTAGAGCAGGGAATGGAGTCGCAGCTGTTTTTAAGTGACTCTGCATTTGGTGTTTTGGTTTGCCAGCTGCACGTACACCCAGATGTGAATGACCAGGAGAACGCGTTAACTTGTTGCATAGAGTAAATGTTATTCACTTTTCTTTATAAAAACCTTCAGAACTTAATGAGCAGAATGTGATAGTGGAAAATCAACATAAAGCATTTATAAAACCCTAAATAAGCAGCTTGAAGCTTTGCACTCTTACAAGCCTCAGCGGTGACAGCAGGGCGCTGGGTGTGTGCAGGGCCACCTGGGCGCTCTCTGGGCCATCGTCGTTGCTGAGGCACAGGGAGGTTTGTCTCTGCCTAAATGTGGGCGTGAAATGGTAGTAAAAAACCTTTCTATTGCATTCTCTTTGAATAATTTGGTTATCACTTTGTATCAAATTGGAAAATTGTTTAAAAAATATTTCACTGGAAAATCATATAATCATCAGCTGTGGCTAATGTCAAAACTTTTAATACAGTTTAAATAAATTTGACACAAATAAATCCTTTGAAAAAATTACCAAACAGAGTAGAAAAAACAAATCACTACCAAAAAGAATGATTTCTCAGGTAGGTAATAGTGAAGAAGTTTCTTTTTTTTTTTCCAAAGTTTGCTGTAAATTCTAAATATATGCCAGAATCTTAATGAAAAAATAGTAGTAATGGAAATGTATTTCCCCATTATGAAGGAACATATGAATCATTAAATTGTGATAAATATGATCATTATAAGACTAAAATTAATACAAAAACATAATTAGAACTATCATTTTACTCTGGTTAAAAGGTAATTTATAGCAAATTTTAATGACCAGTTTTTGGGTTTTGCTTTTCGTAGATGATGAAAACCTTTGCATTAACTATATTTCTTTGTGTTTCTGTAATTAATGGTGAAATATAACTGCTACATAATGAAAGAGGAACAAGTAAGTATTTTTTCTAGATTAAAAATTAGCTTCCCACACTTGACTGTTACTCAAGAGGCTAAAAATTATATATAATCTTTTCCTCTCCTGAATTTAGCTGACGTGACAGGCACAATACTATTATACCTAAAGTACGTGGTTATCCGATGCTCTTTGAACCATGACATGGCATGACTAAAAATAATAGAAAATACTACATTCAAAGAATTTTTAATCAGTGCAGAAAAGAATAAACTTCAAAAAATTTGAAGATGTTAGTATATAAGGTCTGTTAGGAAAAAGTCCAGCCATTGTTAACATAGCAAGAATGTTTTGTGCGACATCAGTGTAACCTGGCCACCAAGGAGCATGGGCTGGAATGCACATGTGTGAACAATGACGACTTCACTGTACGAGTCAGTGGGGCTGTAGACACCATTGCGTGAGCATGTGTACTGTGTGGCCATTGCATTCAAAATGACTTAGCCAGTAGAGCAATGAATCTGCATCAGATTTTGTGTTTAGTTTGAACATTCCTCTGCAAAAACTATTCAGATGATTCAGAAGGCTTTCAGGGATGATGCAAGAAGTGCAGCGCAAATAAAAATGTGACTGAAATACTTCAAAGATGGTCAAGAATCTGTTGAAAGTGATCCACGTTCTAAAAGGCCTGTGACAAGCAGAACACCTGAGAATGTCGAAGGCATACGGGCTGCAATCTACAAAGATCGGCAACTGACAGGGCGAGAACCAGAGCCTGATCTGGGCATTCCAAAAACTACTGGTTCCAAGGTTTTGATGCACAATCTTGACATGAAACATGGCCTGGCACAATTTGTTCACTGCAGCTTCTGCTACCAGAGCAGAAGGAACGTCGTGCTGCAGTTGCTAATGACCCTGGGAGAACTGTGTGAAGCCCCTAGGGCCCTACTTTGAAGGGGACTGAAGCATCATTGTCCTATGTACAATGTTTCTTTTTTTTAAGTATTTTTTATTGATTATGCTATTAAAGTTTTTCCAATTTCCCCCCTTTATCTCCCCTGCACCCTGCCCCCCCAACCCTCCAGCATTCCCCACCTTAGTTCATGTCCATGGGTTGTACATATAAGTCCTTTGAGTCCTGTTTCCTATACCTTTTTCTCTCTCTCCCCATCTATTTTATGTCTACTAATTATGCTTCTTCTTCCCTGTACCCTTTCCCCCCTGTTCCTCCCTTCCCCCTCCCCACTGAAATCCTTCCGTGTGATGTCCATTTCTCTGATTCTATTCCTGTTCTGGTTGTTTGCTTAGTTTTTGTTTTTGTGAAAGGCAGATAAAGTCCTTCCCAGATAAGGCCAAGTTAAAGGAGTTCATCATCACCAAGCCCCTATTATATGAAAGGTTAAAGGGACTTATCTAAGAAAAAGAAGATCCAAAATATGAACAGTAAAATGACAACAAACTCACAACTATCAACAAATGGACCTAAAAGAAAAGAAAAACATGTTTTTTGTCTCTTGTATATTCATCAATAAATGGCTCTATTTTGTATAGTACATGTCTGTATAATTTCTGGACTGACCTTGTATATCAAGAAAGAAAGGAAGCTAATATTTTGTATTTCCCTGAAGAAATTAAGTAAATATTCTAATGGTAATTGTTAGAATTCTTCCTCCCTCTCTCTCTCTTTCTCTCCTCCACCTTCTCTCATACTTTCTGTATTACATAAACGAGGTAGAGAAATGAGAACTGTTCAAGAATGTTGGATAAGGAGATACATACACAAACAAGAGCAAATCATCCTATAAATATATACTACATGATTTAACAGGTTGAACTTGAAAACTCCAGCTGGAGATGGGGAAAAGCTAGTCAAGAAGCTCTCTCTGAGGAAATTTTGTTACAACAGTGCCTTTTAATTACTTAAGTTTCCCCATTTATTATGCTCATTAAATGAGTCTTTTGGAGGTAAGATTTACTAACATAGTAATGCACAGATCTTAGCTGTATTATTTCGATAAGTGAATTCACCTTATCCATTTTCTTAATATCACCTTTATATGAGCTTTGAATTTGATGAAACATAACTTATTACTATTCTTTTATAATTAATACTTTCTGTGTCTTAAGAAATCTTGTCTACTCCTAGTTCAGGATGATATTCTCCTATGTTTTTTCTAAAGGCTTTATAGTATTTTTCATTTAAGTCTATTTTATACCATGAATCAATATTTTGTATGGTGTAAGGTAAGGATCAAGATAAATTTTTTTTATATGTACATGCAGTTGTTCCTACATCTTTTGGTGAAAGGATTTTGCTTTAGTACTTTTGTTGCAAATCAATTTACTGTGTAAGTCTGCATCTATTTCTGTACTCTCTTTTGTCACTTATTTTATGGATAGCTGACTTGTTGATTGCTGATGGCTTTATAGAAAGTCTTGCATTTGGGCTGTATAAGTCCTCTAGCTTTTTAAAAAAGATTATTTTAAAATTTTTATATCTTTTGAATTTCTGCTGGGTTGTCCAAAAAATCTGTTTAGTTTTTTTGTAAAATAAAAGACACATTTCTCATTTTCACCAATAACTTTATTGATTTGGATATTTGGGGTGTGTCAGCTGTCTCCTGCATGGTATCATGTTGATGGTTCCAAATGTCTCAGTGTGATTGATATCAACTTCAGTGGTCTACCCAACCATGGAACATGGTCCGGTGAGAAATCTCAAGCACGAAACTTCACAAACCACTTTTGACAAACACATTCAATCAGTCGAGCACCTTCTCCATGCACTGCACAAATCTTTTGTTTTTTGCATTTCAGTTTGTTTTTACCTTTCTTAAAATAACAAAGCTTAATGTGCCAGAAGTGTTACCTATTTTCTTCCATCTTCAATATTAAAATGGCTACACAAAAATTCACCAATTTTGATAAGTTTTTAAAATGTATTTTGATATGACAGCTGCCACAATATAATCTAACAAAATTGTTTCAAATGAAATTAGAGACAACTGCACTCAGGGCCATCTTACGGGAAAAAAAAACAAAGTTTTTGGCCAACCCAATATATCTACTTTGAATCGGCTAGTTAATTTCTATAAAAAGTGTCTGCTGGGATATTGATTGAGAGGAATGGCGTTGGATCTACTAAGCTATGAACATGATATATTTCTTCGTTTATTGGTTGTCTTTAGTTTTTCTAACAATATGCGGAGGTATGCTTGAGTGTTAAATTTATTTTTAAGTATTTTATGTTTTTATGTTGTAAATGGAATGGATTTTTAATTTCATTTTCTAATTTCTCACATGAGAATATGTTGTTGTACATTGACCTTATATTCTTTGACTTTCCCACATTCACTCCTTAGTTATATGTTTTTGTAGATTTCTTAGGATTATTTATATACACAAATATGTCATATGAAAATAAAAGCAATTATCTCCAGTTATTTTTATGTAGACATGATGTTAAAACTATAATATTACAATGAAATAACAAAATAAACTGTGTAAAACATACTTTTAAAGTTATATTTATGGGGTAACATCGGTTAACATTATACAAATTTTAGGTGTACAACTTTATAATATGATATTTGTCTATTCCATTGTAAGTTCACTACCCAAAGTCTAGTCACCTTTCATCACTAGATATTTGACCCCCTTTGCCCTCTGGTAACCACCATACTGTTGTCTGTGTCTATGAGTTTATTTGTTGTGTTTGTTCACTTATTGCTTTTTGTTTTATATGCCACATATGAACGAAATCATATGATTCTTGTCCTTTTTAATCTGGCTTATTTCAGGATCCACCCATATTGTCAATGGCAATATTTTATCTTTTTTATTGCTGAATATACTCCATTGATGGATAAAGTTTATCCATTGTCTTATTAATGGACAGCTTGGCCATTTCTAGTCTTTGGGTCTATGAATAAATTCGCTATGGATGCTTTCATGCAAGTCTCTTTGTAGATATGTGTTTTCTTTTCTCTTGGCTAAATACCTAGTACTGAAATTGCTTAGTCATACAATGGACATTTTTTTTAGTTCTAATTTTATTTTTCTTTGGGATTTATTTTTATTTTGGAAATTTGGATTCTAGTTTCAGTAACTGTAGTTTCCCAGAAGCTGCCAACCTTTTCAAAGGCAGTATATCATTTGCAAGAAAGTTTCAGGTAATCTATTACTTCCTTGACAACATTTGGTTGTAAGTGCTCAATTTTAGCCATTCTACTTTGTAGGTTTGGTATTGCCCTGTGCTTTAATTCACATTTTACTAATGAATAGATACTGAGTACTCTTTAATGTGTCTATTGGCTATTCATACATCTTCCTTTGTGAAGTATTCTCAAATAATTTGCCCTTTGTTGTTAAATTACTTTTTATTTATAAGTTATGAGTTCTTTTGTATTCTAGATAGCAGTCCTTTGTGCGTTCAGTTTTCCCCTGTGTGTGTACTTATTTTTTAATGATATCATTTGTTGGGCAAAAATTTTTAACTTTGATAGTTTATCAATTTTCCTTTTATAATCATTTTGTTCTGCTTCCTATTAAGAAATCTTAGCTCTAAGTTTCAAGGATACTCTTCTATATTTTCTTCCAAAACCTTTATAGTTTTAGCTTTTATGTTTAGGTCTATGATCCAACTCAGATTAATTTTACTTGTTTGTGTGTGGTATGGGGTAAGGACTGAGGTTCTTTTAAAAAATATTAATATACATTTATTCCAGGACCCTTTATTGAAAAAACATTTTCCCCATTGAATTACTTTGGCATCATTATTAAACATCAGATGATCTTTGAAGTATAGGCTTACTAACGGGTTTTCGATGTCATGCTGTTGATGTAGTCTAATTATATCAACCTGTCTTTATTACTCTAGTTTCACAGGAAGCCTGTAGTATAGTATAGAAATCAGGCAGTGTAACTCTTTCAACTTTATTCTTCTTATGAAATATTTCTATGAATACTTGGTTCTTTATATCTCTCTACAAAGTTTAGATTCATGTCTTTTTCACAATGACTGCAAGTTATCAGGGAACTGCATTGACTCGGTAGAGAAGAAATTATGTCTTAAAAATATTGAGACTTCTATTTCATAAACATTTACGTTTATTTATTAATTTTTTTAAAAGTTTTCTCCAGGAAATTTTGTATTTTAAGTATACAGGATTTTAATGTCCTCTTTTAAACTTGTTTAAATATTGTCCTCTTTTAAATATGTCCTCTTTTAAACTTGTTTTTGAACAATGGTAACAAAAATAGTTTTCTAATCTTATTTCCAATTGTTAACTGCTGTTATATAATAATACAACTATTTTTATATTAGCCTTGTATCTATCTCACTCAATTCACTTACTAGCTTCTAGTAGTTGTTTTTAAATTCTATAGGATTTTTTATGTAAACAATTATGCATCTTCATGTAGTGACTATTAATTTTTTTCTAATTATGTGTTTTATTCCCTTTTCTTACCTATTGCCCTCACTACAATTTTAAGTACAATGTTGAGTGAAAGCTTTGAGAGTGGGTATTAACTACCCTGTTTCATAACTTAGAAGGGAAGCATTAATACTTCACCATTAAATAGAATGTTGGTTGTAGCAGATTTTTCATACATGCTCTTATTCAGGATGAGAATGTCCCTTCTTTTTCTGGTTTGTTGGCAGTATTTTATTTTTAATCATGAATCTGGTGAAACATTTTTACTCTTCTATTGAATTGTTTATAACATTTTCTTTATAATATTCATAGAATGAATCACTTGGATTTATTTTTAAGAGTTATTCCAATCTGGGATTTCTGGAGTATACTTCACTTGATTATGATGTATTATCCTTTTGATATATGGCTAAATTGAATTGACTTAATATCTCTAATTTTTTTCCTAAGCTCATGGGTATTATTGATCTGTGGTTGCTTTTTGAAATATCTAACACTTTTTAAGGTCAAGATTATGCTGCCTACACAAATAAGTTTGGACTGTGTTCTCTTCTCTGTTTTATGAAAATTTGTATAAGACTAGTATTCCTTCCTTAAATATTGGAGAAAAATTTTTTTAGTAAAACTATCCTGGCATGGGATTTTCTTAGGATAAGTTTTAAACCCTGAATTAAACTTTTGATAGCTATAAAAAATATTCATAGTTTTTAAAAGAATTTTTCTATTTCATCTAAGTGTTGAATTTGTTGTATAAAATTGTTCCTAACGTTTTCTTATTATCCTTTTATTTCTGTAGGATCTGTAGTTACAACTCCACTTTCATTACTGTTACTGGTAATTTGTGTGCTTTCTCTTTTTCTCTTGATCAGACTAGCTAGATGATTTTATTCCTATTTTATTTTATTTTTAAAATATATTTTATTGATTATGCTATTACAGTTGTCCCATTCCCCCCCCTTTATTCCCCTCCTCCCTGTGCTACCCTTCCCACCTGCAGTTCCCCCCTTAGTTCATGTCAATGGATCATACATACAAGTTCTTTGGCTTGTACATTTTCTATACTGTTCTTAACCTACCCCTGTCTGTTTTGTACCTACCATTTATGCTCCTTATTCCCTATACCTGTTCCCCTATTCTCCCCCCTCTATCACCCCACTAATAACCCTCCATGTGATCTCCATTTCTGTGATTCTGTTTCTGTTCTAGTTGTTTGTTTAGTTTTCGTTTCTGATTTTTAGTTTTAGTTGTTGATAGCTGTGAGTTTGTTCTCATTTTACTGTTCATATTTGTGATCATCCTCTTTTTCTTAGACAAGTCCCTTTAACATTTCATATAATAAGGGCTTGGTGATGATGAACTCCTTTAACTTGACCCTATCTGGGAAGCACTTTATCTGCCCTTCCATTCTAAATGAGAGCTCTGCTGGATAATTTTGGATACAGGTCCTTGCCTTTCATGACTTTGAATACTTATTTCTAACCCTTTCTTGCCGGCAAGGTTTCTTTTGAGAAATCAACTGATAGTCTTATGGAAACTTCTTTGTAGGTAACTGTCTCCTTTTCTCTTGCTGCTTTAAAGATTCTCTCCTTATCTTTAATCTTGGGTAACTTAATTATGATGTGTCTCAGTGTGTTTCTTCTGGGATCCATCTTCTCTGGGACTCTCTGAGCATCCTGGACTTACATACCTAATTCCTTCACCAGATTGGGGGAGTTTTCCTTCATTATTTTTCAAATAAGTTTTCAACTTCTTGCTCTTCCTCTTCTCCTTCTGGCATCCTTATGATATGGATGTTGGAATGTTTAAAGTTGTCCCAAAGGTTTCTCAGCCTCTCCTCAGTTTTTTGAATTCTTGTTTCCTCATTCTGTTCTGGTTGGATTTTTATTTCTTCCTTTTGTTCCAAATTGTTGATTTGAGTCCCAGTTTCCTTCCCTTCACTGTTGGTTCCCTGTATATTTTCCTTTATTTCACTTTGATAGCCTTTATTTCTTCCTCATTTTGTACCAAACTCAATAATTTCTGTGAGCATCCTCATTATCAGTGTTTTGAACCCTGCATCTGATAGGTTGTCTATCTCCTCCTTGCTTAGTTCTTTTCCTGGAGTTTTGATCTGTTCTTTCATTTGGGCCATATTTCCTTGGGTGTGCCTGTTATGGTATAAGGGGCGGAGCCTTAGGTTTCACCAGGGTGGGGCAACCCAGTTTGCTGGGTTGTGGTGCATTCTGGATGAATGTTTCTTCTTTAATGCCTTGGTTGTCGGACTTCCATGCCATTTAATTTTCTGAAAATTCTGGTTGTTTTTTATTTTTAAGTTAGTTGTTATCCCTTGGTCATGCGAGGAAGGTAAGCATTTCTACCTATGCCTCCATCTTGGCCAGATTTCTCTCCTTTAGGTTTTTAAACTTTTTTCTTGTTTGCTAGTTTTCCATTTTATTGATGTTTTCCAATCTGTGATATTTTCTTCCTTCTATTTACTTTGAGTTTGCCTTGCTCTTCCCTCTTTAGATTCTGCAGGTAGAAGTTAGGGCATTGATTTTTAGCATTCATTCTTTTCCAATGAAAGTACTAAGTCCTAGAAAAGTAAAATAACTTAATAAAGGATAAGCACCTTGATAATGATAGAGTTAGTTCTTAGACATAGTCTAATTGCTTTTAGTCCAGTGTTTTTCCACTGGATCATATTGCCCACTGTATATTTCCTGTGTCTGTATCTACAGCATTCTAAGTTACTTAGGTTTTTCATCTTGTTCCTAAAGGTTGTGAGAAGTGAAAGCTTACTTTTACTACAAAGGACCACAGCACCATAGCTTTCTAAAAACGATGGTAGCTGACAAATAAATGCTGTAAATGATCAGGATTGAACCGTTGGTGCCACATCAGTGATGTACTGACATTGTTCCTGATTTTGATAATGTGTACCTATTCTTGCTTTTTGCTTATCATTCTAGCAAAATTTTTGTCAATTTTGTCAATATTTTCAAAGAACCATTTTCAGTTTTATTAATGTTCTCTGTTGTGTTTTTCTCTATGTCATTTATTTCTGCTCTAATTTTTATTAGTTTCTTCCTTCTACTGGCTTTGTGTTTAGTTGCTCTTATTTTTCTAGTTTCTTAAGATGGAACATGAGGCTATTCATTGTGATCTTCCTTCTTTGTTAATACATGCATTTACAGATAGAAATTTCACTCTGAGTACCAATTTAACTGCATCCCATAAACTTTGTTATGTTTTAAAAATATTTTCTCATGTCCCTTGTGATTTATTTTTGGCCAATTGGAGATTAGTGTATTTAATTTCCAGATATTTGTCAATTTCCAAATCTTCCTTCAGTTATTGATTTCTAATTTAATTCCTGTGTGGTCTGGAAACATACATTCTATTATTCCCATTGTTTTAAATTTACTGACATTTGTTTTATGGCTCAGCATTTTGTGTAGTATGGAGAATAATCTGTGTCATGTTTTTGGGAAGAATGTGTATTCTTTGTTTAGTGGAGTGTTCTGGAGAGAGTGTCAGTTCTAATTGGTTATGGAATTGTTCAAGTGTCCTATTTCCTTGTTGATTTTCTGCCAGGTTGTTCTACCCATTACATCAAGTGGGGGATTAAAATCTCCAACTTTCATTGTTGAGGTGCCTATCTTTTTTCTCTTCAGTTCTGTGATTTTTGCTGCTTCCTGCCTTGTCCCTTTGAGTATGGAATTTCCACCCCCTGAGCGATTCAGGGCAGAGGCCATCAGGGCTCCAGTGTGCTCAGCCCATAGCACCTGGAATAGAGCTTCTGCACTACAAGTGGCAGTTTAGTGGGGAATACACACCCAGTCCTGTTGGCCTCACCTGCCTGGAATAGAGCTGCTTCAGTATGGACCTTGCAGATGAGAAACTCCAGAAGCCTCCTTCTCCTGGGATGAAATTGTAGCTTTATACTGGGAACTGAAAGCAGAGGGAGTTTCTGTCTTCTTGGCTGTACAGGCTTGGGTAAAGCTACCAAGGAGCCGGAGAACGGGTGCAGTGGACTGGAATTCAGCCCAGTGCCACAGACTCTCACTCTTTTTACTGAGATTTAGTAGATTTTCTTGAATGAATATTTCTCCATTTGCTGTAGAACATTTAGAACAAATTCCATAGAATATGAATAATTAATTATTGTCTTTTATAATTAACACCAGTTAAACTGTTGTTTTTCTTGGGAGCCCGTCTGCACAGCTCTATTCCTTAATTCCCAAAGCCCTGCTCCTCCTCCTCCACCTTTTTAAGCTTCTGAAATATATTAGCTTTTTGCTTCTCTTTCCTCTCCCACTTTTGGTTTATTTTGGTTATTTGTTTTTATAAGGAGATCACTTCAGTGTTGATAACAGGAAATGGAATTAAAGAAGGTACATTCGATCCATACTTTCTTCTCTGTGGGATGTACAGCTGCCATTTCTTAGCTGTTTCATGAACACAGGTGGTTTCATTGAGATTTGGGTTGAGTTTGAGTCTGATAAAAATCATAGATAAAATAACACTTAAAAAAAATAAAAAAAGAGGAAATAACACCGAATATGCTCTGGTCCTATATAACATCGATATACTGCTCTCCATGAGCTTCCTCAGGCAGCACTATAGGGACTAATCTTGGAACTTTATTCAGGCAAACCATGATCACGTCTTTGGTTTGCTTTTACAATCTCTTGCTACATGGCTTTAAATTTCAGGCCAAACTGATATTGGCCTCTGATTCTTACCTGGATTTAAGACTAAAGCTAAAGTATTACCCTCCAATTCAGACACAGTTTTTGTTGTAATTGTAGTAACTTCCCAATTACATTTTCCTCTAGTAGTCATGGCCCCTGTGTTCCTGGTATAATTCAAATTAAGGCAGAAATCATTTGCATGAAAGAATTGATTTAATTGGACACAGGGCTTTGCCCCTATCATGAGATCAGACTATTATGCCTCAAAGAAAGAGATATTCCTAAATATTTTATGAATCCCCAAATTAAAACAATTTTCCACATCTCTCCTATCAATTCCAATAATTTTTTAATACTTTTTCCATATCCATATAATGTCAGCAGGTGTGTCCATGGGGAGAGGAAACCTTTTGAAGAGAAGTAGTGTAATGGAGCCCACTTTCCTTTTTATTCTGACTGCTAGAAAATCATCTCGTCATTGTGAGTTCTTGCTCTTTTATGATGTTCAGTTTCCACTGGAAAAAATCAAGAGTCCTGGTTTTATTAGATATCTTATTTGGTATTAAAAAATTATAAGAAAGAGGCATTATACCCCTTTTCTACTTTATTTTGTGAGCACTCTAACTGGGTCCAAACTCTGGCAGCATCCGTGTTTAACAGAGGAATTACAACTTAACAGGAAAGGAAAGCCATTGTATGTTTACCCCACTATTCAAGGACATTTTTCTGGGTAGAAGATGCTCGAGAGCAGCAGATGAGGGAGAGGGGAGAGTTTTAAATTTGGGGGGCCCTTTGGATTTAGTATCTAATTCCGTTTTAGCATTCGAGCTTGTTTGTTTATTATTATAAGTCAAGTCTTACAGCACGGTGAAAATCACAATCTAAACCCATTGGCCTTGTGCGACAGGACAAAATTCTCACGTCCTGCTGTTCCTCTTCCCACCATCTCATCTAAATTCCTTATTTTGCAGGTTAAGGCCCAGAAAAACTAAGTGACTTGTCCAAAATCAATCAAGTCTCTTGCCTCCAAGTATGATCTTTTGAGCTTACAGTGCTGCCTCCTAGGAGAGGTAACTTAACGGTGTAAAGACAGATCTTTTTAAATTAAATCATTTTATTGTTATTCTATTACAGCTGTCCCAATTTTTCCCCCTTTGTTCTCCTCTGTTCACCCCCCTCCCCCTGCCCTGCCCCGGTCCCACAGCCATCCTTTCCCTTTTCCTTGCCTAAGTCTCCTAGACTCCCTTGTTAGTAGCAGTGAAAATGAGGGTGAGCATTCATGTTCTACCTCCCTCGCCACAACATACCCTGTAGTTCCTTTTTTTTTTTTAATGGCGGTATCACATTCTAGTGGAGCCTTCAAAAGCCTGAGTGACTTTGTGTAACAGAGTTCTGGGCTTCCCATTTTAGGCATGTAGAATGAGAAAGATATATTTTGTTGTGTTAGTCCTCTGAGACTTGAGGGTTAATTTGTTAGCACAATATAATGTGCTTTGTCCTTATTAATATAATTTTCAAAACCCAGTAAGAGAAGATATCACTTCAAGCCATTTTTGCCTAAAAGACTCACTTTGAAAACAATGCGTTGAATAGTCTGATAATGAGCAGACAGCATCTATTCAGTCAGCTGTGGACTAGGAGGAAGAAGCAAGCTTAAATGGAGGTGAAGGCATGGGAGGATTCTCTTTCTGTGTTTGTTTGTTTTTTCTATTCAATAGTCTACTCCTGTGCTTTGGCAGAACTCATCCTTGTGTGTAGGTAAAACTGACTAACCTTTAGTTGTTGTGCATCACAAAGTGTTAATAGGACTTAAACTTGAAGTTCTAACTTTTAAAACCATATTTTAAAATGTATTTCAGAATAGTCTGGTTAAAGTCACTGAGTAAGGAAGACAAGGAGGATATTAAGTTTGCTGAATGACTTTACAGTGGATCCTAATGGTACTAAAGTATTTATCAGTAATCTGATTTCTTTGTATGCTGCGCAGCAATTTTTCTGTTACATTAACTTCATTTTGTATATTTTGGATCATTCCCATGCAGCTCAGAGAGCACTGAGTTGTGGCCTAATTGTCTTATTATGCAGTATTAAATAACCTATAAAAAATAGAAGTGTGAATGAAAAGAAATGAGCCTTGGTCACTGTATGTGGTATAGGAGATCAAAATAATAGAACCATCCCCAATGTATATGGAATATTAAGCAGAACATAGCTCTAGAATAAAGACTTTTCAGAATATTTTTGGAAGGAAACACCCCAAAATGGACCAATGGGGACTTATTTAAATCTGAATTAAATGAAGAAGTACATATAACTCAAGGAGAGATTGTATTTTACAAACAACACATCTTTATCAATATTTTACACCTAATTTAAAGTGTCCATATCTTAACCTTGTTCAGTAATATATCACAAACTATAAGTGATAATACTTACAGGCTTTTAGACGAGATCGGGCACATTCAGGATGGTATGGCCATAGACTTACAGGCTTTTAAAAATTACCTAAGTCATTCCTTTTCAAAGCCATCTGCTTTCTACTGTAATTAGAAAAAGGAGGTTGTGAGAAGAACAGATTTATCCAGTTATTTTTTCAAAAGTAGGATTGTTATTTGTTAACTGGTGCTAAATAGTAGTTTCACACTATAATGTTTTTTTGACAGTTCCATTCAAGGAAAGATTTCAAGACCAAAGTTCATAGAAATTGCCATAGTTCTCATGAATGCTAGTTAGCTGGATTTGTTTCCTTCTTTAATTGTATTTTCTGTTTGTTTTGTTTTTACTTTTACAAAGTAGACAACTCTGAAAGAGCACATTTATCCATACTTAAGCCAGAACATTCTTAATATATTTGCTGACTTGCTTAATCAAGATACCTGTTTCTGTGACTTCAGCTATCAACTCCAAATACATAAACTCTCATATGAAGAGACCTTAAATTGAGACTATCCCCTTTCTTCCAGGGTTAGTTTCTAAGGTCATTTTACTACTTCTCTCAAATAGTTCCTTCTTTCTTTCCCATCATCACCCTCCTTAGCCCTTCCAGACCCTCACAGCTCACCAGCACTGGGGTAGTGGCTCCTTTATGGTCTTCTTGCCTCCAGTGTATTCTTGACGCCAGTGTATCTTCCACATGGCCAGACAGCCCTCCTAAAATACACCTTTCATCCTGGTTTTCACCTACTTAACACCTGAGTAGAGTAAGAGTAACAGCGGCAGACTGTTTTCCCTCTCATCTTGTTATCACATCTTTTTTTTTAATCACATCTTAACCAAAAGTCCCTCCACTCCAGCCAAATCTATCTGTGAACTAGACAAGAGTTACTTTTCTTCATTGAGAAACATATTCTGTATACTCAGTATGCTAAACCCTTTCCCTCATGATTATGTACTAAAACTCTAAGGCAGGAAGGAATCATCTTGTCTCCAGGCTTGGAAGAATAGTCAAATGTAGTCATTACATTTAAATCAATAATCAGATTAGAACCCAGGACACAAAATTATTACAAATCAGATCTCTCTTTGCATTCTCTCCTTGAGCTGCTCTCTCTTCACAGCAAAATTTCCACCAGGTATTTCTGCATCAATCAGTTCCTGGACTCAGAGCCTCCCGTAAGAGATAAGATGAGAAGGATGGATTGTTATCTCGTCATCAACTGAAAGTCACCCATAGCTTTCACAGTTTAGAAGCTCTTTTTGTGCCTCTATGTTAAAAAAGTGGATGTAAATTTGCCTTATAAGTTTTCGGTCTGGGCCAAAATTATTTATCATTTTCAGCAATTTTAATTACCTAGGATAAGACTATGAAATAAAGAAGTTTTAGGGCTCTACCTCCTAGAATAGGAAGCATTTTCATTAACTAGCCTGCTATCCAAGCTATACTCAGGGACAAATGTAGCACTTCATTTTTTTTTTAATTGAGGTATAACTGACATATAACATTAGTTTAAGGTGTACATAATAATTCATTATTGGTTCTTTTACATTCTAACAGAGAACTCAGTTATTGTATTGAAATGAACATTAAGTTTGATCTAATGAAGTTACTTCAGCTGGATTCTACTTTCTGGCTATGGTTTGCAAATGTTCTTAATTTAGTGACTTACTGTTTTTTTTTTCAAACCAATAACTTCCCACTTATCTCTTTAGTATGACATTACTGTACCAAGAAAAGGGAAATATTTTGAAAGTTAAACAACATGAGAAAAAATGAAAACCAGGACTGAGAAAGGAAAATGAACTTTATTTGGTATTTGGGTTGGGCTGTCACAGAAGATAATTGACAACACAGGGTTCTGTCATGAATGACAATTATGGATGCTCAGTCTATTTGATTCAGTTTTGAACACTTTGGGAAAATGTGGGTTGGTGGACCTTGGTATCCCTAAAACCAGCATGTGTGGACTTCCTAGGACAGAGCATCTCCAAGTGTGGTCTTAGGACCATGTGAATCTGGATCATCTGAGAGGTTCTATGTAAAAGATTAGTTCCTGAGCTTCATTCCAGATTTTTAAAAAAATGAAATAATTGGGATGGCATCCACAGATGCAGAAAAATAAGTTGAAAAACCCAACACCCATTCATACTAAAGCTTTAAGTAAACTAGAAATAGAAATTCCATCAACCTGACAAATAATATCTACAAAAATCTACAGCAAATCTACTTCATACATAATGGTGAAAAACTGAAAGCTCCCCCACTGAGCTCAAGAACAAGGAATCGATGTTTCCTGTCACTATTGTTTTCAACATCATACTGGAAGTCCTAACTGATGCAATAAGAAAAGAAAAGGAAATAAAATGTACACAGAATGGTAAAAAAGAAATAAAACTCTGCTCACAGATGACACAATTATCTATATAGAAAATTCAAAAGAGTTGACAAATAAGCTCATAAAACTAATAAGCAATTACAACAAGGTTTCAGGATACAAGGTTAATGTATAAAAGTAAACTACTCTCCTATATACCATCAATGAACAAGTGGATTTGAAATTAAAAATAAAATACCATGTATATTAGTACCCATCAAAATAGCTAGATATAAATATAGCAAAATATGTACAAGTAATATAAGAAAACTATAGAATTCTAATGTAAGAAATCAAAGCATAAATGGAGATATAGTCCATGTATTACATGAAAAAAAGGCTCAATATTGTCAAGAGGTCAGTTTTTCCCATCTTAATCTACAGACTCAATGCAATCCCAATCAAAATCCCAGCTAGTTATTTTGTGGATATTGACAAACTTATTATACAGTTTATATCAAATGACAAAAGATCCAGAACAGACAACACAATATTAAAGAAGAATAGAGGACTAACCTGCCCTGCTTCAAGACTTACTGTAAAGCTGTAGTGATCAAGACAGTATGATATTGGTAAAAGAACAGAAAAATAGATCAGTAGAACAGAATCAAGAGCCCAGAAATAGCCCTGCAGGAATACAGTCAACCGATTTTTGACAAAACATCAAAGACAATATAATGAATAAAAGAGAGTCTTTTCAACAAATGGTACCAGAACAACTGGACATCCACATGGAAAAAAAAAATCTAAGCACATTCCTTACACCTTTAACAAAAATTAATTCAAAATAGGTCACAGACCTAAATGGAAAATGCAAAATTACACAATTTCTAGAAGATAACATAGGAGAAAATCTAGATGACCTTGAATTTGGCCATAACTTTTTAGATATAACACCAAAGGCACAATCTCTAAAGAAAGAATTGATAAGCTGGAATTTAATGAAATTAAAGTTTCTGCTTTGGAAAATTTCTTCCCTACACTGTCAAAAGAATGAAAAGATAAGCCATAGACTGGGGGAAAATATTTGCAAAACACATATCTGTTAAATGACTATTATCCAAAATTTACAAAAAACTCTTAAAATGCAGCAATAAGCAAACAACCAACCTCTGATTAAAAAATGAGACAAAAACCATAATAGACACCTCTCCAAAGAAGATTATACAAATGACAAGCATGTGACAAGATGCTTCACATTATATGTCATTGGGGAAATGTAAATTAAAACAATAAGATACCACTACAAACCTACTAGAATAGCCAAAACCCAGAACACTGACAGTACCAACAGCTGGAGGGGATGTGACACAAGGAACTCTTGTTCATTGCTGGTTGGAATCCAAAACAGTTCATTCACTTTGGAATACTCTTAACCTTACAAATCAAACCTATGGCATAATTTTGAGTACCTCCAGGTTCAGGATATAATACACTGGAAATGTATATTTAAAACATAATTAAAATAGCATTGTTAATTGATTCATTTGCCACCTCCCTCAACTTCTCTGATGTAAAAGTACTAGACAAAATATTTTAAAATATTTATTTAAAGTACCTAGAGGCTAGATCACTGTGACAGTAAGCAAAAAGAAAGTATCATTTGCAAAAAAGAAAAAGGAATCATGAAACACACATAGACAGATGTTTTCGAGAACAGGGAAAACAAAAAAAGAACCAATCAGAAATTCTAGAATTGAAAACGATGGTTATTTTTTAATTAATAGATGGACATACTAAAGAGATAATTAATAAATTAGAAGGCCTAGGACAAAACACTAAGAGTTTAAAAAAGTAAAGTTAAACCTGGATCAGGAAATAGATTGAAAAGTTCCAATGTACTAATATGTGTCTTAATATGTGATATTAATGTGTCTTAATATCACATTAATGTGTCTTAAATATGTGATATATATGTCTTAAATATGTGATATATATACACACATATATCACATATTTTTATGTACATAAAATATTTATATCTATATATGACAATGGAAAGAGGCTTGATTTGAAGAAATGAGAGCATATCTTTGGAATTAAAGAAAGGCATAGACCCTCAGACAGATAATCACTCAAGTGGTGAATATGAAAAATAAAAATCCTGTGTACAGTATAGTGGTACACCCTACATGACACTTTTGTGCCATATGTATATATCCGTGCCCTCTGACAGATGCTGTCCTTTAATTTTATGACTTGAGTGAATACCCATTGGCCTAGTTTTTAGTCCCCCATGTGGTTCCTTAGCCATATTCCTTTGTGCAGGGCAAGAATTACAGAATGAGAGAATCTAATTAGTATTTGTTTTCCACATTTCTTACAAACTACCAACAATTGCACTGAGTATTTCTCCCTAGTGTTAATACTAGAAGGCAATAGAATAAAATCACTAATGTGGAGGGAAAGAGTCATAACCTTAGGCTCTATACAAAACAATATTATCATTCAAGAGTAAGTATAAATAAAGTTTTGGACAAAATCTAATAGAATTTACTTCTTACAGATTCCTTCTGAGAGAACTATAAAAGGATGGACTCCAGCAAGAGGAAAAGTGAATAGAAGGAATGAAGTGGGATATAAACAATAGCGGTAAGTAAAAAAAAAAGTAAAATATGTGCATTTAATTCAAATATAAAACATGGTGATTTTATTTAAGAAGTTGTTAAAGTTAGGTCAGCTGAATTTACTTTGATGGGACTCTCTACTTATGGTTTCAAGTATTTACAATGTAGGAAGTCACTCTTTTCAGCTCTTAACTGTTTTTCTCACTAACTGACCATCATACAATATTAACAAAAGATAAACAGTTGGAATTCCAATAATGTCAGAAAAAAACAGAAAGTAACTTTTAATTTGTCTTTGTAATCCCTGGGAAGTCTCACCTTGTGCTTAGAAAAGTGACTACCATGTAAAAGATGCTCAAAAGAATTTCTCAAGTTAACAAATATTTTCTTAATTAAATTTTAAGAATAATTTCTGATGAGAGACAGCATTTTGGTGAGATTATATATCAGTGTATAGAATCATATAGTTGGTTTCTTCTTACTAGAACACAGTGATAAAAATGAAGCTGACTAAAGATATGTTTCAATGTCTATATTTTAAAAACTTCTAGCAAACCTCAAAGAATAATTCTAGGGGAAGCAGTTTTCTGTGGAGTTTTTTAGGTCTTTGAATGACTCAGCATATTTTGCCATGTGTAATGTGCACACATTTTTGACTCAAAGGAAAAAAAAGTCATTTTAATTTTTAATTCAATTATTATTTATTTATTTATTTATGTATTTATTTATTTATTTATATTTAGACACTTGTTTTTGTATTACGTAGAAATTTTAGCATTTATTTTTGAACAAATTATGGTAATTTCTTCCCAAATTATGGAAGAAATTTTATGCAATGAATAATTATAAAACACAAGAACAGATACAAGGTATTTCTGGCACTACCCATGTATAATACACCTCCTATTTTTTCCCATAAAAATTTGGGCAAAAATAGTGCACATTATACATGGCAAAATATGGTAATCTTAAATTTAATATTACTTGGTTTTCTTTAGACAATAAAAAAGATGGTTGGAAAGGAGAAACATATTTTTAAAGATAAAGTTCTTAGTGAAGTGTTCTCTCAGGATATGTCACCCAGTTATTTTTATATGGAACAGCGAGACATAAGTTTTTCACCTTCACTTCCTCAGCCTTGAAGCAATTTTTGTGTTGAAGCTGCATTGCTTCCCTAGTATTAATTTAGGGGATTCTCAAAGGTGGCCTAGCAGTTCCAGTCTTGTGGCAAAATCATCATCTTGGCAGAGTAACATTCATTCTCCTACACTTTTACTCCACACCCAGCTTGCCAGTAAGAAGTTGGGTACATTTATGGTACTGGCACTAATAGTCAAGGTACTTTTGCTAATTCTGTGATTACCTTAGAAAGACATGGCTTTTATCCATATTCTCATGGCTGCTGAGTCTGAGTGATCCATTAATGTTAAAAGCCAGACTTTCCATGAAGCAGGTGGTCCTGATCTCAAAATATCTATCTATTTGGTACTGTTAGAAAGCCACCTATGATAAAGTCTAGGTCTTATATAGGTTTTGTTGTTGTTGTTTTATCTTTATTATAATATTTTCCATTACCATTTACTCCCCTTATACCACTGTACCCCCAGCAATAACCACACCATTGTCCATGTCCATGAGTTCTTTTTCCTTTTTGCTCAATCCCTCTACCTGCTAATCTACCCCCCTGCATACTAGCTGTCATCTGTTCTCCATCTATGAGTCTGCCTCTCTTTTGCTTGTTAGTTCAGTTTGTTCATTAGATTCCACATGAGTGAAATTAAATGGTTTATGTTTTTCTTTGACTGGCTTGTTTCACTTAGCATAATGTTTTCCAGGTCTATCCATGCTGTTGCAAAGGGTAAAATTTTCTTCTTTTTTACAGCTGAGTAAAATTCCACTGTGTCCCATAGTGGTTTTATCCTCTCATCTATTGATGGAAACTTGGGCTGCTTCCATATTTTGGCAATTATAAATAATGCCACAATGAACATAGGGCTCTTAAGTTCTTTCAAATTAGTGTTTAAGGTTCTTTCAGATATATTCCTAGAAGTGGTATTGCTGGATCAAAAGGAAGATCCACTTTTAATTTTTTGAGGTATCTCCATACTGCTTTCCACACTGGCTGCATCAGTCTGTATTCTCACCGACAGTGCACAAGTGTTCCCCTTTCTACACGTCCTCACCAGAACTTGTTGTTTGTTAATTTATTGATGATGGCCATTCTGACAGGTGTGAGATGGTATCTCATTGTGGTTTTTATTTGCATCTCTCTGATGATTAGTGATGTTGAGCATCTTTGCATATATCTATTGGCCATCTCTATGTCCTCTTTGGAGAAGTGTCTGTTCAGGACCTTTGCCCATTTTTTAATTCGGTTGTTTGGGTTTTTTGGTGTTGAGTTTTGTAAGTAGTTTATAAATTTTAGATATTAACCCCTTATCAGATGTTTCAGCAGATATGTTCTCACACTCTGTGGGTTGTCTTTTTATTTTGTTGATGATTTCCTTTCCTGTACAAAAACTTTTTAGTTTGATGTAGTCCCATTTGTGTATTTTTCCTTTTTTTCACTTGCCTGGGGAGATATATCCAATAAAATATTACTACAAGCAATGTCTGAGATTTTGCTGCCTATGTTTTCTTCTATGATTTTTATGGTTTTGGCTCTAACATTTAAGTCTTTGATGCATTTTGAATTTATTCCTGTGTGTGGTAGAAGAAGGTGGTCTAGTTTCATTTTTCTGCCTGTACCTGTCCAATTTTCCCAACACCATTTATTGAATAAACTATCTTTAGCCAATTGTATGTGCTTGCTTCCTCTGTCAAATATTAATAATCTATAGAGTTATGGGTTTATTTTTGGTCTCTCTATTCTGTTCCATTGATTGAAGTGTCTGTTTTTATGCCAGTCCCCAGCTGTTTTAAATACTATGGACTTATAGTATAGTTTGCTATTAGGTAGCACGATTCCTTCAACTTTGTTCTTTTTCAGGATCGCTGTGGCTATGCAGAGCCTTTTGTAGTTCCATATAAATTTTTGAAATATTTGTTTTACTTCTGTGAAATATGTCATTGGAAACTTGATTGCTATTGCATTGAGTCTATAGACTGTTTTGGGTAGTATGGACATTTTAATGATGTTATTTCATCCTATCCATGAAAACAGTATGTGCTTCCACTTATTTGCATTTTCTTCAATTTCTTCCTTCAGTGTCTTATAATATTCTGAGTACAGATCTTTTACATCCTTGATAAGGTTTATTCCTAGGTGTTTTATTCTTTTTGAAGCAATTGTGAATGGGGTTGTTTTCTTAATTTCCCTTTCTGTTAGTTTGTTATTGGCATATAAAAACACAACTGATTTCTGAATATTAACTTTGTATCCTGCTACTTTGCTTAATTCATTTATCAGCTCTAATAGTCTCTTGGTGGAATCTTTGAAGTTTTCCATGTACAGTATCATGTCATCTGCAAATAAAGACAGTTTTACTTTTTCTTTTCCAAATTGCATGCCTTTTATTTCTTCTTCATGTCTTATTGCTGTGGCTAGGGCTTCCAGTACTATGTTGAATAAGAGAGGTGAAAGCAGACATTCCTGTCTTGTTTCCAACAGGGATGGGGAATGTTTGTAGTTTTTACCATTTAATATGATGCTGACAGTGGGCTTGCCATATATGGCCTTTATTATGTTTTGGTATATTCCTTCTCTTCCCACTTTGCTGAGAGATTTTATCATAAACTGGTGCTGGATTTTATCAAAAGAGTTTTCTGCATCTATTGATAAAATCATGTGGTTTTTATTCTTCATTTTGTTTATGTGGTAAATCACATTTATTGACTTGTAAATGTTGTACCAATCTTGCATTCCTGGAATAAATCCCATTTGATCATGGTGTATAATCTTTCTGATGCATTGCTATATTTGGTTTACTAATATTTTGTTGAGGATTTTAGCATCTATGTTCATCAGTGATATTGGCCTATAATTTTCTTTCTTTGTGGTATCTTTATCTGGTTTTGGAATTAGGATAATGCTGGCCTCATAAAATGAGTTTGGGAGCCTTCCCTCCTCTTGAATTTTAGAAAATAGTTTGAGAAGCAGCAATGTTAGTTCTTCTTGGAACATTTGGTAAAATTCACCTGTGAAACTATCTGGTCCACGACTTTTTTTGTCGGGAGTTTTTTGATTACTGCTTCAATTTCACTAGGTGTAATCTGTCTATTCAGGTACTCTGATTCTTCCTGATTTGTTTTTGGAAGATTGTATGTTTTAGGAATTTATCCATTACATTCAGGTTATCCCCTTTGTTGGCATATAATTGTTCATAATATTTTCTGACAATCCTTTTTATTCTTATGGTGTCAGTTGTTACTTCTCCTCTTTCATTTCTGATTTTATTTATTTGGGTCCTTTCACTTTCTTTCTTGTTGAGTTTGGTTAAATGTTTGTCAATCTTGTTTATTTTTTCAAAGAACAAGCTCTTTGATTCATTGATCTTTGGTATCTTTTTTTAGACTTTATTTCATTTATTTCTGCTTTGTTCTCAATTATATCCTTCCTTTCACTCACATTAGGCTTTGTTTGTTCTTCTGTTCAAGTTCCTTTAAGTGTGAAGTTAGATTGTTTATTTGGGCTTTTTTTTGTTTTTTGACATAGGCCTGTAATGCTATGAATTTCCCTTGTAGGATTGCTCTCCCAGTGTCTCACAGGTTTTGGATTGTTGTGTCCTCATTTTCATTTGTTTCAAGGTATCTTTTGATTTCTTCCTTGATCTCATTGTCAACCTGTTCATTGTTTAATAACATGTTTAGCTTCCATGTCTTTGTGTGTTTTTCAGTGTTCTTCTTGTGATTGATTTCTAGTTTCATAGCATTGTGGTCAGAGAAGAGGCTTGATATAATTTCAGTCTTCTTAAATTTATTGAGACTTGTTTTATGTCCTAGCATGTGGTCTATCCTAGAAAATGTTCCATGTGCACTTGAAAAGTATGTGTATTATGTTACTTTGTGATGAAATACTCTGAAGATATCAAATCTATTTGATCTAGTGTATCATTTAAGGTTGCTGTCTCCTTATTGGTTTTTTACCTGGAAGATCTATCCATTGAAGTCAATGTGGTGTTAAAATCCCCAACTATGATTGTATTTCTGTCAATCTCTCCTTTTATGTCCATCGAGATTTGCTTATATATTTAGATGCTCCTATGTTGGGTCCATAAATGTTTACTAGGGTTATATCCTCTTGTTGGATTGTTCCCTTTATCATTATATAATGTCCTTCTTTGTCTCTTACTATATCCTTGGTTTTAAAGTCTATTCAGTCAGATAAGTACTGCTACCCCAGCTTTTTTTCTTTTCCATTTGCACGAAATATCTTTTTCCTACCCTTTACTTTAAGTCTGTGTGTATCTTTTGACCTAAGATGGGTCTCTTGGAGGCAGCAAATATATGGGTCTTGTTTTCTTATCCATTCAGGTACCCTCTGTCTTTTGGCTGGAGCATTTAAGCCATTTACATTTTAGGTGATTATTGATAGATATGTATGTAGTGCCATTTACTGTTAGACTATTTTCCTCTGTTTTTTTTTTTCTTTCTCTTTTTTTCTTCTTCTTCTTAAAACAAGCCCTTTAACATTTGTTACAGTATTGGTTTGGTGTCAACAAACTCGTTTAGATTTTTCTTGTCTGGGAAGCTACTTATTTCTCCTTTGATTTTTAAATGATAGCCTTCCTGGGTAAAGTAGCCTTGGTTGTAGGCCCTTGCTTTTCATCACCTTGAATATTTCATGCCACTCCCTCTGGCTTGAAATGTTTCTGTTGCATAATCAGATGACCGTCTAATTGGTGCTCCCTTCTAGGTAACTACCTGCTTTTCTCTTGTGCCTGTTAGGATTCTCTCCTTGTCTTTAAGCCTTGTCATTTTAATTATGATGTGTCTCGGTGTAGACCTCTTTGGGTCCAACTAGTTTAGGACTCTCTGAGCTTCCTGGACATGTGTGACTTTTTCCTTCACCAGATTAGGGAAGTTCTCAGTAATTATTTCTTCAAATGGGTTCTCAATCCTTTGCTCATTCTCTTCTTCTTCTGGTATTCTTATGATGAGGATGTTGTTATGCTTTATGTTGTCCAAAATGTTTCTTAAGCTCTCCTCATTTCTTAAAATTCTTTTTTCTTTTTGCTGCTCTACCTCTTTGTTTTTTTCTACCTTGATTTCCAAAACACTGATTTGATCTTCTGTTTCATATAACCTATTGTTTATTCCTTCCAGTGTATCTCAAACATTGCATTCTTTATTTCTGACTGATCCTTTTTTTGTGGTGTCTCTGTCTTTTTTCATGCTGTTGAGTATCCTTATAATCATTACTCTAAAATCTCTATCTGATAAGTTGCTTACTTCCATTTCATCTAGTTCTTCTGGAAAATTCTCTTGTTCTTTCAGTTAGGGTCTATTTCTTTTTCTTCCCATTTTGGCTGCTTCTTTGTATCTTCTACCTTAGACACTAAACTAATCAACAGATGAGCTGATCTTTTGTTAATCTAATCAATCTGTAATCAGCAGTTAGACTTAAGCAGGGTGGGGCAAAGTAGTTCCTGGGGGTGGGGCTATTGCTTCCCTTCAGGCTGACATCATTCATAGAACAATGCTCTGCCTGAGAGAGACTGCTTCTGCAGTATGGGATATGACTCAGCACTAGGATCCTCCTGGTTCGTCCTTCAGTTCTCTCCCCAGAGCCACCAACCCCAGGCTTTCCTCAAGTGTCTCTAGTCCACTCTGCCCTCCCTTTGCCAGCACCCAGAGTAAGTGTCTACAAGTGAACTTTTGTGCTTTGGCCCTTTAAAAGGCTCTCTGCAACTCTAGCAGTCTCTCTGTGGCTGACAGAATCCCTGGTGCTTTCCACAACTGGATGATTTCTGGGTTCCTTTTCAGCTCTAGTGTTGTAGACTGGGGACCATAGCTTGGGGTTTAGACTCCACAGTTATCAGGGGGAACCCTGTGGCCACTGAAATGTCTCTCCAGCATTTCAGCTGCCACCCGTGGGAGCCTAGCCAGCCCTCTTCTGTCTCCTCCACACTCCCTACCAGTCATGTTGTGCTGAAGTGTTTTATTCTGTCTGTCCATGATTATAAGGCTTCTCTCCAGCTAGTTTTCAGTTGGTTTTTCAAGATGATCTTTCTACAATTTAGCTATAAGTCCAGATTGGTCCTGGGTGGAGTTAGTGTAGCTTTCACTTACTCTGCCATCTTGGATCCCATCTATTTTGATTTGGAGGTATTGATTATTAAAACTGGTGATGTGGCTAACTGCTGAGAGTGTACTGCCTAAGGAGTATATATTTGGACTCAGATATTTAATTACTTAGGGCAGAAGGATGATGCCAGGGCTCATAATCCATATTGAGGTCTTTTCTGCTTTCTTGCCTTCTATCTTTCTGTCTACTAACAGCCAGTTAGCAACCAGTGACTTTTTTTACAAAAATAAAATGTAAACCTAATGAATAGCTAATCATTTCTGCTCTCTTATGTTACATATTTAAAAGGGGATATTTAATTTGGGTCAACAGTTAAAGAATTGGACAAACCTAACTACAATTATACTTCAATTAATAGCATCCATTGTTTGACATTAATGCTTTCCCAGACTTGGATACAAAAGTAATCCATGATTAGTCTGCTGGAATCAAAAGATTTCCAAGACATGTTGTGAGGAGTGCTTTGGTGCTTCAGAAAAACTTGTTTGGAGAAAAAAACTCAAGGAAATACTTTTATTTTTCTTTCAATATCATCTTGAACTAACTGCTTTGAAATTACGAGAAAGAGGGGACTCATGTCTATTTTCCTTTACCCATATTTCTAAATGTTTCAATAGAATATATTGATAGTGTATAGTGCATTGTACATGTAATAAAATTAATGGTCATTTTGACAATAAGACAGAAGTTGCACTGGGCACTAGAAGCCAGCCATGATACATAGGGAAGTATACTATTCAGACTCCATTGAAGAGTTATAAACCACAATAATTTTAACTGAATTTAATATAAAGAATTGTCAGGTAGGAATTGAAAATACGTAAAAGGGAGCAGTGATTAAGAAAAGGTTTCACAGAACATCCCTAGGGCTAAGGGAATAAAGGGAAGAGGTTAGGAGTATTAAAATTTAGAAGCTTGGATGAGGGACTCACTGATTAGGACTCAGACTTCTGGGGAGCAGTGTTAGTGCTTTGGGAATGACACAGAGGTGCTGCATGGGACTGGGAACCCAACCTTGGTGGAAGGGGCACCAGTTGGCTACAGGGGATCCTGTGAGGAGGGGCTACAATGATGTTGGTCCTGCCAGTGTTGGGGGAAAAAATCCAACTGGAGACCTAGCCAATGTGTGGGTTAGAGTGTCATCCCATACACCCACACCAAAAGGTGCAGGTTCAATCCCTGGTCAGGGCACACATGGGAGGCAACCAATTGATGTTTCTCTCTAACATCTCTCTCTCTCTCTCTCTCTCTCTCTCTCTCTCTCTCTGTGTCTCTCTCTGTCCCTTCCTGTCCCCCTCCCTTTCCCCTCCCCGCCTCTCCCTTCTGTACCCTTTTTCTCTGTCTAAAATTAATAAAAATAATGTTTTTTAAAATTTTAAAAATCTAACAGGAGTAAACGGTACTACTGGAACAACCAGCCACTATCAGGGAGTGTCTTTGTTGGGTGCTGCTGAAAGCAACAGGAATCAAAGCAGGACCAGGAAATAACCTAGTAAGAAGCACTTCTTCTCTCTCTTCTTATCTACTCTCTTTCTCTAGTGCACCCTGTTGCCAGAGCCTGAAAGTGATCTAGCTAGCAAAAAGCTGCTTTGCAGAGTCCCAGCCTCCGAATCACAAAAAGTGAAGAAAAGAAGAGTAGATTTGAAGCTAAGAGATGATAGCTTAATATCAGCACAAAAAAACCCCCAAAAACCCAAAACCAAAAAAATGACTTGGCTTGCTTGCCTTCTGTGTGATTATTTCATGAGTATTACATTCCATATTTATGGCTTTCATGTTTTAGGTAAAAATAACCATTTTTCAGAAAATATTTTTATTGCTGAATTAGCTCAGTGGAAAGTGACAAGAAAGTCATTGAATAGATATGGTTGGCTGAACAAATGCATGTGTTTCCCCAAGTCTTTTAAAATCACTAAGAAGGTATTTTTAAAAGTAACCTTAATTTCAAAACAATATTAAATCTTGACAGAAAGAAAGCAGAGGAGGAAAAAGGAAAGCTGATGACTTTGATTCATGCAGAACGACACTGTGGAAAAGGCGAGTTCAAAAGAAAGCAGGCAACACTGCTGCAGATGTGGGAGTGATTCCCAGGGAGCTGCATCCTTCAAGTCAATGAATGCAAGAAGTGGTTGGGGCTTCTGGAACATGGGGATCAGTAATGGTGTCATTTCTTTCTGAGGGAAAAAGCCAGTCTCCAGTGGTGCTGAGCAGTGAGCAGTAGCAATAACAGTAGCAGTTGGCTGTCAGGATAAAGTGATGGCTGTGTGTAGGCTGTAAAATCAAAGACTAATCCCTTGTGTGGCTAATGACCTCCAGGAGGAATGTGGAGCAGCAGGGCAGAAGACTGGGTACAAACAAACTCAGCAACAAAACATGCCCTGTGCTTTCCCACAAGCCCCTGAGGGAGCTGTCCAAGAAAGGAGCAGGCATCTGAGAGAGTCAAACATCAACTCTGGAATACAAAGATAACCAGGGAACTAAGGACTGCATGAGAAACCTATCACTGTGAAAAATCAGTAAATTCACCAAATAGATGACTATACACCTGAGAATTTAGTTATCTGACTAAAAAATGGTGAAAGAAACTAATTGATATTGAAGAGATGATATAATGATATTGAAGAGATTTTTTGAAAGCCACTATTGGAAGAAAAATAAATATCTTGGTAATTATAAATCATTGGTCATTTTAAAATAATCTTAATTATAAAATAATCAACGAAAGGAAGAAAGCAGACAGGAAAAAAAGAAAGCAGATGAATTTTATTCATACAGAACAACATGGATTAACAATAATACGTATTCTAATTAAATATCTTGGTAGAAATTTCAATATCTCATTAGTTAGCTTAGTGGCAAAATAGACACAGCTAGAGAATGAGTTAAAAAGTCAAGGGTTTCTTCAATATACAGAAGCAGAAACAGACATTTAAAATGACTACTGTCATAAATGTTGAAAAAATTTATGTTATGTGGAAGATGGGCCCAGAATATGCAATATCCTTTGTCTTCTAAGCATTCCGAGTGCATAGAATAGAGGGGGTGAAATGGAAGATCAATCAGATAAATTATTTACAAAACATTTCAAAATGAAGTACAACACCAATTCAAAGGGCCCTCTAAGTGACAAGTGAATTAAATAATAAAAGATACACACTTCTGTCTCTTGTCTTCACTGTTACATCCCTAACATATAAAACAGTGCTTGACCCATAGTAGGTCCTCAGTGAATATTTATTCAATGAATAAAGCTAAACATAAAATGGTAACTGGAGAATACCATGGATAAAGAAAAAAAATCCCAAATGTCTACAAAGAAAAAAAAGACAGAAATGAGAATTAGGTTTCCATTAAACTCAACAATACGAAATACTAAGTGGGGCAAAATTTCAAATTCTTAGGGATATTGATTTTGAACCTAATCTTGTAGCCAGTCACATGAACATTTAAAGGTGAGTATAAAAGAAAACATTAACAAATATGCTAAGACTCAGAAATGTACTTATGTACAGACCCTCTGTAAAATAAGGATTTAAACTTGTGCTCGGTCACGACAAATATGATTGAAGAAGGACATAGACTGGTAAGCAAGGAAACCAGTAAAACAGGTGGTAAAGTCCATAAAGTCATCTTTCATCTAAAAAACATAAGAATCCGGGACTGAAATCCCTAGTACCTCACCAGAGGAAGTAGGGGGTCAGGTGGTGGTTAAGGGTTCAGTGGGGATTACACTATAGGAGAAAGGAAAAAAAATTCCTTTTTTTTTTCAGTCAGTTTATATTCGAATACATTTAATTTAAAAAATATGCTTATCGTAAGGAAAGCCATAGATGCAATGTTCTTAAAATACATGGAATAAAAGAATCTTTTAGAGTGTTTGAATTTTAATAATGTTTTATTTTATTAATTTTTAAAGTTTTTTTAATTTTTAAAGTACAGCTGACATTCAGTATTATATTAGTTTCAGGTGTACATCACAGTGTTTAGACATTTATATAACTTATGAAGTGATGCCCCCCAAAAGTCTAGTGCCCATATGACCCCATACATAGTTATTGCAATATTATTGATTCTGTTCTCTATGCTGTACTTTTCATCCCCATTTATTTTGTAACTGCCAATTTGTACTTCTTAAATCCTTCATCTTTTTCACTCAGCCCTCCAATCCTCTTCCCACCCCAATCTGGCAACTGTAAGTTTGTTCTCTGTGTGTACGAATTTGCTTCTGTTTTATTTGTTTGTTCATTTTGTTTTTTAGATTTCACATATAAGTGAAATCATATGGTATTTCTCTTTCTCTGTTTCTGTCTAACTTATTCCACTTAGCATATTTATTACCCTCTAGGTCCACCCATGCTGTCTCAAATGTTAAGATTTCATCCTCTCTTATGGCCCAGCAACATTCCATTGCATATACGTACCACTTGTTCTTTATCCAGTCATCCGTTGATGGGCACTGAGGGTACTTTCATACCTTGGCTATTGTAAATATGCTACAGTGAACATGGGTGTGTGCATATCTTTTCCAATAGTGTTTTTTATAAATTTAATCTTTATTATATTTTTTCCATTACCATTTAGTCCCCTTATAACCCCATCCCCCCAGAAATCACCACACTGTCAAGTTAATGTTTTAGATTTCTTTGTATAAATACCTAGAAGTGTGATTGCTGGGTCATACAATAGTTCTATTTTTAAATTTTTGGGGAACCTCTACACTGTTTTTCATAGTGGCTGCACCAATTTGCAGTCTCAACAACAGTGCACATGGGTTCCCTTTTCTCCACACCCTCATCAGACAACATTTGTTAGTTGTTGATTTATTGACAATGGGCATTCTGACAGGTTTGAGGTGATACCTCATTGTGGTTTTAATTTGAATTTCAATACAAACATTCTTAACATTGATAGATACTGTCAAGCCCTTGGTAGCAAAGTTGACCAATTTATACTCCATCAACAATATTTAAAAGTGCTTATTTCCTTACCTTCAAAATCCTTAATATAAACAAATCATTTTTCTTTCAATCTGATCTTATTGAACAACTTGCTCTTTATTATAATAACAATGTGTTATGGCTATCCCTTGAGGTCATTAAAAAGAGAGCTCTAACTCATTCTTTTAAATAGCTGTATAATGTTTCACACTAGCTGGTACTTTTAAGCTTATACTTGTTTTGTTGTTGTTGCTATTGTTAGTAATAAGCACTTTTGAACAAGGATTCTTGTGTAAAGGAAGATTGCTAGTTCAAATCCCATGTGAATATCTAATTTTAACAGACACCATTGAATTTTTTTTCATTTTAACAAACTTGCTTCCCTGACCATTCAGTCCTTAATTTATTCAAACTACTTATTACTATCTGAAAATTTTTATTCATGTATTTGGAAATTTTACTCTGTTCACCTCTAGAATGCAAGCCCCTATAGGTGGGGACTTTGTCCAATTTGCTATCTGCCCAACATGTATATTAGGCAATAGGTTAATGAATGAATGAGTGCAAGTGTGGATGACAAATATGGTGCCTTCCTACTTCCTAGCTTTTGTTCGTGCTATTCCCTCTTCCAGAAATATTGTTACCTGTCAAAGTGCACTTACTCTTCAAGGCCTAGTTCCAATTCCTCTCATGAACCATCCCTTGGCCCTCTTCTTCTCAGAAGTGACTTTCTCCTTTATTCAGGTCTCTACATTACTCTGTGCTATAGTATTCCTGCACTTACCCCATTCTGGCTTCCACCATAATAATGGCATTAGTTGTCCGCACAGCTGTCTTTGGAATAGATTATAGACTCCGTGAGCAGAGAACCCATGTCCATTCATCCTTGTGTCCGCCAGAGTACTGATCTTTGTCCCTTGCACTCGCATAATTTGTAATTTAATTGAAGAGTTACCATAAGTTCCTTAATACTTTTAGCATCAGTGTTGGTAGAAAAATAGTCAAATCTAGAAACAGAAAAATGGCTATGAATTCTACTTCTCTTTTAGCTGTAAGAAATTGGATTATGATTTCTGACTTGCAATGTTGCAGTGAAAAGTAAACCTGAAACATGTGTGTGTGAGGTACACATAAAGAATACATATTTCAAGCAGAGTCAGGAACATGGTAGATGGGTATTTGATGATTCATGCATTCAGTCAGTAAATAAATTCGAGTGACTGCATGTGCCAGACACTAATGATGATGATTATGATGATGAAGTCTCGAGCCTTAGTAAAGTTCCCATTGATATATGCTTGTCACCCAGGGAAGAATCAATAACAAGGAAATATATTTTAATCTAAGTAAGAGGTTTGAAGTTCAGGTATACATTATGTTGGAACAACAGGATTTCAGTTTTGAGATGCTCTTTTAATTTCTTTAAAAGCAAATTTCACTTCATTGGGAAATTAGTAAGCACAGAATCCCTTCTTAATATAAGCTTCAAAATAAAATAAAGAACATACAAATTACTTCTGAGGTTGTGTTAGGTAAAGTGTACAAAATATATTTCTATAAGTATATTAGCATGTGGAGCAAAAATAAAATTTTGAGTATGGCATTTATCAAAATAATAAAGTGAAACTAAGTTTGGTGACTGCATTTCAGATTTTGAAAAATGTTCCCAACCAAACAGTCAGCTTAAAGTGTGTAAGCTTTCAGCATCTAAGTCTTTTAAATAAAGTCATGGTATTGTATTCCACTTCTGAGGGGAAAAATGCAGTAACTATTACTAACTGCCAATAGCTAGAATTTTTATTTAATCAGAACAAAGACCAAATAGCAGTATAATGCCTGAAATTTAAAGTTCAGTAAATGTTTTTATGTTGCTCCATTTCTGGTATGTAGATGGAACTTTCTGACACAGTTCCTTTCTTGAAAAGTGTATGTTCATGATTTTTCATCCTGTGCCTTTTTGATTTTATTAGGGGTTCAGAAAGTGTAAAATGTTGTCATTCATCTACTAGGAAAAAAATGTGACTTTTGGATTAATATGATTTAAGCTTTGTATTATGGCTTTCTTTACACATAATATCTGTCATTTAAATTTTTGTTTTAAGTATTATTTTTTACTTTCAAAAATAAAAGACAATACCAGCAATGAATTATCAGTTTAATGGAATATTACTTAGTGCCACTAATATTTGAAAAATTAGAATAGATTGTTTCTGAATATAAATGTAAAACAAGTTAAGAGAAATTAATTTTATTTCCTTACTTATTTAAATAATTACATTAATAGGAAAATAAATCTTCAAAAATATATGATTACCTTAGAAATGAAAACAAATTTACTTATCCTTCTTCAGAACTAAGGATGAAGATGTTTTTCATTATATCACTCAATGTTTATTTTCAAAAGGATTCATATGATAATGATTTTATTTTCTAGAATCTTGAGTCTTGAAAAATCTGAACTAGCTTGTTTTCTTTTTTCATCTAATAAGATTTCTACAATGACTGTGCATTTTCTTTTCTGCTTTTGTTTGGTTTGGTTTCATTTAGGAACTCTCAGTTTACCTTAGTGTCCAAACAGAGCAATTATAGTACCATTGACATCATTACCTCCTCCTTTTTCTTAAAAAAATCCTTTCTTTTAATCTTTATGTTAACTGCCTTATATACCCTGTGTTTCATATGTAAGGTCCTGAAGTTCTTTCAAATATTGTAAATTTATAAAAGGCTTTTTCCTTTAAAATTCTATTTGTTGTTATTTGATTTAGGAGATGAAGATGGGGGCAACAATTAAATATGTACACATTTTTTAAGCAAAGCAAAATAACCTTGTTTTGTTCAGATTTAATTATTGGGAAAAGTCTAATTACTATTGTAGGTACCACTAAGAAAGATAGAAGCAATTGGACCTTTGAGAATATGTGTGGCAATCTGGAGATGCTGGGACCATGAAATAAGTCCCCATTGTAGAAATGAAACTGGAGTCAGGGTAGGGGATGAGAGAGGACTGAGCCCTGGAAAGGATTTGAACTTGCACTGGATACAGCCTCAGAGCAGGAGCACACCTCACAGAATCTTTCCTCTTTTTGCCTGGATTGAATGTTAGGCGTTTTAGTTAGATATACCAAATGTTATAACAAATAAACTTAAAATTGGAAAATGTTAAAGAGTTTGACTTAAAAATAAGAGATTACACTTCTTTTAAGATGGACTGGTGATTAGTTTTGTTCTTTAAATGTATTTATTTCTAGAGAAGAATTATGAAAGGTAAGTTTTGAGCTAAAGTAGGAGTTTTCATTTCTGAGAGATGATTGACGATGACAGACCGAAGGAGAAGCAGCGGCCTTATTTTAAAGTTGCCTGGGGAAACGGTTCTATTCTTTGACATTTAGTTTCTTTATGTGATGGTAGATGGCATTGTGATCAGTTATGGTGATAATGACCACCATGGTCACATTTATTAGCCTTCTACTTGTAATATTTCTTTAACCGAAGTGTAAATTAAGTTTCCCAGTTATGGTTTAAAACAGTGACAGCCAATTAAGACAAAATGTAGGCTGAGTTGGTTGGCTGAATTTTAAGAAAGGTGAATCCTCCAGGGCCCTGTCCTTCACTGGAGGACTTGATCACATTTTATCCTCTCCTCCAGTTTCTGCCATCCCAAGAAATACTTTGTTTTTCTATTAATACCTGCTATTTGGCATCAGGCTGTTATAGGTAGACCCATCTGTAGAATAATTGGATTCAAAGCCATTAGCATCTGAGTTGGCAAAGTTAAGTTTAAAATGAATGGAGTTGTAAGTATTCAATTCAGTTAAAAATTGCAATTTTAATCCACTGATTTTGTTTTATTTTATTTACTTTTAAGACTGGTAGTGATAGCCCAAAGATGAATATTATTGCAGAAACTCTGGGAATTCCAGTATCTTTACATTCCAGTGAGAATCTGCAATTTGCAATACTTTATAAGCTTTGAGTTGAAATAAAACATTGCATATAGAAGTAAATTATTAAAGTGAGAGGCTTCACTGAACAGAGAAATAGTGGTCTAGTCTGAATTGGAAATAAGATCAAAACATGTTATCAATCCTGTTTACAAGTTATTACATTAAATTTAACTCTAAATTAGTATAATAAAGTGTATAAAATTAATGGTCCATCTTAAATCATGCAGTCTTCCCTTATAAATTATAAAAAATGCATTTAAAAAAAGAAAACTCAATAGTCATGGGTAACCATCAAAAATCTTTTCAAACTTGCATATTACCTTTCAATCCACATGAGGATGCCAACTATATTCACAATAGCAGTATGTCACAATAAATCAGGCTTAACCAACAGTTTCTCCAAATGCTCAATAAAAAATTTCCATTTTGTTATCTTTTCTAGCTTATGAAGTCCTGTTTTTTAACCCTATGGTGTCACATAGTTTTATTGAAAGGGAAATTTTAGTAAATTGATAATAAAGTCTAAGAACACTGGTTCAGAAGGGTTCCGAGTCTTCGCCAGAGTTCAGCAGGTGACCGACCAGCAGCACTGCGCATGGGAGCAGGAGGTTCTTTTGATGAAGAAAATATTTATTATTGATGTTCAGAGATTTTTTTTGCATTCTATCTACTATTCCTAGCAAATACGAAAATAATTCAGTTTCTTGCCTTTTAAAATTGGGTTTCCTACTTATAATAGTCCTTTTTGTGGGTCGAGTGGAGTTAACCCCTTATGAACCTTAACATACAAATTCTATATATTATGATTACTCACATGTCTGAAACATACTTCTCTCTGCCTTAGTTCATGAAAAATAGTTTTCATAGAATTTTGAAAAAAAAACGTGCCCCAGTCTTCTCTCATCATTATTTGCCTGCTTATTCCTTGACTTATTGTATTTTATAATATGGTGAGAATGTCTGGAGCAGGCTCAGTTTGGGTCCTTTGTGGGAAACTGCATTTTTTTCAATCTGAACTACTATATGAAGAAGTTTCTTCATTCTTACAGTTTTAAACATATTAGAAATTCCTTTTTTCTATAGTTTAAAAGTTATCAGTAGGCTTATTTTAATCAATCATTCTCAGAACACAAGTCTTTTCAGTTTGCTCAGAAAATATTGATTGTGCTTTATCTCTCATTGCTTTTGTTCTGATTCTTTCAGTTTTACATTTAAGAAAACTACAAAGGCAGGAAATTTCAGGTATCCCATGCAGCAATATTTTCACTGATACATCCCCTAGGGCAAGGGACATAAAGGAAAGAATAAACAAATGGGACTACATTAAACTAAAAACCTTCTGATGGCTAAAGAAACCATCATCAAAATGAAAAGGGAACTGAAATATGGGAAAATATATTTGCCAATGATACCTTGGACAAGGGTCTGATCTCCAAAATATATAAAGAACTCACATGACTCCACTCCAGGAAGACAAGCAATCCAATTAAAAATATGGCAAAGGACCTGAACAGATACTTCTTCAAGGAGGACATACAGAGGGCCCAGATATATGAAAAGATGCTCAGCATCACTATCCATCAGAAAGATGGAAATGAAAACCACAATGAGATACCACTTCACACCTGTCAGAATGGCCATCATTAATAAATCAACAAACAACAAGTGCTGGCGAGGTTGTGGAGAAAATGGAACCCTAGTACACTGTTGGTTGGAATGCGGACTGGTGCAGCTAGTGTGGAAAACAGTGTGGAATTTCCTCAGAAAACTAAAAATGAAACTGCTTTACAATCCAGCATTCCCACTGCTGGAACTGTGCCCTAAGATTCCTGAATCACCAATTCAAAAGAACCTATGCACCCCAATGTTCACAGCAGCATTATTTACAATAGCCAAGTGCTGGAAGCAACCTAAGTGCCCATCAGTAAATGAGTAGATCAAAAAACTGTGGTACATTTACACAATGGAATACCATGAAGCAGAAAGAAAGAAGCAGCTCCTACCCTTTGCAACAGCATGGATGGAACTGGAGAGCATTATGCTAAGTGACATAAGCCAAGTGGTGAAAGACAAATATCATACAATCTCACCTTTAAGTGGAACCTAATCACCAAAACAAATAAGCAAGCAAAATATAACCAAAGATATTGAAATTAAGAGCAGTCTGACAGCAACCAGAGGGGAGGTTGTAGGGGATAATGGGGGAAAGAAGGGGCAGGGACAAGCAAAGGAACATGAATGGAGGACTCATGGGCATGGACAATGGGGGGTATTGACTATGGAGTGGAGGGGCAGCGTAGGGCTCAGCATTGGGGAAAAACTATAGGTGGGACAACTATAACTGAACAATAATAAAAAAAGAAAACTACATGGTTGTTTGAATGTCTTGTTTTTATTTTCCATCCTCTACATCAGTCATCACTTGCATTATTTTAAATTGGTCCCATTCTCCTGAGTTCTGGGAAGACTCTTGAGTTTTCACACACTTCAATGATAAACCTCTCCTTAGTACACACACTTCTTGCTACAGTCTCCAACATGAGTTTTAACTTAGCTATAGCATTTTTTTTTTAGCAATCCATCCTTATCTCATCCTTGTGGCTTTTTCCTCAACTAGTTATTTATTACATTCTCCTTTTATTTCTTAAAGGTCATGTCTTTTGAACTTTACTGAAGATGCCAAACAGTTCTTGGAAGCTTTCTGCTGATTCCTATTCTGAATTATAGGAAGTATCATTTGTCTTCTGAATTTATACTTTATTTGACAATATTTTTTCATAGGTCACATGTATTTCTTTTCTCTCATCCTCAAACAACGTAAGATCAAAATTTTCAATAAACAAATTGGGCTGAGAGGCCAATATATAGTTTCCACTTAAATTCCAAGATTCTAGATTCTTCAATCAATAAGATATGTGTTTGGAGGAACCCCGATCCAAACACGCACTGTGCCACTTCACCACTGCCAGGGATCTGCAGTCTCAGCTATGTTGTGTTGAGGGCCTGGTGGTGGTGGAAGACAGGAGAGTGAGGAGAGTGGCGAAGGACAGCATTCTGCCTACCCTTGAGTGGTAGCGTGTAGGGACTGTGGTGGACGGCTTCCAATCTGGTAAGTAGTGGGCCTCCTAGGAGCACAGGAGCAGAGACTGGTCAAGTGCATCAGTCTTTTCTACTCTTTTTAAAGATAGTCTAAAGCAAAAAAAAATTTGCTTATAAATCCAAACTGTTAATAAATGCAGATTTTTATTTTCAGATTTATCTGAGTATAAATCTTGGATTTTGCCACAGACTTTCTGTAATTCCAAGCGAGTAACTTAACCCCTCCTAGTTTTTATGTTCTTATATGTAAAACATGGCATCTACAAAAGTACCTGACAAAAGCAAATGCTAAAAATAATTTTCATTCTCAAAAAAAAGAAAATAAATAAAGATAGTCCTTATATCATGAAGCAGTTCAGGATATTTCATTAGCTAAAGCCTGGAGAGGATTTTCTCAATCTGTCTAGATTTGCACTTAGTAAATTAAACAAATTTATGTACCACATGGGGCAAAGGATAATGGAAGAACTGCTTTAAGTTTCAGTTAACTTCTCTGTAAAGTTGAATATTCTTTTTTTAAAAAATTATTTTATTATTGTTCAATTAGAGTTGTCTGCATTTTCTCCCCACCCCTCTACCCCACCCCAGCCAAACCCACCTCCCTCCCCTGCTTCCACCATCCCCCTTGGTTTTGTCGATGTATCCTTTATAGTATTTCCTGAAAACCCTTCTCCCCACTGTCCTTTCCTCCTCCCCTCTGGCTATTGTTAGATTGTTCTTAACTTCAATGTCTCTGGTTATATTTTGTTTGCTTTTTTCTTCTGTTGATTATGTTCCAGGTAAAGGTGAGATCATATGGTATTTGTCCCTCACCACCTGGCTTAGAGAAAAAGAAGGAGCTTATACCCTTTGCAACAGCATGTAAACTTGAATATTCTTGTGAAAGCTTTGTTTTCTCATCTCCCATACAAGAGCAAAAAAGAACACACAGGTTACCATTTCAAAGTCACCTCTCCCTGGTCCCTCCCTGCCCGGAGGAAATAGGGTGCTCTCTTTCATCAACACATGATTAACCACCATTCCCAACAAAACAGCAGTTACTTCCCTGAGCATGCTTATAAATGTGAAATCCAACGTGTTCTTTGCTTTATTATTGCAACCATTATTTAGTTTCATTATAAAACGTTTGAGGGCAAGAAAGGATAATTAATGCAATTAAGTTTTCATGGTTTATTAATTCCCTAATTTTAGCAAGTGTTTTAATGGAACTCTAGCACAAAAATGAAGATGAAATTCATTATCTCTAATATAACAGTGCCAAATAGAACAAAATAATAACTCCAAAACTCAAAATATTCTATAAATGAGCACTGATTATTTAATAGAGAGTCTCTAAACTACACATAGAGTATACAATGTGAATACATTTTTCTTTCTCTGTGTTTCCGGATGAATACATTTAGGGAAATGGGAGGAGTGAGGCTTAACTTTTGTTTGTTTGTTTGTTTGTTTTGTGCTTTATTTTTTTTAATTTTAATTTTATATTGTTATTCAATTACAGTTGTGTGCCTTTTCTCCCCATCCTTCCTCCCCACCCCAGCTGAACACCCCTCCCTCCCCCACCTCCACCCTCTCCCTTGATTTTGTCCGTATGTCCTTTATAGTAGTTCCTGTAATCCCCTCTCATCACTGTTCCCTCCCCACTCCCCCCTGCCCATTGTTAGATTGTTCTTAACTTCAATGTCTCTGGTTATATTTTGTTTCCTTTTTTCTTCTATTGATTATGTTCCAGTTAAAGGTGAGATCATATGGTATTTGTCCCTCACCGCCTGGCTTATTTCACTTAACATAATGCTCTCCAGTTCCATCCATGCTGTTGCAAAGGGTATAAACTCCTTCTTTCTCTCTGCTGTGTAGAATTCCATTGTGTAAATATACCATAGTTTTTGGATCCACTCATTTGCTGATGGGCACTTAGGTTGCTTCCAGTACTTGGCTATTGTAAATTATGCTGCTATGAACATTGGGGTGCACAGGTTCTTTTGGATTGGTGTTTCAGTGTTCTTAGGGTATAATCCCAGCAGCGGAATTACTGGGTCAAAGGGCAGTTCCAATTTTAGTTTTCTGAGGAAATTCCATACTGTTTTCCACAGTGGCCTCACCAGTCTGCATTCCCACCAACAGTGCACTAGGGTTCCCTTTTCTCCGCATCCTCTCCAACATTTGTTTGTGGATTTGTTTATGTTGGCCACTCTGACTTGTGTGAGATGGTACCTCATTGTGGTTTTAATTTGCATCTGTCTGATGGCTAGTGATGCTGAGCATCTTTTCATATGTCTCTGGGCCCTCTGTATGTCTTCCTTGGAGAACTGTCTGTTCAAGTCCTTTGCCCATTTTTTAATTGGGTTGTTTGTCTTCCTATAGTGGATTCGTGTGAGTTCTTTACATATTTTGGAGATCAGGCCCTTGTCTGAGGTATCATTAGCAAATATGTTTTCCCATACTGTTGGTTCTCTTTGTAATTTGGTGCTGTTTTCTTTAGAGGCTTAACTATTTTTAAAGTACACACCTGTATCATCACACTGTAGCTTACCTGAAATATATCTGAATGTGCATCTCAACAATCTTTTCCTTTTTGTTTATTTCGAGATTAAAATTTAGTCAACACTTCTTAGAAGAGCTTTAAATATTAGACACGGTACTGATATTTCCCTTTGCTTTCTAATGCTCATGGCAATAAATGAGGAGACCGGGGTGTAAAGCTGGTCGGGCGGTATGCTCAAATCACCTACCTGGCCAGAGGAGAGACAGAGGTCAGAGAGCACTGGGTAAGAGTGCACCAGGCTGGTGCTGTTAGATGTGGGATGGGAGCTGGAACGCATTCCAAGGTGGCCCGATGTAAACTGTTCTGGTTCTGTTTTGTCCTTTTTAGGTGAGGGGTATGTGAATGCAGTACACAAACACCCTAACTGAAGGGATCACAAATCTTTTTCTCTTCCTTGGGCATGAAAGTCCATATTTTTAAATTGAACTTTCATTTATCATCTTTACTTCTTAGGTAACAGAATAGTTATTTATCTATCTTTCTGAAAGCTACTAATATTATCAAATAATTGCTAATGTTCCTTTTAGTACTGAAATCAAGTAAGAAAGTGAGAGTAAATAAGTGTGTGTGTGGTGACCTTATGGAAGAATAGGAAAACAAATTTTGCCATCATTTCTGTCCTAAAAGTTATCGGGGATCTCCAACATCATTCTTTTCCTTTAGACCTAAGACTGAGAATTGAATTAATCACAGCCTTGCGTTCAAATCACATGCTCATTCTTGGTCCATTTTTATTTGCACAACTGTCTAAAAATAGTTAGTACTTGTGAATCCAAATCTAGAGCAAAACTAAGAACTTGGAAATAGTGACTGGCATCCTTTTGCCCCCCTCAATTCAGGCCAAGTATTATCCTGAATCACATGTTTATCATTAGCCTATCTTCCTTTCTGCATGTAAAATACATGTGTTTTTCTTCCATGTGTATTATACATATGCATTTACACACATATATATGCACACACTTATTTTTGTTTAAATTTATGAAAAAAATATGCTATGTGTAATTTTGGGGAAGTTATTGTTTCATACTATTGCACTGCCAAGATTCATTTGTATTTTGTCTGTTACTATAGTTTGATCATTTTTACTTCTCTGAAATATACCACATCATAGTCATCAACTCTCGAAGGTGGAATCACAATTCACAATAGGTTTTTTTCTACAGTGAGCAATGCTGCTTATGCTGCTAAAAACATTCTTGAATAGAAGATCTCTTATACATATGCATGTATTTCTCTTGAGAATATATTCATAAGATTGGAGTTTCTGGGCCACAAGAACTCTATGGTTTTTCAGCTCTAGGAGTTCAGCTCTAATGTCAAATTGATTTCCAATATGACTGCATCAGTTCCCACTTACATTTTGAATTGTTTATTGTGCCTTAGGTAAATACAAACATTGACACAACCTTTGATAAATATCCAAGCAGTGAATGTTCACTGAGCAGCAACAGGTGGGCTGTGGGCTGGGCGTGCCCTAGAGGCAAACCAAGAAACCATTGTCACAACCCATCCCCTCAAAAACTTCACCATCTGGTAAAGTAAAACCTCCATTGCATGATGTGGATTGAAAAAATTCACACACACACAGACAGAGTGAATGAGCCCTGGTTCTACTCTCTATGTGTGAGAAAGAACTTCAGCAAATTGAGGGAGGTAGACTAGCTTAGTGCTTTTCAAATTGTGTCCTGTGGACTTTACTCAGTATATCTATAAAGGTGTGAATGCTGGAGATTACATGGTTGCTGGGGGTAGAGTGAAGGGAGGGAAAGAAAAGATATGTCCACAACTCTAGATCCACCAACACTGCTGACAAAGCAGTTTCAGTTTTGACTCTAGTTATTATATATTTCATGTGATAAAGCTCTTCTGTCGATTAGCCCAATCAAAAGATATAGGTTATCTCTTCAGTCCCTTTCTGCTGTAATGTTCTGTGACTATGCATTTTTTTAATGCTAGAGAGTAAACATTAACCATAGATGGAAGATAATTTTAGGCTAAAAGCTACAGTTCTTGAACTGAACTTGGGAAGAAGTAGTAAAACAAGAATTTTCAATGTTACTTAAAAAAATAAGAAAATAGGTGTTTTGTTATAAAATAAAATGTTCATAAAGATGATCATTAGTCTTAGTAGTCTTAATTGCAGGCCTTTGGCTTTCATTACTTGGAATATTTCTTGCCATTTCCTTCTGGTTTGTAGTGTTTCCATTGAGAAGTCAGCTGCTAGCCTTATCAAGGCTCTCTTGTATGTTACTTCCTGTTTTGCAGATGACATGATACTGTACATAGGAAATCCTATAGATTCCACCAAAAAACTACTTGACCTAATAAGTGAATCTGGCAAAATAGCAGGATACAAAGTCAATATTCAGAAATCAAAGGTATTTTTGTCTACCATCAATGAAATACCAGAAACAGAAATCAGGAAAAAAAATCCCATTTGATATAGCAACAAGAGAAATAAAGTACCTAGGAATAAACCTAACCAAGGAGGTAAATGACCTGTACTCAGAAAACTACACAACACTGAAGAAAGAAATTAATGAAGACACAAATAAATGGAAGCATATACTATCATTTTCATGGATTGGAAGAATTAACATAATCAAAATGTCCATACTACCCAAAGTAATTTATAGATTCAACACAATCGCTATTAAAGTATCAATGGCATATTTCACAGATACAGAACAAACATTTCAAAAATTTATATGGAACCATAAATGACCCCAAATAGCTACAACAATTTCGAGAAAGAAGAACAAAGTAGGAGGGATCACAATACCTGATATCAAACTGTATTACAGGACCACTGTAATCAAAACAGTCTGGTACTGGCATAAGAACAGACACATAGACCAATGGAACATAAAGGAGAGCCCAGAAATAAACACAAGTCTCTATGGTCAATTACTATTCAACAAAAGGGGCAGACATATAAAATGGAGTAAAAAATAGCCTCTTCAACAAATGGTGTTGGGAGATCTGGAAGGCTACATGCAAAAAATTGAAACTTGACCACCAACTTACACCATACACAAAAATAAATTCAAGGTGGATAAACGACTTAAATGTAAGTCATGACACCATAAAAATCTTAGAGGAGAATATAGTCAGGAAAATCTCAGATATTCCACGCAGCAATATTTTCATGGTATGTCCCCTAGAGCAAGGGACATGAAGGGAAGAATAAACAAGTGGGATCTCATCAAATGAAAAGCTTCTGCATGGCTGAAGAAAACAGCATTAAAATAAAAAGAGAACCAATCTAATGGGGAAATATGTTTGCCAATGACACCTCAGACAAGGGTTTGATCTCCAAAATATATAAAGAACTCACATGACTCCACTCGAGGAAGACAAAAACCCAATTAAAAAATGGGCAAAAGACTGGAACAGATACTTCTCCAAGGAGGACATACAAAGGGCCCAGAGACATATGAAAAGATGCTCAGCATCACTAGCCATCTGAGAGATGCAAATTAAAACCAGAATGAGCCACCACTTCACACTGGTCAGAATGGCCATTGTAAACAAATCAACAAACAACAAGTGTTGGAGAGGTCGTGGAGAAAAGGGAACCCTAGTGCACTGTTGGTGGGAATGCAGACTGGTGCAGCCACTGTGGAAACCAGTATGGAATTTCCTCAAAAAACTAAAAATGGAATTACCTTTTGACCCAGTGATTCCGCTGCTGGGATTATACCCTAAGAACCCTGAAACACCAATCCAAAAGAACCTATGCACCCTAATGTTCATAGCAGCACAATTGACAATAATCAATTGCTGGAAACAGCCTAAGTGCCCAACGATAAATGAATGGATGAAAAAACTATGGTATATTTACACAATGGAATTCTACACAGCAGAAAGAAAGAAGGAGCTCCTACCCTTTACGACCACATAAATGGAACTGGAGAGCATTATGCTAAGTGAAATAAGCCAGGCAGTGAAAGACAAATACCATATGATCTCACCTATAAGTGGAACCTAATCAGCAAAACACAAGCAAGCAAAATATAACCAGAGACATTGAAATTAAGAACAAACTGACAATAATCAGATGGGAGGGGATAGCGGGGGGGAAATGGGGAAGGGTTTTCAGGAACATGTATAAAGGACACATGGACAAAACCAAAGTGGGGTAGGATTAAGGATAGGAAGTGATGATGGCTGGGATGGGGGAGTGGTGAGGGAGGAAAAATGGAGACAAGTGTACTTGAACAACAATAAAAAAATGTGAAAAAAAGATGATCATTAACACGTTGGCTTTTTTAGCTTTAATTTTAATTTTTCTTCTTTTTCTTTTTTTATTCTGAATATCTTTACTTTTTTAGTATATTTTATTGATTATGTTATTACAGTTGTCCCAATGTTTTTTTCTCCCCTTCATCCCCCTCCTCCCTGTACCACCCCCCTCAACCTCTGGTACTTCCCCCCAACACACAGTTCTTGTCCATTGGTTGTACATATAAGTTCTCTGGCTTCTCATTTCCTATACTGTTCTTAACTTCATCCTGACTATTTTGTGTCTGCCTATTCTGTTCTTATTCCCTGTAGCTGTTTATTTTTAAATTACAGTTGACATTCAATATTGTATTAGTTTGGGATATATAGCATAGTGGTTAGATGTTTATATAATTTATGAAGTAATCCCCCTGATGAGTCTAGTACCCACCTGGCATCATGCACAGTTATTACAGTATTACTGACTATATTCCCTATGCTGTATTTTACAACCCCATGACTTGTTTTAACTGCCAATTGGTACTTAATTCCTTCACTGTTTTTACTCGTCCCCCAGACCCACTCCATTTGGCAACCATCACTTTTTTCTCTGTATCTATGAGTTTATTTCTGTTTTGTTTGCTCATTTGGTGTTTCAGATTCACATATGGGTGAAATCATATGGTATTTGCTGTGTCTGTTTAATTTATTTCACTCAGCACAATACTCTCTAGATCCATTCATGTTGTTGCAACAAGTTGACTTTTTTTTTATTGTATTTTTCAATTATCATTTATCTCTCCTATATCCCCCTCTGGAGGGATAAACACAAAAGGAAAAATGAGCCATATACATGGACAACAGAGCATTGTGTTATTTAGGATAATTAAGAGAAAGCCTGCAGGCACAGACCTCCAGAAGCTCTGAGACATTAGGTGACCCTCCCCCAATCCTGGTGTGGGCAAAAGCCCATGGTGCAAAGCCTGGTTCTTTCTGAACACACCCTGCCCAGTAGAGATAGCAACATGCTGTGGATCGCCAACAGCCCTAAGGAGGTTGCCCAGGGCCAGTCATAGGCAGTGTGTGACATAGGACTGCACCTGAGTCTTTGCAGATCTACCTAATACATTGAAACAAATACAAAGAAGTAGTTCAAAATAGGAAGACAAAGAAACGGGCCCCAAACGAAAGAGCAAGAGAATCCTCCAGAAGAAGAACTAAATGAAATGGAAGCAAGCAATTTATCAGATACAGAGTTTTGAGTGATAATCATAAAGCTACTCAATAGCATATAAAAGACATAGAAATAGTAAAAAAAACAAAAACAAAAACAAAGGCGGCCAGTCTGAAATAAAGAATGCAAGATCTGAAATGAATAATACACTGGAAGGAATAAACAGTAGATTAGTTGAAGCAGAGGACTGAATTGGTGTTTTGGAAGACAAGGTAGAAAAAAACACCGAGACAGAGCAGCAAAAAGAAGAATTTGAAAAAATGAGGGTACCTTAAGAAACTTTGTGGACAACATGAAGCATAAAAATATCTGTATCATGTAAATACCAGAAAAATGAAACTAGACCACCTTTCCACACCACACAGAAAACAAATTCAAAATGGATTAAAGCCTTGAATGTTAGACCCCAAACCATAGAAATCCTAGTAGAAAACATAGACAGTAAAACCATGAACACTGTCTGTAGCAATATTTTATCTGATATATCTCCTCAGGCAAGAGAAACAAAAGAAAATATAAACAAATTTGTTTATACACCTGATAAGGGGTTAATATCCAAAATTTATAAAGAACTTACAAACTCAATACCAAGACAAACAACCCATTTAAAAAATGGGCAAAGAACCTGAAAAGACACTTCTCCGAAGAGGACATACACATGGCCAATAGGCATATGAAAAGATTCTCAAAGTCACTAATCATCAGAGAAATGCAAATTAAAACCACAATGAGATATCACCTAACACCTGTCAGGATGGTGTCATCAATAAATCAACAAACAACAAGTGCTGGCCAGAATGTGGAGAAAAGGGAATACTTTTGCATTGTCGGTGAGAATTCAGATTGGTGTTGCCACTGTGGGAAGCAGTATGGACATACCTAAAAAAATTAAAAATGGATCTGCCTTTTGACCCAGCTATCCCACTTCTGGGAATATGTCTGAAGAACCCAAAACACTAATTTGAAAAACATAAGCACCCCCATGTTCTCTGCAGCATTATTTACAATCACCAAGATATGGGAGCAGCCCAGGTGTCCATCAGTAGATGTGTGAATAAAACAACTATGGGATATTTACACAATGCCATCCTACTTGGCCATAAGAAATAAGAAGTTTTTATTATTTGTGACAGCATGGATGGACCTGGAGAACATTATGCCAAGTGAAGTAAGCCAATCAGAGAAAGACAAATACCATATGATTTTACTCATGTGTGGAATCTAATGAACAAACTGAACTAACAAGCAAAATATAGACACACTCATAGAGAGCAGGATGAAAGCTCCGGGGTGGTATTGGGGGTAAGGGGGATCAAGCAAAAAGAGTGAAAGACTCATGGACAGGGACAACAGTGTGGTGATTGCAGGGGTGAGGAGAGTATAAGGGGGATAAATGGTAATAGAAAAAATACAGTAAAAATAGAAAAAATAAATGACAGAGAATTCAGGATTGCAGTTCTAAAAAAATCTCAAATGCAAGAGAATACAGATAGCCAGTTTAATAAACTCAGAAACAAAATCAATGAACAAAATGAGGTTTTTTTACCAAAGAGATTAAAACTTAAGAAAAAACAAATAGAAATTCTGGGGATGAAGAAGTCAATAAAAGAGATTAGAATGAATAAGAAGCATAGAAAAATAGATCTGACTAGATGGAGGAAATAATTAGTGATATTAAAGATAGAAATCTAGAAATGACCCAGAGGGAAATAGACTTGAGCATAAGAAAATGAAAGAGTTCTATGAGAACTATATGACTCCATCAGAAAGAGCAGTATAAGGATAATAGGTATGCCAGAAGAAGAGAGGGAGAAGGAAATGGAGAGCCTATTGAAACAAATACTTGATGAGAACTTCCCAAACTTAAGAAAAGAGCTAGATCCTCGAATCTAAGAAGCAAACAGAACATCTAGTTACCTCAATCCAGAAAGGCCTTCTCAAAGGCACATTGAGTTGAAACTGTCATAAATTAATGACAAAGAAAGAATTCTCATGGCAGCCTAGGAAAAGAAGAAGGTAACCTATAAAGGAAAGCCCATGAAGTTATCATCAGGCTTCTCAGTAGAAGCTCTATAAGCCAGAAGGGAGTGGAACCAGATATTCAAACTATTGAAAGAGAAATTACCAGCCAAGAATAATATATCCAGAACAGTTATTGTTTAGTTATGAAAGAGAGATAAGGACTTTTCCAGACATACAGAAGCTGGGGGATTTTATCACCAGAAGACCTTCATTGCAGGAAATACTCAAAGATGTTATTCTACCTGAAACAAAGAACAAAAGGTCATAAAACTATGAATAAAATCATCAACAAACTTACTGTTTAAACAGGAATAATTTGTGACAACAAAAACATTAAAAGGGAGGGGGTAAAGGTCTGGATTTGAAAAGGACAACGGAGATTAGATGCACTCAAAAGAAAAAGGACTGCTGTATATATGAGCTTTCTTTGTCATAAACATAATGGGAACCACACACACACACACACAAAACTGAGACACATAACTTAAAAAAAAGAAACAGAGGAAAAAAGTATAAAATAACATGAAACCAAAAAAGCAGACAGAAACACAAAGGAAAAGAACAAATGGAGGGACAGAGCTACTAGAGGGAACAAAAGATAAAATGGCTAGAGGAAATCCTTGTACGTTAATAATTACCTTAAATGTAAAAGACTGAATTCACCAATAAAAGTGTAGATTGCAAATTGGATCAAAAACAAAACCCAACCACATACTGCCTTCGGGAGGCACTCCTAAGCTGCAGAGATGAAGACAGACTTAAAGTAAAAGGGTGGAAAGTGATTCACCAAGCAAATAGCATCCACAGAAAAGCAGGTGTGGCCATATTTATATTTGACAAAATAGATTTCAAGATAACAAAGTTAGCAAGAGACAAAGTGACCCTGAGAAAAAAGAACAAAGTGGGAGGTATCATACTACTTGACTCCAAATTATACTACAGAATAATGATAATCAAAACAGCCGGCATGGTGTTGGCAGAAAAATAGACACTCAGACCAATGGAACAAAATTGAGAGCCCAGAAATGACACCACATGTACATGGGCCAATAGTTTTTGATAAAAGAGCCCAAAACACAATGGAGAAAAGAAAGCCCCATCAATAAATGGCACTAGGAAAATTGGAAAGACACATGCAAAAGAATAAAACTAGATAACAGTTTGTCCCCAAGTACAAAAATTAATTCAAAATGAATCAAAGACCTAAATATAGGATCTGAACAATAAATTACATAGAAGAAAACATAGGTATTAAACTTACAGATATTGGTCTTAGAGAACATTGTATGAATTTGACCCTAAAGGCAAGGGATGTAAAAGGCAAGAATAAATGAATGGGACTATATCAAACTAAAAAGCTTCTTCACAGCAAGAGAAACCACCAACAAAACAAAAGGGCAACCAACCAAATGGAAGATGATATTTGCAAACAACAGCTCTGACAAGGGGTTTATATCTAAAATATATAAAGAACTCATAGGATGAAATATTGCCATTTGTGGTAACATGGATGGACCTTGAGAATATCATGCAGAGTAAAATAAGCCAATCAGAAAAAGCTAAGAACCATATGAGTTCACTCATATGTGGAATACAAAACTGAAACTCATAGACACAGACCATGGCATGATGGTTACCAGAGGAACGGGGATGGAAAGCTAGTAAATGGCAAAAGGGGCCAAATACATGATAAAGGAAGATGATTTGACTCTGGGTGGTGGGCGCACAATACAATATACAGATTATGTATCATAGAAATGTACAGTTGAAACCTATATAATCTTATTAATCAATTCCACCCCAACAAATTTAATTTAAAAAGTTGGGTTATTGGTCTCTATTATTCTAAAATTTATTTTTTTTAAAGCCAGTTTCTCAGGTTCTACCAGGAGTTGTAAGTGTAGTAGGTTATGTTAATTTAGAATGTAATTCCACCAACCCATGGCTTATCAGCCAGAGCATCTATTTTCTTTTATACAAATCAAAATGCAAAGACCATTTTCTCCTGAAGTGTGTACTTGTTTTTTTCTGTGTTGTGCTGAGATGAAGGAGAACAAAGAGTACAAACAGTCTTTCTGACCATCTTTGATGTGACTTAATTGCATTTTTGAGCTTGATGATACATCTTCATCTCTAGTTCAGCGTGTCACTTCCTAGTGGTACAGCATGTTTCATGTGGCTCACTTTCTGAAACAACTGATTTAATTTCAACACTGCTGTTGATCTGGAGAGGTTCAAAGATTGCATCAGAAGCAATTAAATCATTTCAGGAAGGAGCCACTGCTGCATTAGTTCGCTCTTTGGGGGGTGATTCTGGTGACTCGAAGCAATGGTAAGAGCCTAATGAAAGGAAGTCCACGCCTGGTGTGGGGGTGCAGCCCAAGGGAGAATTGGGAAAATACTTTGGCTCAAGGAGCAAGGGTAAAATGACCCAGTGATCTAGGAAATGACTGACTTGTAGAGCACGTGTCTCAGCTGCAATGGGGAGAAGAGAGGAAAAGTTTACTGGTATGAGAAATAGAGGCCAGGGAACTGATGTTTACTGAAATATGTAGACAAATATATTTAGGAGCTTAAAAAATAACATCTGCAAAGAAAATGACAATTTTATTTCCTGACCTTGTTTTAAAATGGAGCCTAACTGCGGCAAAACCGATTTGGGAACAAAGAAAATGGACTAGGACTATGTTTTTCTTATTCCTGTCTCTCTTAGGTGAAGGAGCACTTAGAAAGGAGAAGAAAAGCTGCTCATTTGTGTTCAGCAATTTGGATCATTTGATTATTTGTCTGGCTACTTCCACTGCTTACTCAAACCCTGGTAGAAAAGATGGTTCCTTGCAGTGTGAGTTAATGAGGACACTCTTTGGTGGTTTTTAGGTGGGACTTTGCTCTTCCCAACCATTATTTTGCCAGTTTTCTTAGGGAAAATTTCTGAGGTTTTTCTTTAATGTTAGAGCCTTTCAAACACCAGCTATAAATAAAAAACAAACAATAGCCATAGGAGATACTAGAAAAGTAAATTAAAATCTAAACTTTTTGAAGCATTCGACTAAGATCATTTTTATAGCTGAATTTTAACTAAACATTTTAAAATATGTGAATCCTGTATTATTTAAATAATCCAGGGAGTAGAAAACATTTGGAAGAATCCTAATTCATTTTAGGAAACAAAACAACTTTAATGCCAAAACCTCACAGAGATAGAACCCCGTAAGAAAACTAAAGGTTATTTTCACTTATAAATATTGATGTGAAAATTCACATAAAATATTAGCTTATCCAATTCAGCCATGTATTGAAAGAATAATAATCTGTAAGTGCAACTTACTTTCAGAAATGCAAGCATGGTTTAACATTAGTAAATCAAATATGAAATGTAATATATCAAAAAAATTTAATTAGTTACTTGATTACATTTTAAGATGCTGCTGATAAATATTATGTTTATATATTACATAAAATATAGGCACTGAAAAAATTCATCAGTCATTCCTCATAAAAGTTATAAAATAGGATAGAATGAAATTACTTAGACTTGGTAAAATTATTTATATAAGTACTTACTGTTACTATATTTTAGAAATAAAACAGTTTTTTTTTACTTTAAAAAAATCTTAATGTGTTTTATTTTTTTTAGGTTCTACATTTTTTCTATTTTATTTTTTCATTGTTCATTCTTCTTTTCTTAAAAAAATGTTTATTGTTATTCAATTACAGTTGTATGCCTTTTCTCCCCATCCCTCCACCCCACCCCAGCTGAACCCACCTCCCTCCCCCACCTCCACCCTCCCCCTTGATTTTGTCCATGTGTCCTTTATAGTAGTTCCTGTAATCCCCTCTCCTCACCGTCCCCTCCCCACTCCCCCCTGCCCATTGTTAGATTGTTCTTAACTTCAATGTCTCTGGTTATATTTTGTTTGCTTTTTTCTTCTGTTGATTATGTTCCAGTTAAAGGTGAGATCATATGGTATTTGCCCCTCACCACCTGGTTTATTTCACTTAGCATAATGCTCTCCAGTTCTATCCATGTTGTTGCAAAGGGTATAAGCTCCTTCTTTCTCTCTGCTGTGTAGAATTCCATTGTGTAAATATACCATAGTTTTTTGATCCACTCATTTGCTGATGGGCACTTAGGTTGCTTCCAGTACTTGGCTATTGTAAATTGTGCTGCTATGAACATATTGGGGTGCACAGGTTCTTTTGGATTGGTGTTTCAGGGTTCTTAGAAATAAAACAGTTTTCAATGAAATAATAAATAATGCAGATATTTACTCATTGCTGCTATTCTTCTATAGTGTTTTGAAAATTATACTTAATATAATCAGAAAAATATTTTAGAAATACTTGAATAATCAACAAATATTTGAAAAGAGTTAAAAATTTTACTGTTACTATATCTAAAAATCTCAAGAGACTTTATTAAGAGCTCTGAAGCTAAATAGTGGAATTGGTAAAATGGCTGAAGAAAATAATATATACCTATAAATGAATAGCTCTGGTGCAAACTAACATTGTCTGTTTGCAAAGATTATTTTGTGGGTAGAAAAATTTGTGTATATGTTTGTATATATCCTGATTCAAAGAAAAACAAAAGCCATAAAACACCTAAAAGTAGAATATACTTTGGTTATATAAGGAGAATATGAAATATTATAAAAGTACTTAATAAGACTTGTTTGGACAAATGGTAAATGTCTAGACAAAATAATCTAATGTTTCAAAAATAGCAATCATTCCAAAATATTACATGAATTAATGCAATTGCACTCAGCATTTCAATGGATTGTTTTATAATGGGTAAAAATTACTTTAAATAACTCATATAGTAGGATAAATGTTTAAAAGTGCTAAAGCATCTTAAGTGAAAAGCAAAGATGGTCATGTCTTAAAAAACTTAAACATATGCATAGCTACTACAATCAAAATATTATTACTATTTCCACAAAAATCTAAATAATTGAGATGATGAAACCTAAAGTGTTCCAAAATAGATTCAAATGGGTTAGTATACAATACGGGTAAACTTTTAATTGCATAGGAAAAGGATGATTTATTTAGTAAAGATTCCTGCCATGTGGAAGAGAAAAAGCTAAGGTCCTTATCTTCAACAGCATACAAAAATTATTCTATGTTGGATATTCTTGTATAAAAATCAAGATATTAGAAGAAAATTTATGAAAATATTGATATAATTTGGAAACGTAGGAGACCACAAAAATTGGGCATGATACCCAGAAGACTTAAAGATATACATATTGTACTGTCTCTTTTTTAACCATATATAGTATCTAAAGACACATAGTGTCAGATTTTGCCAAGTTACAGGCTAACACATTAGCCTGCCACCATTTTATGGATGACGGCAGAAGATACAATTTCTTGTTCAGAGGCAAAGGACTTTACTGCCCACAAGAAGACCAGTAGCTAGAGTATTGGATTCTCCTCTGCCTGTTTCCAGGGCCCCAATTCCCATGTAGTGAAGTGCAGATCACCAGGTGACACTTGCAAGCACTGCGGTCTATGGGGGAGGTACACTGCATTTCAGGACCCTAACTCCTTTATAATGGGCAGTAAGCACACCTACGCTTTATTCCAGAGAGAGGTGCTATCTCCGTCTGCCCTGGCTGTACTTTGCACAAATACCCTTGTAAGGATAGTACAGGATGCAGGCCATCAGTGCCTCTGCTCAGCGGAGATAGAAAGTTAAGAGACCCCTGGAGGGTGGTCTCCCAACTATAGCATAAACAAAAGTAAAATAAACTTCATAAAAATGTTTAGATCACTTTTAATAGACAATGAATTTGTATATTATATGTGTATATATGTGTATGTGTGTGTTTAATACTCATATGTGTAGTTTTGACACAGAAATCCAGTCTTCACAAATACTTATTTATAAGGATATTTACATAAGCACTGTTTATAGTGATAGGTTGAGGTACAATCTGAATGTTCATCCAAAGAAGAATGGTTAACATTAATTCAAAAATTTCTCTTTCATTACTTAGAAAGACCAGTGTTAGATCTGATTTCTATTGAACTGGAAGGAAATTTGTATTATAATAGTAAGTGGAATAAAGGAACTTTAGAATAAACATTAAAGAGAAAGACATGGGGAAGAAGAGGGGAAAGAGAGGGAGAAAGAAGAAAAGGAAAGATGTGTATGTGTGTGTATATGTATATACATATACATATGTATCTTTGTTCATTTAACAAATATTGAGCACATTCTGAATAAATACTATTATTTTCTATGTGTCAAATACTGGGTAATACAGCAGTGAAAAAAATAAAAATTGTCTCACCTCATGGAACTTTTATTCTAGTGGGAATGTCAGAAAATACGTAGATAAACATATAATATGTATTCATAGAAAATTCTTGGTGCATTGTATATTACTAGAAAAAATGCCTTATACCTAACTTGTTTGGATTAGGGCTTGGAAGAAAGGTATTGAAAATTCTCACAGTTAAATTGAAAGAAACGGATAAACAAAAACTTGCAAAGACATTTGAAGTCAACTCAACCATCTAACAACAGTTCATAAATATGCCTACTTATGTTACAATCAAAGCAGGTTTCACTTTGGGCAGGAGTAAACAGGAGATGAAGCCTCCATCCAGAGTCCTTTATTGGTATAACAACGCTCTTACACCTTGTCTCCAGTCACTGCAGATGACGAGTACAGGATCCCAAAGGCCAAATTCGCTGAAGGTAGCTGCCAGCTGACTATAGCTACTGTGGAACCTCAGTGACTCCTGGCCAACCTAACCTCCACAGTTGGTCCTCGACAGTTGGTTGACTGACATTCAAATGCACATGAGAATGCTTCTCAATGGGTGGTCCTGCAAGTCCAGAGCTGAAAGGCAGCTTTTAAATGTGCTTCATTCTTGTTAGGACTTTCCCCCAAATCCAGAATTTCCTGAAATTATGAAAGGAAAGTTAAAAGTGACTGCACAGTTTTCCTGTTGGAACAGGTGGTAAACAGACTTCAGGCAGCAGCATCAGTGGAATTTTTTAATCTAATATCTATAAAAAAATTTTGCTTGTTTCCTTAAAAAGAAAAAGAGAGCAAGCAAGAAAGAAAAGGAAGTATGTGGGCCTCTCCAGACCCTCGCCCAGGCGTGGTACCTTGCTGAAGTTTGGGACGGTAAGGACATCTTCCATGGCTGCACCAGCTGAGGCTCTGCGCATTGAGTCATATCACAGGTTATGGGTCTCTGAAGTTATATAAATTCAAATTCATTTCTTAGAGGGTTTGCCTATCATTTAAACTGGTCTTTTTATTTTAGAGCTGCTAGAACTGCTGGATTATTCTGTAACTCCATGATAACTATGCAGGTGAAACCCTGAAATAAATAAAGCAAAAAATGTTAATGGCTGTCAAACTACTCACATAAAGGCCAAGAAGTGATGGGTTTATGGTGCATTAACTCTTTTTAAAAAATTGTCAATTAAAGTGCTCAGTCAGTTGCAAACAAATCCAGTGGACAAAAGCAGGTACTGATAAAATATTTAAATCCTTAAAATAATACAGGAAGACTGAAGTGTCAAAGTTGATGAAAACAAGTATTCGTGGCAAAAACAGGATAATTTCCTTTAATCAAAAACTCTGGTCCTGCTGTCACTGTAGCTGCATTTGGAATGCAGGTGAGGGAAGTGGAGAGGAATTTGGGTGTCTGGTCAGACTTAAAATGACCTGAATGTCCTCAGGATTATTGATCGATGGGCTCTCTAGGCACGTAATAAAACACTTCACACTTGTGCTGCATTTTATACTTCCCCAACTATGTTCACATATATTATTTCATTTAATCTTTTCAAGACCATTGTTACTAACAAGAAATTCAATGAGGGAAGATGAATTGCTCAAGTTTACGTGGAAACTCTATCAAAAGTGAATTTTCTAATTTCCTGCACAGCATGCTTTCAGCCACGAAATAGCTGCTGTCTTTTTGTTCAGAGCAGCCCTGATGAGCTGCTTGCCTATTTGCTCTAGAACAATTTATCTGACTATAAAATAAGAATATAAGCAATTTTCTTGACAAATTCTAATGTTCTTTCTCAAAAATGCAGAAAAAAAAATAAAAAAACAGAGCTGCCTGAGATTATCTGGTTCAAGCCATTCACTTACAAATGAAGAAAGCAAAGTCCGGGACAGCTAAGCTACTCTGACAAAATCATTTAGCAAGCTGGGGAAGAGTTGGGAGTGAACTAGCACACCTTGTACATTAAGCCAGTGAGTGTTCTTTCTGGTTTCCTGGGCTGTCTACCTTGCTCATCACCCTACGTGATCGTGGCATCCCCACTAAAACTCGCAGGGCGCTCACTCTGAAGATCAGCTAAATTGTTGTGGCCCCTGTCCCTCAGGGATATGGAGACATACCAACAGACTTCCTAAGATAGAAATTATTCCTTGCAGCGTCAGGGTGGTCTTTAGATTTCAATCCAGCCTCCTGTTTTCGATTTCTGGTTTCCACTGATCTGTTGGTTAAATTGTCAATGAATTTAATCCTGTCTTCATGAGTGTGAAGTTTTCCCTGTAATTCTATCTATGAAACTCTCTCCATACTTAAAGAAGTAGCTCTCTCTATAAAATTGCCTGATAAGTACTCAAGTACTTCTTTGGGATAAAAATGTGTATCTAATACTAATGAGGTCAATGAATACTGTCATTTTATTTATTTACACTTATAAATAAACACCTAATACATGTAATTTTGTTGATTATATATCCTAGGTAATAAAATTATTTGTGATTGCTTTAGGCAGCAAGAGCAGTTTAAACTTTTAGAGATAAATTGTGTTTTTGAAATTTTAGAAAAGAAACATAATGTCAAGGTCATTTTTCATGTGTATGATTTTCTGCCTATTGAAATGTTGTATTTTGGCCTCTGAACTGAATTGTTCATAGAGTAGAATAAATCACTGAGCACCCAGAAAGGCTATATAATGATTTACAATTATGCCAAGTTAAATCAACATTAGCATCATATAAAACTAAAAAGATAATGTTTTGAATCATACTACTGAGTCTTATTGTACATTATTTCAAGGCTGACTAAATAGGAGAACATTTGCGATAGTCATCATTTGAAGGGAATATCCAAAGCCAGTTGACTTTTAACTTTCAAATGAAAAACACAGTGTTACATTTACTTCCTTTATAAACCTCAATAAATAATGCCTATATCATCTAACATAATTTAATAGTAATTTCTAAAATCTAAATTGATAAATTACCGGAGTGCTTTTAATTGATAAAGAAGAAAATAACATTTTTGATGGAGTATACTTTCTCTAATTTGCCTAATTGTTCCAAGGACAAAGATGAAACAAAACATATGTTACCTGGAAATGCTAAGATGGTGTCACCGGCGAATGAGTAGGGCCCGCGCCGCCCCGTCTGTCTGTGATGGACAGTCCCCTACACGGGCTTACACCCTCTTGTTATTCACCTGAGGGATGACTCTTGGTCTCTGTCTGCCCATAAATATTCCCAATATTTAGATTAAAAATTGTCAACAAGGCACTGTAAGGGTCAATTATTTAGATTTTGAACTCTGCCTCTTTTATTTGAAAGTACAAAAAGGGTAGCAAAATGCTGAAAATATGGCCCAGAGTATCTATCCTCTGGAATAACTTCAGTAGGGATTTTTTAATGAAAGGACTAGATTTGAAAACAGATTTAGTATCTACTTTCAAGTTATCTGTTGAATACTTAGATCACGTGCAAAAACCTCATTACCTGGCTAATCTTTTTTCGTAGCCTGACATTGCTAGGGCCACGCTCACACACAGCCCTTTCCATGATGGATCTTTCTCTCAGCGACGTGTGAGGCTAGTGCTAACTTGCATGTTTTAGAAAACGTGGTAGGTGTTTTGTCAGCCCACTTGAGTCAGATACTGTGACCTAGTGAGGAGATGTGCCCACAAAGTTGGTACAATTATACCTACTTTGTAAGCCGTTGAAATGATAAAATAGTTTTTTTGTAAGCCCCTCAAGAAATATCTGACTTCTAGGCTCTATCCTAGACCTGCAGAATCTAGAAGTTCATGGGAAGGGCCAAGGAGACTGTTTTTAACAGGGATGGGTGAGGTTTTTGTGTATTTTGGCCCAGCATGGGTTCCTTGGCCAGTGTTTGGGAACTACTTCTAGAATTTCATAGGATACCTGGCATTCTACCTGACATATCAATGGCAGCTACTGATGCTACTATTTTTGTTATTTGTTATTATTCCCTCCAATAAAGAAAAAGGTTTTCTAACCTTAAGAGTTGTCCAGAAATATAAAGCATAAGGAAAGTGTTGATAATCAAAATAGCAGGCATTATATAACTTCTGGTGCTATGGCTGTAATGCAGGCTTGGGTGTGGTTGAGCCTATAGCCTGGTGGTTAAAGAGCACACTCTCCAGAGCTAGTTTGAGTACTAACTTTTCCACTCACTAGTTCTCTATCCTTGGTAAAGTAGAGTGACAACAATACTGTTTCTTTGCCTATTAAAATGAAGATAATAAATAGTACCCATTGTCATAATGTAGCTGTAAAAGTGACCATATCTCAGAGTGTATTGTACAGCCAATGGCATGTCATCATATAATTTGTGGCATTGTTTTCTTTCTTAGTGGCATACAACATAATGATGCTTCTTACAGTCAACAGTAGCTTATGATTTAATCCATGGAAATCACTAACAGTGTCTGACACACAGCAAACCCTCAAGAGAGTAGCTAGTGTTGATTTCATTTTTTTTTTTCAGGGGAGAGACTGTTTCATGTGTGTCTCTAGATCTGATAATATTTACCTTCTCCAAGTTTAATTTGAAGCCTCCCTGTGCCTCTCTTAGCAGTTATTTTCAGAATTCAGTATTAATTGGCATCATGTTTTCCATCTGAGACTTGGGACCTTCCCTTTCTTTTTGCTTTCCAAACTGACTGGGAGCAGAGCTCCAGGCTCCTCCCCAGATGGATGACTGTTTAGGAGGGTTCACCATGCTTTCATTATTGTTTGGAGAAAGGTCATGGCTGTTTTACTTGAGCGCTCAGTCCAAGATATTCGTGTATAATAATACCCCTTGTTTCACCCAAATTAATACATGGGGAGGAAAGGGAAAAAGTTTTAGGGGCTCAAGGTAATTCAGATATACATGATTTCAGTTTGAAAATAGGTGTTATCCTCATAATGATATTGAGAAAGCTCATCATCCTCAGTAGAGGTAGTTTCACAACTGAATGGTTTTTTAGTACTTCTTTTAATTTATCTCGGTTAGAACTCACAAGGCTAATAAAGAGATTTTGTTCTTTTTGGAATATTACACTTAATATAAAATACATACTCAACCAACTTCCAAAAGAATACGTGAGGTGGATGATAATAAAAGGTAAGGCATTTTTGGATCCAAGAGCTCAGAGTCTGTCTGAAGGAAGCAGAGGGAATACATGTTTCTAGGCACTTTTGTGAAAGATCGCATTGCTTTATTTACCAGCAGTATAAGCAAAAACGAAGTGCATATGGTTTTGTAGTCTCATTTATCAAATAGAGAATGATACCACCTTTATTTACAGAGAAGAAAACAATCTTCGAAACTAAACTTAACCAACTATTTATCATGTTGATTTCTGATCATGGAGAGGTATATTGTACATTATCTAAAGCAAGCATTTCCAAATAATATTACTGGCTCACCTCCATGATAATGAATATATTATTAATAAACTCACTTATGTTGCTCCCATTAACCTGGAAGTTACAGAGCATACTCTGAGAAAGTCACTGCATATAATGACCAATCATTCAAGCTGGAACAATTCTGGGAGTGAAAGGAGCACTGCTGATAATTATGCCAGAATGGGAAGAGAAAACCAGGACTATCCTGGTGAAAACTGAAAATATCGATCCCAGTACACAATGTTCCATACTCTCCCTTTCGAACCTAAGCTGATAGGAAATTTTCATGAGTAAATTGCTATAGCGATAAGGAAACTGCATAAAATAAAGCATAAAAAAGTGTAGATATTCAAAATAGCAGGGCATTATGTAACTTCTGGTGATTCTTAGGTAATGAAGCCTAAACATTTTTTTAAGTTGTGTCCTTGAAACACTATGTACCGTATTTTGTAGGACACAAACATAGGTCCTGAAAGTTCTTTATAGGTTTCAGAAGGATTTTTTTTCCTGACAATATTATATAACTTCAAATTTATAGCAATCAACCCAACTATTAAAATAGGCATAAATTGGAGTTAGTCTGAATGTATAAAAAACTTAAAGAGTTAAGAATTTAAAAAACATTTCCTAGCTTCTCCCCCCAAAAAGCATTTTTTGTTTTTTAACAAGAGGCATGCAAAACTGATTCCCTGCAAAAATGTAATGGACCTGACTATGAAGACAAGATTTACAGGTAGGAATACAGAGGTGGAAATTTAGTACTCCATGTTATGTGTCATAGCAGTGGCTTAGTATCTTCGTGACTTACGAAACAAGGTGTTCTCTTTATGTGAGATTTTCTGACAACTCAAACACAGCTGCCTAGATTCCCTGGTTCCTTCTGGTTTTCATTGTGCTGCATACACAAAGTTAAGGATATCCATTCCTAGTAAGAAGGATCCTGATAAGAGTCTAGGAAATCTGGGTAAAATATTTTTAATGTATTTTTTATTAAATTTATTGGGATGACATTGATTAATAAGATTATATAGGTTTCACATGTAAAAGTCTATGATACATCAACTGTATATGGCACTGTGTGTGACCCACCATTCAAAGTCAAATCTTCCATCACCACATATTTGACCCCCTTTACCCTTTACTTCCTGCCCACTCACTTACCGGTGGTAACCACCATACTGTTGTCTGTGTCTCTAAGTTTTGTTTTGTTTGTTCATTTGTTGATTTGTTTTATATCCCACATATGCCTGAAATCATATGATTCTTAACTTTTTCTGTCTGACTTGTTACACTTAACATGATATTCTCAAGATCCATGTATATTGTTGCAGATGGCAGTATTTCATTTTTTCTTCTGGCCTAGGAGTATTCCATTGTACATATGTGCCACATCTTCTTTGGGAGAAACTTTTAATGACATTGTGAATCTCTATCTTCATTTTCTACACTTTCACAAAGCGACTGGAAATACCAAGTCTAGGATAAGCATTTTGGGTAACCCTCTAGTAAAAGTAATATAAGCTACACTGCTGTTTTAACTCTTGCCCCTCCCCAAAGTCAGCATGGTTCTCTGTTATCTTAGCAGGTTTGGATTTAGGATTGGGAAACTTGGCAGAGCTTCTTTATGTCTGGCATCTTTTGGGGTTTCTAAGCCCACCCGCATAGGGTCTCAGAAAGATTGGAAGTGTCTCCTCCATTGAGGACCAGAGAGCTTTCTCACTTAATGTTGAACTTATTTTCAAAGGTTCTCTGATACCAGAAATTTAGAAATGAAAGGCCGCTATACCTGCTTTGAAGTGTCTGAACAAAATTAGATATATTTCCAGTACTTGGATGGAAATGTCAGCTGATAATATGAACAGGTAGAGTGTACAGGGCCATCTCAGTAAGTCTGATGAAAATGGCATTCTGGAGATGGCTAGTAATTGGATCCTGTAAGTGATATAATGAAGTCTACAGCCTTTGAAGGAATACAGGCAAGAGTCTGTGAAATGTGCAAGCAAGATTCAGAGTGAGCTGTTCCATGGTTTATTTTGGGCCACACTTAGAGCCACATTGGTGCGACTGAGTTGCTACTACTGCCTGAGTCTCAGCCTTGCACAAACTGCAAGGAGCTGACTACTTCTCTCCAGCTTTCCAGACACCATTTACCTCTGACCCATAGTGCTGAGTAGGCTGCGATTCCCTAAGCAAGTCAGCTCTGGCTTTAAGGTTTTAAGGACATATCGAGGCCAGATGGTGCCCAGGATGCTGATGTGGTTTGATTGGCAGGCCACATTAGCACCAATATTTAAAAATAGAATGATTTCACACACATGAAAAGCATTGATTTCTAACTGTCTGTATAAATGAAAGATCCTGTAATGCTGGTTCCACACCGCATCCTGGTAGCAGTCAGTGGGACCCCTGGTAGCACTGATTCCTTGTAGAAGAGGGGAAGGTGCTCTTGGCTCACCACAGGCCTTTCTTCAACGCTGAGTCATGGTGCCTACTTCATTAGAACCCACGTGCTTCTCCCAATCTTAGTATCTGCTTGCCCTTTCTAGACATTTGATTTTATAACCCTGATCTTGACTAACACAAAGTCACCATGGCTTAGTGGAAGGTTCAAAGACTTAGGAAACACGGAGAGATCTTGATGAGGTTCTTTCTATACTATTTATTAAATGTATAGCTTTGACAAAATTATTTAACATCTTGGAGTCTCAGTTTACATATTTGTAAAATGAAAGTAGTGCTGCCTACTTTGCAAGGTTGTTTTAAGGATTCAAGAAAATATATAGTAAAATATTTTAAAGGAAATGAATATATATTAATGATATATATACATTTATGTATATAGCATATTGTGTGGCATAACACAGTACTAAGCAGTTATTTGTTTCTTTCTACACTGTTACTTAAAAAACAAATTACTTCATTATGTCTTTTCATTGATAACACTCAAAAAACTCTTAAAAAGAATAGAACTGTGCATTAGATCCAGTAACATGTACATTCCACTGGTCACTGTTATATTTGGTGTCCTCTCACAGTTGTATTGTGCTCATTGGCCATTTTGTGGTTTTTTTCTTTATATTTCCTTTAAAGTATTGATTCCTTTATTTTTTCTTAACTGAGTTTATTTTATTACATTTAAGTAGAAAAGTAGAATAATATCATTTGTTTGTGGTTTATATAGTTTTTCTGTTTCTTATAATACTTTAAGAATAAAATTTTATTAGCATTTATTTATTTATACTCTGAATTGGGTTACCAAACATACACAACAAAAATCAAGACAAGAAAAATATAGTAATAAAACAGAATGAAGAGAAATAGATCTGAAGGCACCCCCTCAGGTAAGATAGAAGCTTATAGATAGAGAATTTCTTTCTAGATCTTCCCACAGATGGGGCAACAGGGAACTTCCTCAGGAGAGGAAATACCCACTATTCTCCAGATACTGGAATAGGTGGCTTCTTATCTGCATGAATATTTTCCTTCTTTGTTTTCTGTTACAACAGGAAATGATATTATATAAGATAGATCCCACATGGAGGGAAGAGGGCAATGAGGCCCTTAGTTTTATCCCCTTTGAGGATTTCTTTTCTACTTAGCTAACAGAGAAGAGCAGAACTAAAGAATAAAAATCAGTAGTGTATGCAAGTAGACACCCTATGAAATTCACCCTAAATTATTATTCATTTTTATTAGAGCTCGATAGTCAGATCACACTCATCCTGGAAAAGTTTGGTGTGTTTCCACTGTACCGTGTGCATCTGTGTGTGAGATGGAGAGTGGGGAGAGAAAGAAGGATGGCGAGACAATATGGTGAAGTGTGTGGATGGCCACACAGGAAGGGCTCGGAGTGAAGGGAGAAGTGGGCAAGGCAGGGCTACCAGTCTCCGGAGAGTTTCCTGACCCTCACCCCTACTGCAGCAAGCAGCTTCGCTGTCACAGGCATCTCTTTCATGAGCAGAGTCTTTCCCCTGGCTTGTTAAAAACTGCTTTCATCCCAAAGAGCTCTCTTTGCAGGACAGCACTTCTTGAATAACCTTTCTGCACACCTTGGGTGGTCAATAAGATCCTTTCAATTTTTGCTCAAAAAGTAAAGTGGAAGTGTCTTTTTCTTTTTTCCCCATCCCCCCTCAGCAAAACCCAATGACTGCCTTCCATTTCATCTGAGCCTTGATATTTTTCCTAATGTATTGAACCCCTAAATAAGGAAGGTCTGGAATTAATAATCAGATAGGACATGAGGCTGCCTTATGGAAATGTGTGTCTGATGAGAGGAGCAGAGCACCTGGTGAAGCCCACAGTAAGACAGGAGCCGGCTTCCTACCTGGGCAGGACAGAGGCAGAGACAGGCAAGGTGAGCTCTCGTAAATGAAAGAAGCTTTTATCCGGCCTGCTCACATAAAACTCACAGAAATAAACAATGACAATGTGGTTTTTCTCATTTGCTGGAAAGGTTTTGAAAATGTTACTTTAAGAGGAGGAGGAGATCTGTCTTTATTTTTATCTCTTCTCATTATAGCTATTCCATTGCTACCCTATTTATACCATGGGCTTTTTACAGGTTATGAATCTTTTATAACTATTTTTCAGAAAGTTTCATGGCTGTATTAGATTGTTGGATGTTTATTAAATCTTTATTGAATCCTTATTATGCAATTAATCTGTGTGTCTCGGCACTCTAAGGAGCTTTATTTCATAAACAAATGCGTGTGTGAGCACTTCATCAACAAGATCATGTGGAAAGTGTGCGTGCAGACGCTCAGCAAGAGGAACTTGACAGTGCACATTGTTTTTACTTAATTACCAAGTTTATGGACCTTTTATTCTGAGACTCACTGACAAAAACATTTTTGTCTAGTGAAACACTTCTGGAAAAAATGAAACCCTGAAAATATATTGCAATATATTTTATAATAGACTATTTAGAAGAGGCTTCATCTTATTGAAAAGCAATACAAAAAGATGGAAAATGTAAAAATAGATTAGTATTTCCCCTCTATTTTTTCCTTTTTAAATAAGGAAATGTATTCTAAAAGACCTTTAAATGTTTCTACATGAGGACAAAAATCTTCCAAATGTAATACCTGAATACTGGATATGTGCAAATTAGCAATAGTTACTATATTGATCTTGACATTGTAGGGAGCAGGTAGCAGCTTCTCTGAAATGACAAAGAGTTTTCATTTTAAAACTAATATCAGAGCAGCTCTGTCTAACATACGCCCCTGTATAAGTCATCCAATTTCTGCAGAAAGGTGTTCTTCAGAACTCTTTGGTAGAGCAGGGTGAGTTGAAGCAGCTCCCACCACCTGCAGAATGGGTTTACAAAGAAGCTATCACAGTAAATAACTCAGAGAAAAGTAAGCAGTCCTAATATATATTAGGTCCTTTTCACTTATAGTGTTTTTTCCTGTATTTTAATATAGTATTTAGATTAAGCCTTTTTAAAAATCATATTCATGCCTTAAAATTGTTATTCTCTGCCCTGTATTGCCAGTGGTCATTCTTGTACATTGTAACCTCCTGAAACTCTAATTTAAAAAAAACACTCAAATGAAATGTGTTCATTTTGCTTGGTGACTATCTATATACACATATATATAGGTTTGGCTTTACCAAAACTAAACCCTAAGTTATCTGATGAATTTATGTATTTGGATTTACTCATTCTGGTAAATCAATAAGAGTTTATTTTTCTTCCACCTTTAAAAGTGGTTTGTTTCCAGGGGTAGGTTGCCAAATATAGAGCTCTAAAGTTGGGGAGACCATTTGCTTTAAGTTTGCCCTGTTCTTCTTACTTGGTTGGAGGATAGGGGTGGTGGTGCAGAGTTAAAGGAGAGAGACGGAAGGACCCCCTGAAGAGGTGCCCGGAAAGTGTGGCATTTAAAGATCTTGCTCCTCTATAGACAGTTCTGCAGTAAAGGTGGAAACCCTAGAACAGAGGGAATGCCGAAAGTCTCCAACGGTGATTGGAAGGCCTGGCACATTTCTCTCTGGCATGTGTCGCAGACCCGCGTTATTCTAATAGTCATGTCCATGGGTATCTGCACTCATTAAAAAACAAAGCTAAATGGTCAAAATTGAGAAGTATCTTTAGCAAAGTTCTAACACTGCCTTTTTTACACCCTGATTTCCCCAGCTGTGTTTCACACTAGCACATCCATTCCTTCCTTAGCTTAACTCCCCAGTTGAAAGAGGAGATGTTGATATTCAAATGACTTATAAAATGTAAAAATACTTTAATTCACCAATAGCAAGATCAAAGTAAATTCTTTCTGTTTTTAAATTAAAACTCTAAATAGTCTCTTTTTCTCTCTAAAGAATACCTAGTCTTAAATTAAACCATTGTTGACCCTTCTGGGCCTCTTGCTGTTTAATGAAGGTAATGATTAATTCATAGAGACTTAGGGGGCAGATGGGGAGGGGAAAGTAAAGTTAAAAAGATGGACAGAGCAGAGAGAGCTTCTGCGTGATGGGGTGAATTTAATGAGAATAATTTACTATAGGTAAAAGTAAAGTCCCGCTCTTAGCTTTAATAAATCAATGGTGTAAGTATAGCTTATTCTCTGTGTTGACTAAGAGCTTAGTGGATATGCATAAGGTCCTGTGGCTTTCGGAAAAGCTAATGTGATCATGGCTGCACAACAGAGGAATTTTTCTAGGCTGAGGGACAGAACAGTCTGCTCAATGTAGACATTGCATGAACTGTGTCTGGTCTAGGCACCCTCACTAAAGAAAGCTACCAGGGCCAAGAGCGAAACACATTGTCAATAAGAAATGGATATGACTTGGCAAAAAGCTGATTTGAGTATCTAAAAGGATCCCCCCAGGCTTCCCATCTCTGTTGTTGTTTGCTCTGCCTCCAGAAAACATTAGCATTCATTCACTTCTATCTGCATTACTACTACTCTTCACTTTCCCATAATGCAGTCTCTTCACAGCAGCCAAAGTGCCCTTTTAAACATGTAATACAGCTCATGCTACTATCCTGATTACAGTCCTCCACTTCATTCCATGTGCTTAGAATAAAATCCAAACCCATCCCATGCCCTCTGTACTCTCTGCGATCCAGCTCCTGCCCATCCTTTTAAGCCCACTCTCTACCACCCTCTCTATGGCTCCGGATTCTCTAGCAACATAGCATTTCCATTCCTTGACTATCCCAGAGGGGGCGCATTTCTACCTAAGAGCCTTGGAGTAATGATCCTTTCTGTCTGGAACCTTCTTTCCCTACTCTTCCCAACACTGGATCCCCAATTTAAGAACTACTGTTGTCTTTATTGACTCAACCTATATATTTTTCTTTATAGGACTTACCACACTTAATTTCCCTGTTTAATTGTTGTCACCCTGTCTCTCTTTCACATTAGAATATAGAACAACAGAGATCCTATCTAGTTTGTTGACTTCTTTAATTCAGGCATTTAATTAATATGTGGAAAACTAGAAAAACAAGGAGGCCCAGTGACCAGTGGACAAAGAGAGATGGACAAAAAATGCAGTGGGTATATTGAGTTCACAGTAAAGATATTTATGCAGGAGCTAGATGAATGCTTGATGGAAAAATTCGAGGCTGTTCACTTCATTGTTTAATTATTATCTATTGATCATCTGGTACATACCAGGCACTGTGAAAGGCACGTGGTTATACAGAGGAAAACACCCAGCCCCTGTCTGTGCCTGCCCTCAAGCAATCCAAGGAGGAGGAGGAGGGTATGTGAACAAGACCTCACAAGTGCAGTGTAATGTTGTGTCAGAGCCACACAAAAGATGCAATGCCAAAAATTTGACTGAAGGGTATAGAGAAATTCAGTGGTTCATGAAAGAAAAGGGGACTTTTCCAGGTGGGTCAGGAGTTAAGAAGGGCTTTTTAAGTAAGTCAGCAATAGAAAGAGAGCAAGGTGTCTCCTGGGAAGTGTAATAAGCTTGCTGTGGCCTTAATGAAGGATGTGCAGGGGTAGAGGTGAGAAAGAAACACAGGATGAGATAAGAGAGATGCTCAGGCAGGCATGAGCCAGGTCAGGAGAGGCCTTCTTTGTGTCTGTAGGGAATTTGGATTTTACCTCGTAGGCAGAGGGGAACCATTGTACAATGATCAGATTTTCATTTTGAAAAGATGACCATAGCAGCGGGAGAGTGGTTTCAGAACACTGAGATTGGAGGCAGTTTGGAGTTATTTTGACAGTCAAATCAGAGATGATGGAGGCATAAATTGAGCATTTGGAGGCCATGAGGATACATAGCAATTTAGGAGGTAGTAAAACCAGGGTTTCGATGGGCCTCCAACTGTGATTCAAAAGTCATTCAAAGTTTTAGAAGAAAAAACAATCTAGATGCCATTCTTTTCATTCTTTTTTTCCTTCCACCCCACATAAATTCATCAAGTGTTTTCATTTCTTTCTCAAAAGTTATCCTAAATTTGTCTTTTTACTCTACCTTTATTTCCACTACCCTACTCCAAGATACCACCATCTTTTGTCTAAACTATACAAGAGCTCCCTGTCTTCCACCTTCCTCTCTAGTCCCTCAATAACCCATTCTCCACAGAGCAGCTGTAATCTTTCTATATTTCTCTGGTCTATATAGATCAGAGCAGATGATCTTTCTGTAAGCAAATTTGACTATATCCCTCCCCTACTAACAACTTCACCTCACACTTAGAATTAAACCCCAAAGCCTTTTCCTGGTCTATGAAATAGAGTATCTCTCTGACCTAATCTTAAAATAACTCTGTAACTCAGCCTCATTGTCTTTATTTCATTGTCTTTGTCTGTAGTATTCTTCTTCCAGGCTGTTTCATGGTTTTACTCCTGTTTTCCCCCTCCTTTTAAAAGAATATTTTTAAAATATTTATTTATTTATTTTTAGAGAGAGGGGAAGGGAAGAAGAAAGAGGAGAGAAACACATTGATCAGTTGGTTGCCTTTCCTACACGCCCAAACTGGGGACCAAACCCTCAACCCAGGCGCCCTGACTGGGAATTGAAATGACGACCTTTCACTTTGTGGGAAGATGACCAGCCAACTGAGCCACACCAGTTAGGGTGGTTTTACCCCTTCTTGTCAGTCTGATCTTTACTTAGATCACGGTATACTAATAAGTATCTGTAGGTATTTGTAGGTATATAAATTTATATGTGCAGATATCAAATGTTATTCCTCATTGTAGTATAAGTTCTTTAAGAGCAAAACCCTTGAGTATCTTGCCCTCTGCTGTATCCCAGTACCCATCACAGTGCCTGGGACATAGTACAATGTATTACATATTTTCTACAATGATTGAATAAATGAAAGAAAAGTACTCTGTCTTGGTGCCTTTAACTGCCTTTTTTCTTGAGAGTATTTTAGGGGAATTCCTGTTCCTTCTTTGTCTCATCTGCCTTCCTCCTCCAGTCCGAAGTCTCCCCTTAAGCTGCGTGTTCGAGGAGATAGATGAAGGTGGCTTTTGTTTGCAAATGTAAAACTGGCACCCCTCCCCTCTGTCTGTGCTTACAGTGTTTGCATGGAGTAAGGTGAGCCACAAGTCTGCTCCAAGCGTACCCACTGAAATGGGAGAGCAGAAGGGAGGGGGCAGTAGAATTGTTTCCCTACTGGACCATGTGGCATAGGTGCATGACTGCTCAGTACCCTGGGCCCTTGATTTTCCCAGTGTGATCGTGTAAACTGTGATTTATTTTTGAACAGTTCCAATATAAACATGTGATGATTATATGTTTATGATTATATGAAGGGGTGTAAACTAATAATAACACACTCTCAGGTGTTTTGTTAACATTTGAAGAGCCCCCTTCAGAAATCTACTCTCCAAAGATCTCTAGAGAAATCAGAGATCCTGATTTCCAACATCCTGATTTAAAACTACATGTACAGATTTGCTGAGCTCAGAGATGAGAGAATTTTATTTTCTTTGGAGAAAGGAGTAGTTTTCAAGACATTCAGTTGTCTGGAAAGATGACACAGGGACCTCTGCCTTTCACGAGAAGAGCAAGGACCTGGAATATCTGTCCTTCTATGAACAATGCATGTAGCAAGGCTCACAGACCACCCGGCACTCCAGGTTCAGACCTCAGTTTGTGTTAGCCCTACTGCCCACTCCATCCCTTCACACAGGCCCTGGGGACACGGTGCAGCAAGCAGGCAGGCTGATCTCATCATCAGGATACTGTGTGCTGGCCTCAGAGTGAACCTTTCCTACAAAGTGCTAATCAGAGTGCCCACAAAGCAGAGAGGACTAGAACATGACTGAAATTATGGGAACAGGATGTACAATGTTTCTGCACCTGCCTCCTAAGAAATGTTTGTAGTTGAGGTAGAATTCTCTCTGATGATTACTATTACTTCAATGTATGACTAATCATGAGGTTGTGGGGGAGAGTAGGAAGATAACCCCCTGTGAACTGTCAAATGTTGTCTACATTTACTAAACAGTCCAATCCCTGTGAATAGCAAATCGACATGGGTCACTTCACAGAACGGGACGTGCTCAGTTCCCTCGTGACACCCAGGCACCAGCACTTCATGCTCCCCAGCTTTCCATCAGGCCTGACTGGGCAGGGCAGTTGCCATTCAAGAGGGGCCTGCGAGAGGGAGGCCCATGGTGCTGATTGCCTCAGTGGGCCACTAATAAACTGTGCAGCTGTAAACCTTGCCTGGGAAAACTAGGGAGCCTGGTTCAAAACAAGCCCAGAGTGCTGTGCACTGCTTTGTTATACATTTAAATCCTCATGGTGACATGGCTTCCATGAAAAGAAATCTCAGTGTGGGGCTTCAGCAATATATACCCTAAAACTAAAGGGATCTATGTCTCAATTTATAATTCCCAGCATCAGCATCTTGCTAATGTGGATCTGTATTTTCCAACCGCACTTTGTTCCCATGCTTACCCACTTCCCCTGAACCAGCCTTTTCTCATTACAGCATTTTCAAAACATATCTGTGCGAGAAAGCAGACTTCTGCTATTGATGGCTCAACTAGTTTTCTTCGTAGTCCATCCTGCAAAAGTACAAATTTAATAGCCTTGACTCTGAAGAGGGAGAATGATATCTAAAGATCAGCCACTAGAAATTTAATATTTTGGTTCATTAAAGAAAATTGCAGTTCAAACACAGAAATGTTATGTGACTTCCAAAGTTTATATAAGACTTACCGACATTTTTCAAGAGAGTCAATTTAGCAGAGTGGGTAAGAAGAACATGGCTTTCTGGGCCAGACTGCCTGAGGCTGAATCCTGGCTCTGATACAGGCCAGCCGAATGATCTTGTAAAATTTACTTCACTGTGCTGCAGTTTCTCTACCTGTAAAACTGCAAAAAGAGTGGCAACTGTTACATAGGCTTGATTTAAAATTAAATTCTGTAAGACCCGAGAAGTGCTTACAATGTGGCTGAAACTTATCTTTTGAAAAGTATACTTATCAATACTTTTCTGGTCATCCTGAATAATAGCTTTGATACAGGAAGCTTATTGTAATGGAAAGAACGGCTGGGTCCTATTTTCGGCATGTCTACCAACTAGCTCTGACTTTAAAAAAATGATCTGACCTTTCTGGGCTCTTGCCCTCTTATTTATAAAGAGAGGGATTGGCATAGATAATTTCCAGTTTCTCTATAATACTAAAACGTTATGATTCTTCAGTATCATTCCCCTCTTGGAAGTTTAAAAAAATATTTTAAAAGAGACTCTGAAAAAGACAGAAGAATAATATTGTATAAGTGAATGGAAAGGAGACAGTGTGATTACATTGCTTTTGACTTGGAGGCAGAACCACTGGGTCCAGACCTGGCCACTTACTTGTGCTTCTTAACCTGTCCGAACCCTCACTTTTTCTTCTTTTCTTTGGGTCTGATCTGGCCCTTGGCAAGTACATTGACTGGAAGATGAAAAAGGAAAAAGCTTTGAATGAGGTTAAGTGGTCTAAAGACGGGTTTGATGTGTGTGTGGTGGGGTGTGTGTGTAGGCACACATCTTGTCTCAAGAAGCCTGAGAAATTCAATGTTCAGAGACAGTACAAAAATCAGGCCAGTGATCTTGTATAAAAAGAGATCAACTCCTGCACCTCACAGGATTAGAACTGAGAAAGCTGTTATTTATTTTTTAATTTAAATATTCATAACCCATGACGGAAAGACTCACTCCTGTATGGCAAAGAGCTCTCTCTCCTTCCCACACTAGGTACTGGGTTGTCCTCTTCAACTGGCATTCTAGTCTTGACATCTCTGCAACCCAGCTCTTCCTCAGGGGCCAATACGGGCCTCTCCCTGTCCCAACGAGACAAGTCTCACTATTTCTAGTCAGATTAAAAACCTTTGTGTATCAAATACAGAAATTTCAGTTTTCAAGCTTTATCTCATATGGGAAATCTTGCTTTTAGTGAAAAGTGATTCTATTTGCTAAACTACTAAGTGATGAAACAATAAAATGGCCAACTGGACCATCACCTTACCGACTGTGCATTGACCCTTTCCTCTAGCAGAGGAGTTCAAAACTTCCGGGAGAGCCTTCGCAACAAAGGGGCTGTTGTCCAAAACGTGCACGCAGGGCATGAGCTGAGGCCAGGGTGCTCAGTCAGATCCCCTCACTCACCCTGAGTCTGACCCACAGGTAAGCAAGGCTGCCTGAGCTGCTTCTCTCTTAAGGGCATGGCTAGAACATTCTGTACCCTGCAGCTGTATAGTATAGTTCAATTAGGAAGTGTACGTGAACCTTATTTGTGGACTAGACAACATCCTTCCAATTAGGTGATTATTTTAAGCTCCCAGCTAAATGTGCCTTAATGATCCACTCTACCTTTAGAGTTGGAAATAGTTCATCTTTTCCCAAGAGCTTGAAGTTGCCTATACTTTTCCTCATTTCTTTAACTTTATGCACTTTCTTCATACTTGAGACATGATCGTTAACAATACTTATTCTGTGGCATTTTCTGTGTATAAATTGTAATGCATGCTTTTTATTGGCATCCTTCCATGAGCCCTTATCCCTGTACTTCTGAGCTTTCCTTTTTGTAGCACTTAGTTTGTACAAGTGTAAAACACGACGTGAACTATAGAAATCAACTGGTCGCTTTATATAAAGCAGAATTTCATGAAACATAGATTTAAATATATATTTAACATATTGATTTCTGGTGCTTCTGTCAGAAAACTGTGAACTACAGCAACAAGAAAGAAAATAGGGGAGTAACTTCTTCCCTATTGCCAGCCCAGGGATAGGCCCTCTCCTCAATGTATCTGTGTCCACCATGGTTGCAGTCCTCCTGCCAAACCTAGAAAAAATACTCTAGGTTATTATTTTGGAGCATTAAAGATTTTAAGATAAAACTGTTTTTAAAAAAAAAAACAGACCGTGAGGAGTTGGCCTCGTCAGGGAGATGTGAAGGGTGCTGCTACCCACGGACCTGGAATTGAGAGCTGGGCTAAGGTTGCTAATAGCCTTCCCTCGCACGGAGCTGCCCACACAAGTGACGCCCACAAATGGGAGCACGCACCCCAAGGGCCCCAGCTGCCTCTGTGCTCTGTAAGTCATGTGACTTTACCTTCTAGTCCCAGGAAGCATACTACCCTCAATGATGAGAGGTGCAAGTGCCCTCAGGGACATAAGCACGTCAGGTGGATTCTACCTATCATTTCAAAACCTAATTCAGTATATGAGTTTTTTAATGAGAATATAGTATTTTCCTTGTGTCAACCATTAGATTTGCGGTATGTTTTAGAGAAAGGAGCAAGGACAAAATGATTTTTAAGTAGACATCATAAACAGCTTTTGAGGGACCATGCACGTTCTTTGCCACCATCTCCTGTAACTCCCATGCCATCCCTGGAGGGAGGTACTGTTTTTACAAGGAGAACACTGAGATTCAGAATGAGCAACTTTTCTGTGTTACTCATTCTGAATCTCCAAAGTAGCCAGTCATAGAACCATTTCTAAAATATATTCAGAAAACTGTCCTCTTATTTACTAATTTTTAAATTTGTGATATTGTGGACGATTCTTTTATAAAATGACCCAATATTACACATGTTGTATTAGTCAGAGTTCTACAGAGAAACAGAACTTATAGAAAATATGTGTATGTATTTATACATGTGTGTATACACACGCACACATATATATATATATAAATATATACAGTTTGATTGATTGATAGATTATAAGTAATTGGCTTATATGATTATGGAGGTTGAAATGTCCTAAGATCAGCTGTTGGCAAGCTGGAGACTCAGAAAAGCTGATCATGTAGTTTCAGCCTGAGTTAAAAGGCCTGAGAATCAGGACAGCTAATGGTGTAAGTTTTAATCCCAAAGTTGGCAGGCCTGAAACCGAAGAAGAGCCAATGTCTCAGTCCAACTCTGACACCTAGCAAATACCAGTGTCCCTCTTACTCAGCACTTTTGTTCTACTTTAACTGATTGGATGAGATCCACTCACATTAGCTAGAGCAGTCTGCTTTATGAAGTCTACCAATTCAGTTGTCACTCTCGTCCAAAATCACTCTACCAGACACACCCAGAATAACGTTGGACCAAATGTCTGGTCCTCCACGACCCAGTCACACAAAGCATGAACATCTCACATGCGGTATATGGCTCTTAGGCAATCAGCACTGGTTTGCTGACTGCCCACCCTGTGCTCAGCTCTGTCAGGCACTGGAGAAGATTTCAACAAAGCAAAGCATACCGAATCTTCCCTAGAGGAACTGGAGAAGGCAGGGCTGCTCTGACCATCAAGAGGAAATGTTCTTTGGGCCCCTGGAGCGTTGCTGTCTGTTAGAACTGGAGGGCGACCCTCCATTTCTAATGTGGAGGGGGGATAACAGGGGGAAGAAAGAGGAGGGTAGTCAAGGAATATGTATAAAGGACCCATGGACAAAGCCAAAGGGGGGGAAAATTGAGGGTGGGAGGTGGGCGTGGGTAGGGCAGGGGAAATTGGTGGTGGGAAAATGGAGACAACTGTACTTGAATGACAATAAAAAAAATTAGAAAAAAAAAGGATGGAAAAAAAAATGGAGGGTGAGCCGCAAATATGAACCACATGCGTAGTTTCAGATTTCCTAGTAGTCCCATTTAAAAAATACAAATTTTAATAACATTTTACTCTGTATTCCATAACTTTATAATATATAAGTGACATAAAAATTATGAATGAGCTATTTTACACCCTATCTTTTTGTGCTAAGTCTTTGAGCAATGTGTGCTTTCAGCTATGGCACGTTTCAGTTCAGTCCAGCCACGTTCGAGTGCTCCACAGCCACACACGACTAGTGCATTCGGTCAGTGCTCTACCTCATGTCTCACTGTGCTGTGAGGCTTGGACTGAGTGCCTGGGGGTTCAGGGGAAAGAGCATCTGTTTTCAAGAGAGGTCTACATGATGTTTTCTCGGGACAAGCTGCCTGGGAAAATCAGACTTGGGTCAATGGCAGCTGCTACCTATCTACAAACTGCCAGAACTACATGGTTACAAGGTTATCTGTTTTGTTTTGTTTGTTTTGTTTTCTGGACCAGAATGGGCTTGTTGTTGGGCAGTCCTGCTTGTAGCTATTAGAGTTTTTTTTTAATTAAGTTTATTGGGGTGACATTAGTCAATAAGATTATATAAGTTTCAACTGTACATTTCTATGATACATCATCTGTATATTGCTTTGTGTGCCCACCACCCAGAAAAGCAGACACACAGACCAATGGAACAGAATTGAGTTCCCAGAAATCAATTCACCTGTGTATGGGCAAATAATTTTTGACATAGGAGCCAAAAACATACAATGGAGAAAAGAAAGCCTCTTTAATCGTGATGCTGGGAATAAAATTGGAAAGCCACATGCAAACGAACGAAACTTCTGTTTGTCCCCATGTACAAAAATGAACTCAACATGGATAAACGACCTAAATATAAGATCTGAAACAATAAATTACATACAAGAAAACAGGTACTAAATTTAGAGACCTTGGTCTTAGGATATTATGTATTGACCCCAAAGGCAAAAGAAGTAAAGGCAAAAATAAACGACTGGGACTATATCAAACTAAAAAGCTTCTAGCTCTATTTCTACCTCTACATTACCCATGTCACTTCTTTCGCAAGTCACATTTACTGTTCTATGCCACATGAGAAGCTAACTCCTGGGTCTGGGGGAGCACAGACTGGTGTGTGAAAGAATGAACTAAATCACACTTTACACATGCTTCTTATATTGCAAAAGAATCAAGGTAATAATACTAGAGTAGCACCAGATTTTGCTGATTCCTATGAAACGTACATAATATTATGCATCCCTCTCATTTCCAGTTCCCACCAGCAGCCCCGCTGTAGATAAAGTTCTGTAGTTTCCCCTGAGGATACTTTATATATCACATCCCATACTCTTTTTTTTTATCATTAATGTTTTTATGTTCCATTTATTTATTTATTTATTTATAATTAATTAATTAATTTATTTTTATTCAGTTACAATTAAGATAATGGGAGAATTCCACTTCCAATCAGCCTTTCTCCTGCCCCCTGGGTTACTGATAGTGAGATGCTACAGGAGTACTCTTCCCTCTTTCTGTCTCAATGAGGCTTTTCTAGGCAGACTTTCCCATAAGGGCATCTCTAGGTCTATTTGCTGCCCTCCTCCATTCTTCATAATCTTGAGTCTCTTCCAGCTCATGGAACTATCTTTGATGGCATTTTTTTTGAGTTTCAGTTTGAGGGTGGGCAATGTCATTGACATTTCATATCAAGGGAAAAATTATCTCAACTTTTAAGGGACCAGGGCCACAGAAAAGTAGTGGCTGACCCGTAATTTTGAGATAGATTTATAGAATAGATTTAGAACCTAGTGCTCATTGTTTTATAGTGGCATTTTTCTTAAAATGTAATTTTGCTTAATGAAGCAGAGAACAAATTTTTTAATATCCTTTGTCCTCTTAGATAAAAATTGTCTTATTTTCCCCAAGGAAACAATATTTCCTGAATAGTGATTAAGGGGTTTTTCCGTAGAGAAGGAAAAAGAATTTCATCTCCTGTTAACATTTACATTAAAGTCAGACTTAGTTAAGTTATATAAATTGTAGCTAATTCAGGCACTTGGGCCTAGATGCAGAAGTTTCGAGTCAACTTATATTTAAGTTATTGCTCCTTTAAGTGGAAAACCTGTCTTCTCCTCTCTTCAGAAGCTGTATGACCATTGTTTCTTTCTGGGGCAATGTTATGTCCTTTGCAAGGAGCTCCCCCCTCATTTGTGCCAAAACACCTGAAATGGCACTTCCTTCTGACCCCACCTCCAGCACTTCCTGATGCTTCCCAAGGTGCCTCGTTCACTCCCCTAATCTGACACAGTGTGCACTAAGACTCACCAAAGCTCATATATCTCGGCAAACCAGCTAAGCCAAATTAGAGGAAAACAGAAAGAGCTGATAGAGAAAAGTGTCCACTCCAATGTACTAAATCATTTATCATTGCATTTGCTTGCCCTTCTACATATTGCATTTTCCTGATTTCTGTCACCAGCTTTTATTATTAATATGCACTTTACAGTTATTATTATTTCAATGTAGAATTTGTGGAATTAGATTCCAGTTCTCCATTCCCAAGATTATCCAATTTTTTATATAAAAGCAAGAAAACAGCCCACAGAGCTGCAGAGCTAATTATGGTAGTGTCTCTCACCCTCTGCTTCACTAGACTTTTATTTCTTCAGTTTGCACTTGCACAGGCTAATATGAAGCTTCCTTTGTGCAAAAGCCAACCTGACTCCTTCCATTCCTTCACAGGTGGGGTCAGCTTGTGTAGGGGTATCTGAGAAAAAAGAGCAAAGGAAGGGGATCCATATCAGAGGTGCATCCTGGGGAACTGAGGACTTAGAAACCAAAACCACTCTCCAGAACCCAGCCTGGACTTCTGAGGCCAGGTGTCAGGGGTCATTTCTCTACCAGACAGAACCGTTTGATCTAGTCCCCGTGAAACAGCTCTCGGCGATAGTGCCACCAAGCTAGACAACACTGGCTTATTTTATCTTTACTGTCTTAGAGCTCAAGGTGGGAAATTCAACTCAAGAATGGGAGTGCAGCACAGAAGGGTTGTTCCCGTTGCCAGGGCAGCAGGTGCAGAATAAGAAAGAGAAGCAAGGCATCCTCTCTCAGGACTCCCAGCCATCTGTGGGTGGTTCTCTACAGATCCCCAGAGACTGGAGACCCTTCAGCTGACAAGGTTTGACCTTAAATCATGAGCTCACCCATAAGGCCTTGAAAAACTTACAGTCTCCTCCTAGAAGCCATTTTTATATGACAGAACTGCACACGCAGAATACCATCTCCTCCTTAACGTGTCTCTTCATGTCATCCACGTGTCTCCGAGTGATTAGAAGCCAGATTCTACAAATACACAAATGCTCTGTTTTCTAATCATTTATTCTAATTATCTTAAATTGTTTATAACTGTGACCTAAAGCTATGGCCTACACTTAACCACGTAAGCCTCTCTAAAGGCATTTGGCATGATGTAAGTTTCAATTTATTTTTCTATTTGTCTTTCCTAATCTTCACACCAACTCTTCACTATCAGCCTAACACATGGGCTTTCCGGAAGAAGGCAAGAATGAAGTAGTTTCTCTGAAGTTCTTAGCTGGTTGATAAAATCACAGGTTTTCGCCCAGTGTTTCTTAAGTTTTTTCTGGGGCTGGGGGATGGAGATCACAGAGCTACTCTAACCTGCTGAATGCTATAGACTCTCACCAAAAATAATTGCATGTGCAAACAAATTCACACTTGCAGGTGATTTTACAATTCCGTGAAGTCTATCCATCAACCCCAGATCCACCCATGAAGCCCAGAGCTAGCACTTTGTGACTGTAGGGAAATCTTACCTCCCAATGAAAATGAAAACTTGTCCATCAGATTCTAATTATAAAGAGACAAAATTCACAGTGTAAAATAGTTTGATCGCTTCAGGTCATATTTTAGTAATAGTGGAAGTAATAATTCTTACTATTTAATCAGCTTGGATTCAGATTTCAGAGGAATATCCATATTAATTAATCAAAGAAATAAAAATAATAAAATGAGGGTCATCCTTAGACTTTTCCAGACTAGCATGTGCAAATGATATTTTTCTGGGTAATTTCAGTCTACTTCCCCCTCTGGGTAACTAGGCAATTTATAAGAGCATGCTAATCTACCAGGAATTATATGGAGCATCTTTGGTCTTGATATTTTGAGAGTTTCTGCTATTTTTAAGAGCATCTGATCCTTACAGTTTGATCCTGCAACCTACTTTTTATTTCTATTGAGACAGGAAGAATTTTATGGTAATTGTTTGTTATGTGAAGGGTCATAACAAACAAGTATATGATCTCTTATTCAAATCTTTAGTGCATTTATTATCTAATAACTTCAAGCAAATCATTCTGTACAGAGAAGTTTGCTTTAGCTATATATTATGTTGAATATATGGATTATAACCCTGGCATTTACATCAAATTTTAGTGTTCAAGACAAGAATGCAATAACATGTTGTAAAAGCTGATTTATCTGGCATCCTATCAGGATTTTCTCTACTTACTAATATATTTGAGACCATTAATGCAAACACAGTTGATATGGGTGAAGCTGAAGCACAATCAGACCCATTAGTGATTGTTATATTCATAATGTTGCATTGTGATGTGCCATCTTTTACTCTCGTATCTGAAAGTTGGTAATTTATATCTGATAGACTTGATAAGCCTGTCCTCAGAACACTCTGTAACAGTTTCACTATAAAATAAATTGCATAAACAAAATATAACCAGAGACATTGAAGTTAAGAACAATCTAACAATGGTCAGGGTGGAGTGGGGAGGGGACAGTGAGGAGAGGGAATTACAGGAACTACTATAAAGGACACACGGACAAAATCAAGGGGGAGGGTAGAGGTGGGGAGGGAGGTGGGTTCAGCTGGGGTGGGGTGGAGGGATGGGGAGAAAAGGCATACAACTGTAATTGAATAACAATAAAAATTTAAAAAAATGAATTGCATAAATAGTATAAAAACTAAAAAATATGGAAAAAAGCAAAGAATACAAAATTTTTAAAAAGCACCAGTAACCCTCTTCCCAGAAAGGCTGTAGAACAAGAGTGATTTCTAATAGGAAAGTTGAACTTATGTCATGAGGGAAGAAATTTTAATCCTTCGTCATCTATCATATTTGCTTACACTTTATTTTTTTCACTTCAGCATGACCTTTGTTTTTAATCCCTGTTTCTTTTAATACAGTCCATTTTTGTAGTGTATGTATGATGCGAAAGAAAGTTTTTAAATTTAAAGTTTGTATAGCATAGTGGGTGGGAGCGTGGGCTTCTGAGTCAGCTCTTTCCAGTCCAAGCCTGGCTGCCACTTTCATGCCACGTGAACTTGACCAAAGTGCATTTTTCCTCTGTCTTAACTTATCACCTGTGAAATGGGGGAGGACAATTGTCATACCAATGTCATAGAAACAGCTGTCCTAATGGGGAATGCATGAAGTAATATATGTCAAGTTCTTAAGTGCATTATCTGGTATTTAATAAATGTAAATGATTATGCCGGCTATTATTGTGAACATTGGTTGCACTTTTGGATAAAATGCTACGCAGCAGAGAGAAAGGAGGAGCTTATACCCTTTGCAACAGCATGGATGGAACTGGAGAGCATTATGCTAAGTGAAATAAGCCAGACGGTGAGGGACAAATACCATATGATCTCACCTTTAACTGGAACATAATCAACAGAAGAAAAAAGGAAACAAAATATAACCAGAGACATTGAAATTAAGAACAATGTAACAATAGCCACAGGGGAGTGGGGAGGGGATAGTGGGGAGAGGGGTCTATAGGAACTACTATAAAGGACACAAGGACAAAATCAAGGGGGAGGGTAGAGGTGGGGGAGGGAGGTGGGACTGGCTGGGGTGGGGTGGAGGGAAAGGGAGAAAATGCAGACACTTGTAACTGAATAAAAAGAAATAAATTAATTAAAAAAGAACAAAGATTACAAAATCGAGAAAAAATTTTTTTTTGTTTTTTTCTGATCCTAAGTTTTATAATGCTATTATAAACAATACTTACTTACATGTGCAAATTAGGAAAACACCTTTCCCTGAGTAGTAGTTTCTCCCCATCCTTTACCATCAACAGTTTACCATGTTAAATTTTTGCTATAGCTCTAACTATAACTATATATAAAAACATATGTAGTTGTGTGTGTATATATATATATATATATATATATATATATATACACACACATATATATACACCCATAAAGAATTTGTGTAGGTACTTTTAAAGGGATTATGCTAACTGTCCTGTTGTAAATATTCCTAATTTTTTTCACTTGATAAATGCTAGAAACCTTTCCATATCAATACATGTAAATATTGTCTTCATAAGGGTTTTGCACATTTTTCTATAGTTTATTCATTTATATTTTTTAACTGTGTTGCTGCTGTAAAGGAAAGCTGTTAATTGGAATTTTTATCTTATATTCAGTTCCCCTACTAGATATTCTTATTAGTTTTCTTAGTTTTATTCAATTTTTTCTTTGGATTTCCTAGCTAGATATCATATCAAGTGTAAAAAATATAATTACATCTCATCATTTTCCAAATTTAATGATTTTCTTGTTTTCCCTTCCTTATTGCCTTGGCCAAAACTTCCACTATAATGGTGAATGATTATGAATGCTATCTTCCTATTTATGTTCTTGATTTTAATAGGATTGTTCCACTCATTTAAATGATAAGTTTGTTCGCTAAAGCCTTACAGTCATCCTTGGTTTCTTTCTTTGTTGCATAATTCACATCCAATCCATTAGCAAATTCAATCGAAAATGCCCTCAAAATAGAGATACTCCAGTATTTGCAGTTCCTCTACTACTACTCCCTAGGTCAAGCCACCGTGATTTCTTCTTGCCTGGTGCTGCAGTAGCCTGGTAAGTCATCTGTCTGTATCCATCCTTTCTTCCTGACAGTCTATCAGCTGGAGCACTCAGAGTAACCCTTTTAAAATGGAAAATATCTTGTCACTCCTTGGGGTCAGGGGTTGTAATCATTTTAGAAAAAATCCAAGTTTTGCAAGGTTCTACATGATCTGACCCCTGACAACTTCTCCAGCCTCATTTCCTAAAATGACTTTTTTAAAATGTCCTATACATTGTCTCTTTTTCTATTATTGAATGATTAGGGTGACACTGGTTCACAAAACCATACAGCTTTCCAGTGCACAACTCAATGAAACATTAACTGTCCACTGTACCGTGTACCCAGTGCCCAAAACAATGTCTTTCTGTCCTCATTCCCCCCGCCTTTGCCCACCTCCACCTCCCCAGCCCTTTTTCCCTCTGGTTGTCACTACCCTGTTGTCTGCGTCTGTGTGTTTTATAAACACTTCATAAGGGTTTTGTAAACACACAGGTGCAGACAAGTGTATCTGTATGGGACCACAAAAACCCCCCAGAATTTATCTATAAAAAATTGTGTATTTATTCTTACACGTTTATACTTCAGTCACTTTCAAAGTACTCTCTATTTGATGCAATACACCTAGAGAGACTTTTTTTTCACTGCTCAAAACAGTTTTTGAACTCCTTGATTTTGATGCTTTTTAGTGCTTCTGCCATTTTTTGTTTCTTTGCTTGCTTCACCTTTTCTACATGGGCAAAACGTTTCCCTTTGAGGACTTTTTTCATCTGGGGAAACAAAAAAGAATCACTGCAGGTGAGATCAGATGAATAGGAAAGGTGGGGCACGGGGGTCATGATGTTCTTGGTCAAAAACTGCTGAACACAGTATGCTGGCGGCAGGTACGCTCCTAGATCACCTATCATGAAATGGGCAATTATGTTGAAAGAGTCTTCAAAAAAATTCACTGTAGCCATATGCAGCCTCTCACAACCACGCCAGCTGGTACACTGAAACAGATGGGTTCCTAGATTATTCATCTGTGGAGGAAGCCTGTACTACAAGGGGCTTGCCTTCCAGAAGATAATTCCAGGACTTGGGGGTCTCCCATTGTTTGGTTTTTGCTTAATCCCTTCACCTCCTTTAATCTAGCCCTTCAACCTCCCTCTACCCTGACAGCTGTCAGTCCTAAAACTCTTGCTACCCTCGCTCTTTTTTCAGTCTTGCCAAACTGGCCTTGTTGCTCCTCAAACACGCCAAGCATCCTTCTGCCATCCATGCTTTAGATTTGATATATCCCTTCCTATGGGCTGTTCTACACCCAGATATTTCTGGGCCTCCTTCACCACTTTATATAGATCTGTGCTCAAATGCCTCCTTAGAGAAATATTTTCTGACCACCTTATTGACAATAGCACCTCGTTCATTGCTCTTTGTGTCCTTTTACTCATGTTTTGTATTGCTAACAATTAAAAATACTTGCCTTACATTATGTAATAATTTATTTGCTTGTTTATCATTTCCACTGTAAGGTTATAAGTTCTTTAAGAGTCTCTCTTTATTGTGCTTGTTTCTTTATCCAAAATGATTATGAAACTGTCTAGCTTGAGGACATAGTATGTATTCAATATATACTATTTTTAGGATGCATTAGTTAATGGCTTCAATGCTTGCCCAATGCCCCTCATGAGAAGTCACACTTACATTGGCATTTTAAACACTCTGAGAAGTCTGGCAATTCTGTTTAACCTAAGGCTTTCATGTTTCACATAATCAGCTGGGCATGATAGACTTTTTCCCCAAGACATCACCATTAAGAGCTTACATATAGGCTCCCAAACTCATTTTATTCGGCCAGCATCATCCTAATTCAAAAACCAGGTAAAGACACTACAAAGAAAGAAAATTATAGGCTAATATCCCTGATGAACATAGATGCTAAAATCCTCAACAAAATATAAGCAAACCAAATATAGCAATGCATCAAAAAGATCATACACCATAATCAAGTGGGATTTATTCTGGAAATGCAAAGTTAGTACAACATTTGAAAATCAATAAATGATAAAATCCAGCACACGTTTTTAATAAAAACTCTCAGCAAAGTGAGATCAGTAGAAGCATACCTAAACATAATAAAAGCCTTATATGACAAACCACTGCCCGCGTCATACTCAACAGGCAAAAACCACAAGTGTTACCCTTAAGATTGGGAAGAAGATAGGGATATCTGCTTTCACTTCTATTAATTCAACACAGTACTAGAAGTCCTGGCCACAACAATTAGACAAGAAGAAGAAATAAAAGGCATCCAAATTGGAAAGGAAGAAGTAAAACTGTCTTTTTTGGCAGATGACATGGTACTATTCATAGAAAACCCCAAAGATTCCACCAATAAACTCCTAGAACTGATAAAGGAATTCAGTAAAGTAGCAGGACACAGAACTAATATCCACATGTCAATTGCATTTTTATATGCCAATAACAAACTAACAGAAAGGGAAATTAAGAAAACAATCCCACCCACAAACAGAATAAAATACCTAGGAATAAACCTAACTAAATATATAAAAGATCTGTACTCAGAAAATTATAAGACACTGAAGAAAGAAATTGAAGAAGATACAAATAAGTGGATACACATAATGTGTTCACGGATAGGAAGAATTAACATCATTAATGTCCATACTACCCAAAACAATCTGTAGATTCAATGCAATTCCTATCAAGATTCCAACGATGTATTTCACAGAACTAGAACAAATATTTCAAAAATTTATGTGGAACCACAAAAGGCCCCACATAGCAATAGTGATCCTGAGAAACAAGAACAAGGAGGAATCACATGACCTAATGTCAAACTATACTATAAGGCCATAGTAATCAAAACAGTATGACATAAACACAGACATGTAGATCAATGGATCAGAATAGAGAGCCCAGAAATAAACCCACACATTTATAGTCAGTTAATATTTGGTGAAACAAGCACATACAACAGACTGAAGATAGTTTATTCAATAAATGGTGTTGGGAAAATCAGACAGATAGTGCAGAAAAATGAAACTAGACCATATTTTTACACCACACATAAGAATAAATTCAAAATGGACCAAAGACTTAAATGTTAGACACAAAACCATAAAAATCCTAGAAGAAAATATAGGCAGAAAAATTTCAAACATTGCTCATAGCAATAGTTTATTAGAAATATCTTCCCAGGCAAGGGAAACAAAAGAAAAAAAATAAACAAATGGGGCTACATCAAACTAAAAAGCTTTTGTACAGCAAAGCAAATCATCAATGAAATAAAAAGACAACCCACAAAATGGGAGAACATATTCAGCAACACATCTGATAAGGGCTTAATATCCAAAATTTATGAAGTACTTACAAAACTGAACACCAAAAAACCCAAACAACCAAATTAAAAAATGGGCAGAGGACCTGAATAGACACTTCTCCAAAGAGGACATAGAGATGACCAGTAGACATATGAAAGGATACTCAATGTCACTAATCATCAGAGAAACACACATTAAAACCACAATGAGATACCATCTCACACCTGTCAGAATGACTATCATCAATAGATCAACAAACAAGTGCTGATGAGGATGTGGGGGAAGGGGAACCTTTTTGCATTGTTGGTGAGAAGGCAGACTAGTGTAGCCATTGTGGAAAGCAGTCTGGAGATACATCAAAAAATTAATAATGGACCAGCTTTTTGACCCAGCTATCCCACTTCTGGCAATATATTCAAAGGAACCCAGAACACTAATTCGCAAGAACATAAGCACCCCTATGTTCTTTGCAGCGTTATTGACAATAGCCAAGATATGGAGGCAGCCCAAGTGTCCATCAATAGGTGAGTAGATAAAACAACTGTGGGACATTGACACAATGGAATAGTACTCAACTGTAAAAAAAGAAGAAAGTTTTACCCTTTGCAACGGTATGGGTTGACCTGGAGAAGAGTATGCTAAGTGGAATAAGCCAGTCAGAGAAAGACACATACCATATGACTTCACTCACATGTGGAATCTAATGAACAAACTGAACTAACAATGAAAATGGGGATGGGCTCATAGAGGGAGAGCAGATGACAACTAGTGGGGGATGGAGGAAGCGAGTGGGTGGAAGGATGGAGCAAAAAGGAGAAAGACCTCGTGGAATTGGACAACAGTGTGGTGATTGCTGGGGGGAGAAGGGTATATGGAGACTAAATGGTAATGGAAAAAAAATACAGTAAAGATTAAATTAAAAAAGAGTTATATAATATTGCTCAGTTGAACCTAGGCTTGGGAACCATATTCTCTCTCCCTCTCTCTCTATTTTTATGATTTTCTAATCAGTTTAGGATGCGTGTCCATCTAGCTTTAAATTTAAGTGGGTTTTTAAAGCTTATACATATGATCTAAGTGTTAAAATAAAATAATTAAATTTAAATATTTTCCTGGAAAATCACTCACATAATTATATAGTTCAAATGGTATAATTTTTATATACTTATTTTCATATATTTAAGAAAAGCCTCTGTATACATGCTTTTTTGTACTTTACACATTCATAATATTATTTTTGTGTCTATGCTTTATTTATGTATGTTTTGGTCCTTTGGCAAACATACTAGAGTTTGTGTGCTGTGGCAGTCTTTATTAATTGATTTCATTTATTCGATTATTTATTTCTTTTAGTGGTAAGTAGATTCATTCTAATTCCTCTTATTCTCTTTTACTTTAGTTGAATTATAGCAAAAAATAAGATGCTCTAGGAGTCTGTTTCAGAGTGTATTAAGACTCCCATACAATAGATGCTGTATTTTGTGTATGTTCTTTTTGTTAATGTTCCAGAGAGTTTATGGAACACAGATTTTATTTATTTTTGTAATCAAGCCAGATAATTGTATTATCAATGTCCTCCTCAATTTGTAAGTGTATTTTAAATTACCAAGACAATAACACTGATTTTTTTTAATTTTTACTGTTTTGATTTATAGATCCTTATGCTATGTTAACTGATGTGTAAAGTTTTATGGCTATTATATCAACTTTGTGAGTTATATTTGCATCTGTCTTTATGACTGAAGCTGCTCTGTATTTGTGTTCTTTTGTCTGCCTTTTTAAAATTTTGGTAACAAGGTTATGCTAGCTGCATAAGAGAAGAAAGGAGAGATTTATCACTTTTTCTTTATTCCATAGAAAACTTTGTGTAAGATTAGATTTTTAAAAATATCTTTGATAGAACTTGCTGGAGAAGCCATCTGCACCTGTATTTTTTTTGTAGGATGGTTTTATGGTATTTAGTAAATGTTTCAATTCAATTATGTTTTCTTGAAGAAATATTTATACTTATTTATGACTTCTAATATTGCTATGGAGAAGTCAAATGTCACTTTGTGTTGCTTCTACGAATTTAATCTATTTCTCTGCTGCATTTAAGATTTTCTCATCTTATTTTCTGCAGCTTTGCTGTGATGTAGCTACATATGGGTTTGTTTTTAGTCATTTTATGAGCACTTTTTTAGGCCTATTGAATAGGTTGTTTTCTTTCATCAATCTGAGTTCAGATGTCAGTTTCTTCAAACATTGCTTCTGCCTCATTTGTCTTCTCTCATCTTCTGGAACTCAGATCAGTGTATGAATATGATAGATCATGGCTTTTAATGTCTCTTATTCTGTCTGATGTATGTCCCGTATTTTTATCTCCACACACGGCATTCCAGCTGGCTTCTTCTGATCTATCTTCTAGTTTATTTATTTTCTATTTAGTGGTATTAAACTTAGCTACTGAGTTAATTGCAATTTTTTAGTTTGATAACTCTAGTTATTCTTCAGTCTTCAGTGTCACATTTTACTTTTTTCATCTGCTTATTATTCAGTTTATATCTCATTGAAAATAGTAACTATGACTGTATTATTTTCCATATCTGATCATTCATAAATATGGATTTTGTTTCTGTTGTCTGTGGTTTATATTGGTTTTGACTATTGTCTTTTTATGACATATAGTCTTTTATTATATGCTGTAATATTGATTTGGAAATTTATGTTTGAGAAATAATTTGAGACTTAGACCAAATCTTCTACCAGAGAGGAATTCTGTTTTCTAATGACAGGTACCTGAGAGTAAAAGAAGTCTGGGATCAAGGGTTGATGATTTTCTGTGATACCTAGATGACCTTCCAAAGTACCCCAGTTTTAAGAGTGCAGCATCTGCTTCTTTTCCCAAGGAACACCAAATGGCGGATGATGCCAGTGCTTGGGGGGTGCCAGCTATCTCACCCCTGACCTCTGGAAAGAGACTGCTCACCAAGTCTCCCTACCAGGAATTCACCGACCATCTCGCAAAGACTCTAGGGGCCCTGGAATGGGAGGCTTCGGTGGCTTCCGAGGAGGATTTGGCAGCGGCATCCGGGGTCACGGTCGGGGTTGAGGCCACAGAGCTCGCAGAGGCAAGGCCGAAGATAAGGAGTGGATCCCCGTCACTAAGTTGGGCCGCCTGGTCAAGGACATGAAAATCAAGTCCTTGGAGGAAATCTATCTCTTTTCTCTGTCCATCAAGGAATCTGAGGTCATTGACTTTTTCTTGGGGGCATCCCTCAAGGACGAAGTTTTGAAGATTATGCCTGTGCAAAAAGCAGACACGTGCAGGCCAGAGGACCCGGTTCAAGGCATTTGTTGCCATTGGAGACTACAATAGTCATGTTGGTCTGGGTGTTAAGTGCTCAAAGGAAGTAGCCACTGCCATCCGTGGGGCCAACATCCTGGCCAAGCTCTCCATTGTCCCTGTGCGGCAAGGCTACTGGGGGAACAAGATCAGCAAGCCTCACACCATCCCTTGTAAGGTGACCGGGCGCTGCAGCTCTGTGCTGGTGCGCCTCACCCCAGCACCCAGGGGCACTGGCATGTCTCCGCCCATGTGCCCAAAAAGCTGCTGCTGATGGCTGGTACCGACGACTGCTACAGCTCAGCCAGGGGCTGCACTGCTACCCTGGGCAACTTTGCCGAGGCCACCTTTGCTGCCATCTCTAAGACCTACAGCTATCTCACCCCCAACCTCTGGAAAGAGACTGCTCACCAAGTCTCCCTACCAGGAACTCACCGACCATCTTGCAAAGACTCACACCAGAGTTTCTGTGCAGAGGACCCAGGCTCCAGCTGTGGCCACCACATAATTTTTGTACAAGGAAGATAAAGAGAATTAAGCCTGTTAAAAAAAAAAAAAAGAGTGCAGCACCTAAGTGTCCCCACAGGTACAGTGTATGCTATACTAGGCTTTTACCTTTGTTGGGCATCATATTCAGACTCATCCTTTCAGCTGCTGAAATTTCCATGAAAGATCTGCTTGCCTTTAAACACTTTCCCCAAGAGTAAACAAATTGGTGTAAAAGTGACACCCAGGAAAGAGGGAATATTCATCAGCATATTCACTCCTGGTGTCTTCGACATCCTGAACCTTGCCCCTTTCATGGTTTGAGGAATTTTCTCTCAGGTGCTTTACCTATACAGGCAAATATCCCTGAAAAGGAGGGCTCTACTGTATCTTTTTTGCTTTATTCTCTTAGCAAGAAATCCCCTAATATCTCGCTTGGTTTTTGATGTTATTTTTCTGGTCTTTTCACCAAGTGTTTTAGTGGTCTTCAACAAAGAGGTAGTGCAAAGTGCCTGGAATACCATTACCACAAGTGAAAGCTTATGTATATGCTTATGTGTATGGGTGTGTAAAATAATCAATTTCTTTTAAAAACTCATTTCTAGTAACAATTCTATTTCAGTACAGGCTATTTCTTCTGGCTATGCAGCTTTCTATTCTTCTTTTAAATTGCAATTTTCATCATATATCTGAGAGTTTTTTCATTAGCCACTCATTGAAAACAGATTTGTAACTGATGAAGTCTCCATTTGCAGTCCTGTTGACCTACATCACTGTCTGGGTGGAAATCTTTCTGGGTGTATTGGATGAAAATAGGCAAGTGTGTATATCCTATCATGAGAGAGCATATTCACCACGTGGATTTAAGCATGAGATTTACTCCCAAGCGCTGGGCAGTTAACACCAGCAAGGGGAGAAGAGATAGACATTTTTATGTTTAGCATTAATAGGCATCGTTACAGAGATGAGTTGCTGTTCCTCAATATGTCACTTTCAAATTTATGGATTCACAGGCTTTTGAAAACTTTCATGGGTGTGGTCACCAAAACCACACTACCTTAGTTCAAACTCCTGATCTGCACTTATTCATTGTATAATCCGGGTCAAGGAATTTATTCTCCCTATATTTCAGTTTCCTAATCTGTTAAGTGGGGATAATAGTACTTACCTAGTTATTATAAGGAGTTAATGAATTAATATATGTAGAACATTTAGAGCAATGTGTAGCATATAATTCTCAATAACTATTAACTGTTGTTGTGTCCATGTAATCTTTTAAAACATGTATTTAAAATTCCTTTTATTTATCAGTGTCTAAAATAGAATAAAATATTTTTACTTCCTCAGAGTAATAAACTAAGAAACATAATTCTAGATCTTTCTATATAACAAAATTTTTTTTCCATTTTTAATCTATACTTTTATGTCAAACTATTATACTCTAAAATATTCTCTTTATTTTTTATTATTGGCTTTTGTTAATAAAGTTACATTTAATCAATTTAGATAGTTGACACTTGAAAGTTTTGCTGTTCAATAGAAATGATCTCATTTTGGCATCTAAATCAAAGAGTTTTAATTTGTAGTAAATAGATCTATCCTTGTCTTTTGATGGTGAGAATGTTGAAGCCTGGGAAAACTTTAATGACTTATTCAGTTATAAGAAGACTAATATGTTAAAAGCCCTAGTCAAAAAGGTAGACACCACCTATAATCAGATGAGTAATTTCAGCAGAGAAAGAAATTATGAGAATAATCAAACAGAAATGCTAGAAATTACATATAGATATAATTAAAGTTAAATGAGATAATGAAGTTAGGAGCCTGGACCCAATAGCATTAGTGTCTTTAGAAGAGACGCCAGAGAGCTTACTCTCTGTCCACATGCATCCACCAATGTGAGGACGTAGTGAGAAGGCAGTTGTCTACAAGCCAGGAAGAGAGCCCTCACCAGGACCTGAATTGGCCAACACATGATCTGGAACGTCTAGCCTCCAGAACTGTGAGAAAATAATTTTCTGTTGTTTTAGTCACCCAGTTTTTGTTGTTGTTTATTTCTTAGTTTTCTTTCCTTAAGGCAGCTGTAGCAGACTCATGCAGTTAGATGAAAGACACAGGCAATCCCAATTAGAGGAGAAAACCTGAACAAATGCATGAAAGAAAGAATGTGTTGGCTGTTAGGGTATATCCAAGTGGATTAGTGTTGCTAGAATATGAAACACAGGACTGTGATAAATGAGAAAAATGGCAATAATGAAAAAATAATGATAAATAAATGAGGCCATTTCATAGACATCCTTAAATGTCATACTAAGCAACCTGGATTTTATCCTTAAAAAAGTAGATGAGAATTAAGTAGTAAATTTACAAGGTGATATTTGTGAGGGATTATTATTATTATTATTATTATTACTTTAATCCTCACCCAAAGAAATATGTTCATTGATTTTAGGAAGAGAGGAAGAGAGAAGAGAAAAGAGAGAGAGAGATGAGTTGCTGTTCCCCTGTGTGGTTCAATCCCCGCACATGCCTCCCACGTGTGGGGATTGAACCTGTAACCCAGACATGTGTGCTGACTGGGAATTGAACTCACAATGTTTTGGTATACAGGGTATATATGCTCCAACTAACAGAGCTAACTGGCCAGGGCTAATTATTATTTTTAATTAACATTACAGGTGGTGTGGATGATGAATTTGTTACGGACATAAATTGAAGTTGAGGAGGTCATTAGGAAGTTGTTTTAATCTTCCAGGTAACAAACAATGAAGACTTAACCTACTACATTGGATATAAATATGGAAAGGAATGGAATGAATCTAAACACTGTTGTGTAGGTAAAATAACAATTCAATGTTCTTGTTGAAGTGAAACGTAAGTGAAATATAAAGGATTCCTTGCAGGTAGAGGTGGACTCCAATTTTTAAGGGCTTGAAGCATACTCATTTTAAGGGGTACTGTTTATGAAAAATAATGCAAAATTATAAAAAAAAATTTTTGCTAGACCCTATTCAATTTAGTTTAATGATCAATCCATTTTCACTGGCATATGTTATGCTTGAATGTGATGGTAGATCATACGCCACCAACTCAGCTAGCAGTGATAGGGCAAGGGCAGGGTCAGGGAGAAAGATGGCGGACGTAGGTTTGGATAGCTCCGTGTAGACATCAGAGAAGCAGGGAAAGATGTTTGAAAGGTGCTTGATATAATAGAAGTTTTCTAAATCTGAATTTCAAAAATAAATATATTAATTTAAGAGTCATCAGAGAATAAATAGAGGTTGAAACAAATAAAATAATTAGATCATCCAGAGAAGATGTGAAGACTGATAAAAGAAGAAGAATGAGTATGAAATTCTGAGGAAAACTAACATTTTGGTGGGAGCAGAGAATCAGTGCAAGAACAGGTGACATTTTGGTTCAGTGACCTGGGTATTAAAGGCCACAACAACGGTCATAACAAAGAGAATTGAGAGAAGGGGTGTGGTTTCCAGAAATTTTAGTTGAACAATAAGATTAGAAGAACAATTTGACAATGGGGGAATAAAAGAAAAAAGGCAAAACTAAAATGGTAATGAGTTTCTGGTGCTTGGGCAAGCTGAGTAGGGGAAAGTGTCATTGACTAATACAGGAAGGCAGTCAGAAGAACCAATTTAGAAAAAAAAGTTAAGTTGAAGTGCCTCTACAATATCAAGATAGAAATGTCTATTAGTAGTGGGAAATACAGCCAGCAATTGTTGAATTTGAGCTCGATGTTATTTTTGTCTTCATTTTCCAATGTAGAGAAAAGAAGTTCCAAAATGTTATACCACTTGTCTAGTGTTGCATAGTAACTTGTGCTCCTGCAGATGGTGAGCTCAGAATCATCAGCCAATTAGTGATATTCTAAGCTTTAAGAGTGGGGGCAGTTATTGGAAGGGTGTTAAAAGATAACCACAGACAGAATCCAGGAGAATAGCAAACCAAGAGAGTAAAGGGTGAAGAGCCAACCTAAACGCAAGTTCTCTTCCTTCCCCTCTTCCCTTACACCTTGACAATCACCAATTTGCTTCTGTCTCTATGGATTTACCTATTCTGGATAGTTCATATCAATGATGTTATATGATATAGGGCCTTATAGGAGTCTGGCTTCTTTTACTTAACATAATGTTTTCTTAGGTTTATCCAACTTATGCCATGTATCAGTACTTCATTCCTTTTATGGCTAAATAATATTTTGCTCTGTGTATATACCTGTTCATCCGTACATGAACATTTGGATTGTTTCCACCTTTTTACCTGTAACAAATAGTGCTTCTATGAGCATGTACATATGTTTGTTTGAATACCTGTTTTCTATTATTTTGAGTATATACCTAGGAGAATTGTCGGTTCATGTGGTTATTCTATGCTTGACTTTTTTGAGGACTCATCAAACTGTTTTCCACAGTGAGTGAAATAATTTTATATTCCTACCAATGATGTCTAAAAGTTCTAATTTATTCATATCTTTGCCAACACTTCTTATATCTGCTTTTGTTTTGTTTTGTGATAGCAACTCCTGTGGGTATAAAGTAGTATCCCATTGTGGTTTTGATTTGCAATCCCTAATAACTAATGTGTCGAGAATCTTTCCATGTGCTTGGTGGCCATTTGTATATCTTCTTTGAAGAAGTTTCTATTCAAGACCTTTGTTCATTTTTTAAATTGGGCTGTTTGTCTTTTTGTTATTTAGTGTACATGTTCTTTATATTCTGGGGACTAAACCCTTGTCTGATATGTTATTTGGAAATAATTTCACCCAATCTGTAGGTTGCCTTTTCACTTTCTTGTTAATGTCCTTTGGTGCACAAAAAATTTAAATTGATGAAGTTCAATTAATTTTTTTCTTGCAAGTGTTTTTCTGCCGTATCTAAGAATCTTTTAACAAATCAGGGTGGTGAAGATTTACTTCTACATTTTTTTCTTACAAGTCCTATGGTTTTAGTTCTTTATGTATGTCATTGATCTATTTATAGTTAATTTTTAATATGATATCGAGTAGAGGTCCAACTCTATTCTTTTGCATGTGGATATATAGTAATCTCAATACCATTTGCTAAAAAGACTAACCTTTCTCCACAGAATGATCTTGGCCCCCTTGTTGAAATTCAATAGGCCGTGGAGGTGAGTTAATGTGTAGACCCTCAGCTTTGTTTCATTGGTCTATATGTTTGTCCTTATGACCGTGTCACACGTGTGACTGCTGTATCTTTGTGGTAAGTTCTGAAATCAGGAGTGAGAATTCCAGCTTTGTTTTTCTTTTCCAAGATTGTTTTGACTAATCAGGTTCAAGATTTTTGACTTGCAATTGCATATGAACTTAAGAATTAGCTTTTTTGTGGTAAAGACTGCTGGAATTTTGATAGGATTGTTTTGAATCTGTAGATCATTTTGGGTAATATTGACATCTTAATAATATTGCACATAGGTTATCTTCTATTTATTTATATATTTTAAAATTTCCTCAACAGTTTCTTTTAATTTTCAATGTACATCTTTCACTTTCATTAAATGTATTCCTAGGTATTTTATTCTTTTGGATGACATTATAAGTAGAATTTTTCTTAATTTCTTTTTTGTATTATTCATTGCTGGTGTATAAAATTACAGCTGATATTATATGTTAATCTTTCACCTTGTAACTTGCTGAATTTATTTATTATTCATAAAGAATATCAGCCTTTATTTTTCTTGTCTCACAGTGTATTTGTCTGGTCTCTAGTGTCAGGGTGATACTGGCCTCACAGAGTAAGTTAGGAAGTGCTCCCTCCTATTCTATTATTTTACAATGGCCTGAGATTGATTGGTATTAATTATTTTTATATGTTTTATAGAAATCACCAGTGAGTGAAGCCTGGTCCTGCACTTTTTTGTTGGGAGGTTGATTACTGATTAAATCTTTTTATTTGTTATAAGTGTGTTCATATTTTATATTTCTTCTCATCAGTTTTGATACTTTGTGCACTTCTAAAAATTTCTATTCATCTAGGTTATCTAATCTTTTGTGTATAACTGTTTATAATATTTTCATATAATTCTTTCTATTTTTTGTAAGGTCAGTAGTAGTATCCCCACTTTCATTTCTGATTTTAGTTTTGTGCATCTCTCTTCCTAGTCAGTCTAGCTAATGGTTTATTAATTTTGTTGATTATTTTGAAAAACCAACTTTTGGTTTCATTGATTCTATTATTTTGCTATCCTCTATCTCATTTATCTTCATACTTATTTTATCATCTCCTTCCTTCTGCCAGATTTGACTTTAATTTGCTCTTCCTTTTTAGTTCCTTAAGGTAGAACAGTAGGTTACTGATTTGAGTTGTTTCTCTCTGTTAATGTAGGTATTTACAGCTAAAATTTTCTCTGAGCACTGCTTTTGCTACATCCCATAAGTTTTGGCAGTGTTGTATTTTTCTTTGTATTTTTTTAGTTGTTTAATTTCTCTTGTGATTCCTTCTTTGACCTATTGTTTATTTAAAATTATGTTGTTTAATTTCTACAATAATGAATTTTCTGGTTTTTCTTCTGTTGTTGATTTCTAGCTTTTTTATATTGCTGTTGGAACAGACACTTTATATGATTGTAATCCTTTTACATTTGTTAAGATTCATTTTGTGGCCTAACATATGGCCTATCCTGGAAATATTCCACATGCCCTTGAGAAAAATGTGCATTCTGCTGTGATTATTTTATCATGCAATAAAGTACCTCAGATGATAAAGCAAAATGTAGAATACAGGTATTAAAGTATCTTCAAATGTGTAATATGGTAATATATGGCTTTTAAATTAAAACCATAAAAAAGCTACCATAATCTCAAAGTAGTAATGCATATAAACAAAATTTCAAAGTATCTGTATTACCTAATGTGATATAAAAATATCTGCCATTTCCATTGGTGACAAAGTCAAAAGTATTACTAATGCTTTTGTGGTATTAGTAATTAAAGGAACTAATATATTTCAGTTAAAGGTTAGTGAAGATAAAGATGCCAATTTTTCCTTCTCAAGCTTGTTGACACACTGAATTCTATCCCCAGACCCTCTGGAGGCCTCTGGGGTTGGGAGACCCCAGACTAAAAAATCCCTCGTTTAAAGGTTTGTCCTTCACATTAAAAAAGCACTGCTCTAAACTATTGGATGAATGTTTTTCTGAGGCTAAGGGAAGGAGATTGGGCAACCTCGTATAGCCCTACAACAAGTCATCCCAGCCTGGAAAGAGACTTACTGTTTCCTCCTGATGGCGTGGCCCAAACTGGAGCCAAACAATGCAAGTCCATCCTGATGTTCTGGTGGAAGGAAAAGGCTGAACTCTTGCCTGTGCACTGATGTCATTGCTTGTGCGTAGAATATAACTTTGGGGACAAAGCCTTTGGCATTTCATAAGACTAGAAAAGAAAGTCTCATATCTGAGGCTTAATTAGTATTTGTGAAGTTCCAAGAGGCCTCAGTAGAAATAGCCTTGGTTAAGAGCAAATTAGTGTTTTTAATTATTATCATTAAAAATGAATATTTACAGGAAATTGGGTTGAGGACCATCTGGCACAAGCACCTTCCTAAGGGAGACCATAGGCACTAAAAGGGTGGAGGGGGGAGTATGGTGCAAAATGAATGGAACTATTTCTAGCTTCTCAAGTTTCTAGTTAGGTCATTAAGTGGAAAGGGCATTTAAAAGTTAAAGTAAGCATCAAGTGACTGAATAGGAAAAATCAGTGAGTATTGTTTGTTTTTTTAATTTTTAAGAAACATTTCACACTTTCAGATTAAAATGCGCTGATATATGTCTCTCCTCCCTTTGTGTATAATCTTCATTATTTCTTTCAATTGAGAGATGTGAAACAAGCACTTTAAACATTATACTGTTTGCAGGAGGCCTTGGTGTAGGTCATTTTATTTCAGTGGTTCTCTGTGAATAGTACTTTCTCCGTAGTTGGTGATATATTGTTATACAAGTTAGTATTGGTAGAGTTATATAATAATTGGATTCTTTTTAAACATAAATAATTCATTGTTTCAGTAATACAAAATAATGTTTTAAGTACAGGATTGAATTTTAAGGTGTTAACTTTATTAGTCAGATCATTTCTTTTATCTACATTTCTTAATTATTACAAATATTATTTACTGATAAAAGCAAATCAGACAAAGAATGATCATATATTATTATTTACTACTCATAATATATTGACAAAAGAATACTGTTCAGATTCAGTGATAGTGAGAGTTTGGTAGGAATACTCACCTACTTGGTTGTTGGGGAAGTAAATTGATACAACAGTTTTGGGAAGTAATTTGCAATTTCTCTCAAGAACTTGAAATAGTCATACCATTAGACTTCATAATTCCACCTGAGAATGTTTTCTTAAGAAAAATTTGAAATATAGAAAAACTTTTCTATGCATATATATTCACCACAGGACTATTTATGAAATTAAAAATGAAATAATGTTAATATTACATCACAGAGGTTGGGTTATATAAGGATGTAATATTTATTTGCTCATTAAAATAATACATATTAAGTGTTTGTAATAACATGGAAAATGTTCAAGTAATTGTGCAGTACGTAAAAAGTAAGGTGTATTTGCACAGTGGTAAAACCGTGAGCTCTTAGCTACATACTTGGCCACGTTGCTTAAATTCCTCGTGTCTCAGTTTCTATTTGTAACATTGGAGGGATAGGGTTGTAAAGTGACAGTAACTAATTTGTATAATGACCATGAAGATTAGGAGTTAGTACATGTCAAGGACTTGACAAAAGAGTGCTAGCTGCTAGCTGCTATTAATATCATGACTGTAGGCTTGTCACAGTTGACTCAAAGATAGAAGCCCGTAGAGAATACCCATTCTTTAATGTGGGCAAGAGATCCAACTTACTGCAAAGATATGGCCCAGCTGGGTAAGAGACACAGAGGTGTTCACAGTCAGAGGTCCAAGTTTACCTTGCCGTCCACTTCCACAAAGGCCAGTGCTGGCCAGCTTACCAAAAACCAATTGCTGAAGCAACGCTGGCACTCCTAAGTGATCACTAGCAGATCAAAAGTTGAATTTGGGTCAGTTTTTAGGTATATCTTGCCCCTACCAGCCCCAGGCTTTAGGATTGTGAAACTTAGTTTTGAAATTATATATTAAGTGAATAAGCCAGGATGAAAAATGATAACACAAAGTATCATCACAAATATTTTATAAGAAATAATCCTGACTATAAACTAAGAATCAAATTAAAGAAACCAAAATGTACCCAGAAGTTGCTCTTGAATAGTAAGACCAAGGGTCCATTATTTAATCCTCTTCAAAATTTTCTGTTTTCCAAAATTCTGTAATTTGAATGTGTCTTCCTTTCATTGTCTCATACTTTTTTGTTTTGTTTTCTTGCTTTGCTTCCATGAGGTTAGTTTTATTCCAAGCCTGCCTCCTCTGCATGTGTCAGCGACAACCCAGACTAGAGCCCTCCTCACTCACACATACACAGATGCCCTGATCAGACTGACTTAGATCACATGATCATTCCTGAACCAATCACTTTGGCTAGCAGAATGTCAAACACTATTTGGCTTAAGCCTGAGTTTTTTGGTCATTCCTGAATCAATTACTGAACCAAGGTATTGGCTTGGCCAAAAAGTGTGTTTTTTTCCCGCAAGGTGGCTCTAGTGGCACTTAGTTGTCTTTAACTCAGTTGAAACAATTTTGTTAGATTGTATTGTGACAGCTGTCATATCAAAGTGCATTTTTAGAAAAAACATCAAAATTGGTGAATTTTTGTGTAGCCATTTTAATATTGAAGATGGAAGAAAATACACATTTTTGGCATATTATGCTTTATTATTTCAAGAAAGGTAAAAATAGAACTGAAATGCAAAAAAAGATTTGTGCAGTGTATGGTGAAGGTGCTGTGACTGATGGAATGTGTCAAGAGTTGTTTGTGAAGTTTCACGCTGGAGATTTCTTTCTGGACGCTGCCCCATGGTTGGGTAGGCCAGCTGAAGTTGATAGCAATCAAACTGAGGCATTAATTAAGAACAATCAGTGTTACACCATGTGGGAGATAGCTGACATATTCAAAATATCCAAATCAATAAATTTATTGGTGAAAATGAAAAATATGTCTTTTATTTTACAGAAAAAACATAAACTTTTTGGACAACCCAATAGATAGGCTTATCCTGATGTTTCAGAGTGCAATCAAAATTTGCTTATTTAATAAGTCCCTATTTCTAAATGCCTTAATTTTTTTAAGTGAAAAGCATAAACCTAGCTCTTAAGATTTTTATTTTTCCTTTTCTTTCTGCTGCTTTTCCCCAGGCTCCAGCTCAAATTCAGGGAAGATGGGTACTAAGGTGCCCTCCCACCCTCTAGTAGGCCTGTTACATCTGTGGCTGTCTGCACTGGCCTCCACTGAGAACTGCCTGTATCGTCAGGTCCCATCTCTGTGCTCTGCCAGCCACAGCTGATGTCTCTGGTCTCGCAGTGCCTCCAGTCATGAGGTCCATGGACTCATTTTCAACCTCCCATTTTGGGATTTTCCAGTCCATTCTCTGCCAGTTCTGTGCCCCTTTGAGGAAACGATGATGGCAACCTGAGTAGGTTGTTTGGGATTTTGAACAGCCATGTGCAGACCCTCTCAGTCATTACTCTATTCACAGGGCCATGTTGGAAAGTACCCCCCTGCCCCCCCCCCCCCCCCCCCCCCGCTACAAGGCTTTCAGTTTCCCAGGCCACACTCTTCAAAGCCTGTTGGGGGTTCATCCCCAGACGGGGTTTGGTTGTCTACTCCATCCCAAGTACTCAGCCCACCTACCCTCTTCATAGCCAACATTTCTTTCCCTCCTTACATTGCCCTTAGTTCTGTCTCTCGTAAATTATTTTTCCACTTAAACTTTATGAGCACTTTCTTCAGGCTTTGGATCTTGGTTTTCAAGCAAAGTTTTTGAAATTCCCCCAATTTTTCACTCTCTTGCCCTACCCCATGCATTTAAAAGTGACTTTCAGGACTATTGTCTGTCCAACCTTTTGGTATTTCTGGGCCACAATGGAAGGAGAATTGTCTTGGGCCACACATTAAATACATTGCGACACATAATCACAAATAAATCCCATGTTTTAAGTAAATTTACGATTTTATGTTGGGCCACATTCATAGCCATCCTGAGCCACACGTGGCCTGCGGGCCATGGGTTGGACACCCCTGCTTATATTATAATTTTTTTGAAGTCTGTTTTGACTTTCAACAGATTGGAAATAAATTCTTTGTTCTCTCTGAATTTTCTTCCTTAGACCTCAGGGTATATAGACCTCAGCCTCCTAGTCTAGTTTTAACTAGAAGGGCTTTAGGGTGAAATACAGACTTATTGCAATTGTGTTGAGGAACATTTAAAAACACTGCTTCCTGCCCTGATAAATGCCCAGAATCCTGCAGACGTTAAACACTACGGGGGGCTAGAGAAAAGGGAAATTAAGTTCTAGCGAGGCAAATCAGATGTTATTCATGAAAGTGGTAGGACAAGCAAATTCTTTTAAAAAAATGAGTAGAAGTTTGATAAGAAAAGAGAAGAGAAATGGAGTATTTTGGTGGTTTTCCTTTGTTGTAATAAATTATGTGGTTGAATATATTCAGTGCTGAGATACCTCTTTAGAAAACTTAGACAGGAACTGATCCACATATTTGTAGCTATAATTATTGACTACAGATATCACTTTCCTCAGGAGAGCACTTGTCTTAGTCCATTTGGACTGCTATAACGGAATATCAGACTAAGTGCTTTATAAATGACAGAAATCTATTTCTTACAGTTTTGAGGCTGTGAGGTCCAAGATCTAGGTGCCAACAGATTTGGCGTCTCGTAAGGCCTGCCTCCTGTTTCACAGAGGGCTGTCCCTTGTCCTTACACGGCGAATAGGTGAGAGAACTCTCTGTCCCCTTTCTCCCTCACAACTCCACATATGTTCGTTCCTCTTGAAGCTACTCACTTGGTTGAAGAGGAGAACCTTCCCTGCCTGGTAGAGGAGAAGACCATTCTTCAGTCAAGGGCATACAAGTTCTGAGGACTTTCACTCTCGTGACCTAGGCACCCACCCAAAGGTCCCACCTGCAAATACCACCACGTTGAGAGTTAGATTTCAACATATGAATTTCAGAGGGATACCGACATTCAGTGTGTAACAGTGATTAATATAATTCTCACCAACTTCAGAAAGTGTTGGTATAGCCCGCATTTGCTCATTTAACCATCTTAAATTGCGTGCTGCAGTTGGTCACCCAGGGCTGCTTACGGGGCTGCACTGGACCGCAGCGCCGCCTCTCACTAGGGGGTCACAGGAGATCTTCGTTCAGTTTCCTTTGCACGGTAATGTGAAAAATGAAAATTCAACGGAATGGGAAAACTTTTCAAAAAGTAAAATTTTAGTTTCTTAGATTAGTGTTTTTGTTTATCTGTATTTCTTTACTTTGCTTTTCAGCTAGAATCTACAGACTGTTCTTGAGAGTTCTTACATTATAAATAAGTTCTCCTGAGTTTCTGAGTATCGTCCACCAGAAACTATTCACACTGATTTCCTAGAGTTTGAATTATAGCTTCATTGCTTTTCAGCTCTATAGTCTTGGATATTTATTGAACTTCTCTATTTTCTCTTCTCTAAAATGGTAATGATAAACTTTATCTCACCGTAAGGATTAAGTGAGAAAATTATGTGTAATCTTGCAGCTACTTTCATTATGACTAGAATTACCTGATAATACAAGTGAAATGTCCATATTGTCTTTTCCTTCATCCTATGTCTGCTGAGGGAATGTTTCTTCAGCCTTTTTCTCCATTTGCAAAAAACTCTCATATCTATTTTTACTCTCGTGCTGGCACCGTGAAACATCCTGTCAGTAGCTGCCCATGGACTGGCCCTGCTCTCGGGCCTTTTGTGGGCCGCCCTCTTTCTGAGGGGTTGGAACGGCCCCAGCTCCCCACACACCAGGTTTTCTTCAGTTTTCCTCCAAAGACATCTGCACTGAGCAACAAGAGAAGGTCAGTGCTGGAGCCAAACTGACACAACTTGACATTGACTGCAGTTAGTACTAGCCAGCCTGATAGGACTCTGAGTCCTATGTAACCCGTTGGCTGAGGAGTTACTCCACAGAAACTTATAAACAAGGGTAGAACTGATGCATCAGCACTGGGCAGATTGGAGCCCACAGGATAAGAGCATTTTTATGCCAGTATGAGACCGAATTCACTTATTTGACTAAAGCAATGTAACACCTAAGGTTTGTTAGGTCACTAATAAATATAAAACACTTTACATAGATTATCTCTAACACTCCTTTCAAAAATGATTGTGGTGTATGAATTATTATTTCTATTTTAGATGGGGAAATACTAATAATGTTGGTGCCAGTGTTAAGTGGGACCAAAAAATATTATAATCTGCATCTGTCAAACTTTAAAGAAGTCCCTTTCCACTATACCATTCCACCTTCCAAAGAATTGAAAAGTGTCCCTGAGAACTTTAGATAGACTGCAAGCTGCTAATTGGAAGTACTCTCAGCTGAGAGCTGATGTCTGCCTCGGGCCTCCTTTTTGTACTGTTGAACTTCTTTGTAATCATCTGTGGCCTTTCATAGTTATTAACTGTTTATTTGTAACTTATGTCTCCACCAAAAGGGTAAATTTCTTGTGGATTGAGATCTTGTCTGTATTTCTTTGCAATACCCTATCATATCTAACACAATATAATGGCATTTGTTCATTCCAAAACTATATACTTATAACCTGGTGTATTCAGAGGACCATAGTAGAAAGATGCTGCTGCAGACACAATATGCCAACATGAGGTCTCTAATTATTAGGAGGTTCTTTAATAGCAGAGCTAAAACAACTTGGAATGATAGTTAAAATGGAAAAATAGAAGGAGAGGAGATTTATTTATGTTTTGGAAGTAATTAGAAAAATGAGATCAGATGGTTAGCAAAAGAAAAGAAGACAAAATAAATGACAAGATGCAAATATAATTTTATTGTATTTATTTTACATTGCATTCTTCTGAGAAAAAGGAAAATATGAGGAGCCTGTTTCAGACCTGTGATTCTACCCTTGTATCTGAGAGTTCTGAGGCAATGAAGTGAAGCAGAACATTCTGGATGGTTTGGTGAATTTTGGCATGAGGTCATTGCAGACTGTTTACAACCAAGCCTGGGTTTAGAAGAAGGTGTCTCTGAAGCAGCTTGGTGAATAACCGCCAGTAGCAGTGTCGATGTTGGCCAAACGTATGTCACTCTGCGTTCCAGGGGCTACATTGGTTAGTGTCAGAAGGTGAGAGATAACACAGTCACTGTGGAAGTTCAGATGTAAGAGAGAAGACTTCTCTCTGAGGCAAGGATCAGAGAGGCTCTGTAGACAAGGACATGAGGGCAAATATAACAATCTTAGCAGAGCACAGAGGCAGTAGATTGGGATATATGCCAATGTACTGAATCCATTTGCCAAAAAGTTCATTAAATTTGGCACACTGGCCATTGGGCAAGTTGACTTTTGGTGAATTGTGCTTCTGGAAATCTTTGGAGAATACATACACACATACATACATACATATTATATATATTATATATACATATTTATATACATATTTATATACATGTATATATTTATATACATATAAAATATGTGTGTATATTTACATACAAACATGTACATGTATATCATAAATATATACATGTATTTATAATATAAACATAAATATATACTATATTTAAATTATATACAAATATCTTATATAATAAATATATTTAAATTATAGTATATATACATATATACTTAAATGTGTATATGATATATTTATATTAAATGTATTAATATATAATATATGTATATATAAATATATATACCTGTATACTTACATTTGTATATATATTTATATATATTTAAAGGGAGAAGAGATGAGTGAAACAGTACTGATTGCTCTCCTACTGGTGCTTTGTATATATCAATTTCACTTTCTCAACAAGGCTTTATGGTAGGTATTAATTATACTATTTTTTGAATGAGAAAAACTGAACAATATAGTCATTATAGAGGGTAAGGGCCCAAGATCCCCAGTCACTTAGTTGAATAACTTTGATTTGAATATAGATTTGTTTGGCTTTAATGCCCTGTAGTTTCTGCATCAATACATATCCCAAGTTTCTGTTGAAGCAGAGTTTGTGGGAGGAAATTGGAGGAAATAAGTTTATAAAGGCGGACGAGGGCCACAGCTTGAGTGGGAAACCAAAGAGCTCAAACCTGAGAACCAGCAACCACTGAATCAATGGAAGAAAGAGAGTGGCAGCACCTTAGGAAAGTTAATCTTGTAGTCAGTGTGCAGTGTCCATAAGACCAGTTAAAAGCTTATTACAATAGATCCTATAAGAAATAAGAACTGAATTAAGGTTACAATGTATTGGTATAATAAAAGATTCACAACAGGTAGAAAGACAAATCAAAATGGCATGCCAATTTAAGGACCTTCAACAAATAGATCACCAGAAATTTTTCTAGCAAAATGGTTGTATGCAGGAAAAACAAGGGATTGCATTTCAGGACTTGCAGTCTATGGCAAACCATGTGCTAGTCCAGAGAAACAAAGGAGAGGAACACTCTTTTATGGACTTGGAAGAAGCAGTTGTAAATGAAGAGTCCATTGGAGAAAACGAAGTTCCAAGCAGAGTGATTTTCATTGGCTGAGCTCTGGCAGCCTCCCACTGGTTGAGCTGTTACTGAGAAAGGATGAATCTGTTTTCCTCCTGCTGAGGTCGGAGAGTAGTATCAGTTCCTGTTGCATATTCAGGGTACAATCTCTTCCTATTGGGGACAATCATGTGTGTTGAGTGACACAGTGACAGTTCTCTCTTCTAGCCTCTTGACTCCATTTTAAATGAAGTTTCTGTTTATTAATCTACACATTTCTCCTCTTTTGATCAAGATTGTTCTCCAACAACATTGCTTATCAGCAGTCAGGTTTTTCCTGATTCAGTGGCTTTTGTCCCCTGATGCTGGGAAGAACATTTCCTGGAGTTGTGTCTACGTCAGAGGGAAAGTGCGCAGATTTGAAATCTACTGCAGTCACATCTGAATCACAAGAGGAGCTGGGAGGGAGATCTCTCAGGCATTTCCCATTTAAAGCCCTTATCTTAGAATAGTGAATATGGAGAAGGTACACTCAGAACTGAAAAAATTAAGTGCTTTAGGGAGATATAAGCAGGATAAAACAAAGCCATTAAACAGTATCATTATTGGAAAAGAAACTCTTTGGAACAAATGTCTTATTAATAATACAGCCTATAGGGTTGCAAATTCATAGACTCAATTGTATAAGAATTCAGAGCCAGTTAATAGCCCAGATGGAAGAGAGACTTCTGTGAGTTTTAAGCCTCCTAACTGCCTGGTCAGAACACCTTGGGAAAACTGTCTCATCCGGTGTCATATGCTTCAATTTCAGAAAATCTTCACCTTTAGGTCATCAGGTGGTGTGCAGGTCCAGCCAGGGTTGGGTGCTCTCTTTAGATTTGCTGTGTGAGTCCTGGAGTCTCTTCCCTGGAGTTTGGCAGCACCAGGATTCATTAGCAGCACCCGAGAAGGGCCTTCTTAGCAAAGCTGAAGAGAGTCTTGCTAGAGGTGACTCTTTCAATAGACAAAGAGTCCAGGTGGCAAAGTGTGTTGCTTAAGGTCATCTCCATGGAGCACACTGTATAGAGATTCCTGTACTAGAACGTGGTTAATGTTGATAGAAGCCATTAGGCCTTTAAAACACTGAAGTATACTTTTATCAGCTGCAGACCAAGAGACGCAGGGGCCAGGGGCATTGGCTGCCCTGTGACTTTATCAAAGGGTGAGAGTTTATGAGTTCCAAAAAGGGCGGATTTGAGATTTAGAAGGACCAATGGCAATGGTTTTGGCCAAGGTACTTGGAAGGTTTTTACAAACGCTGCCTATTGAGCCTTTATGCCGTTATTAGTGCATTGAACTAAACGTGTGAGGACTGGGGGTGGTAAGTGCAGTGAAAGTGTTGTAGAACTGACCAAACAGCACAGGCTTGTAGAAACACCTGACTGGTAGAATGAGTTCCCTGATTACCATGGAGCTCGAGAGGGGTTCCCCTGGGAGGAACACTCTTTTGCAAAAGGCCTTTAACCACAGAAGAGGCAGCAGCCTGTCTACACCAGAAATCTTCATTCCAGTGAGAAAACATACAGACCATGACCAGAACATATTGGATATCCCTGAGTCAGGGAAACTATATGAAATCCACTTGTCAGACCTCAGGTTGTCCATTAGGCAATTAAAAAATCTGGGCATAGTGTGAACAGGCTTTGGACAAGTGGGACAAGTGAAGTAGCCTATTTTTGTGGCCTCTCGTTTTCCCACCAATATTAATTCATGAATTCTATCATTTTGTCAGAGGACCAATGGGTCAGTGCATGAACAACATCAGGAGTGAGAATTTTAGAGTCTCTGGAAAGACTGGGTTGTTATTTGGCCCAAACCAGAGCTTTTTCCTTTTACGAAACCAATAATTGTTGGATTTTTAATCTTGAGCTAGAATCGTTAACAAAGGGGTTTCATAGGATGTGAGGTGCCTGACTGAGAAATGTTGAATGTGATGAGAATTCAGGAGGGCTTTTACTGCATGGGATACAAAGATAAATAAGGGGATCCCACAACAATTTCCTCAGGGACCTTAACCAAAAGGACAGTGACAGTAATGGCTCCAAGGCAAGAGGGTTGCCTCTGTGCTACAGGGTCAAGTTGCTAGCTGTATTACTCTATAGGTCAGTGGTGGTCCCCATGTTTTGGGGTGAGTACACTCGTTTTCATTTACAAAAAGAAAAAGGGGAACCCGATCATTGGGATACCGAAGGCAGGTGGGTTCATTAAACTCTCCCTTCAGATTTTAAGGCTATGCTGTTCTGTTCTTCCCATAAAATTGGGTTAGGGTTGTTGTTCTTTAGTAAAACCTACAAAGGTTTGGCCCTAAGAGAGAGAGTTGGGATCCAGTTTTGGCAATAACCAGCTGGCCTGATGAAACCTCACAGATGATGAGTAGATTTGGGTTTTGAAAACTTGTAACACCATGAAGCCTATCTGAACCTGGGCCCTCATTCTCAAATCAGGTGCCCTAGATACAGAACTTGGGTTTGGAAAAACTGCAGTTTTTCCTCAGTGGCCTTATGTCCTTTAAAGGCTAAAAGATTTAGCAAGTAGATGTTGTCTTCCTGTGAGAAAACTTGGGAGGAAGAGCAAAGAAGCAAGTTGTCCACCTATTGCAACTTCTCCACCTAGAGAAGTTGGTATCATCCAGGTCAGTCTTCAGGATTTGTGAGAAATTATCAGGGCTCTCAGTAAAACCCTGAGGCATTACTGTCCAGGCGAATGGTTCTCCTTCCCAAGTAAAGGCAAAGTGGTATTGGCTAGCTTCATCAAGTGGAATGCTACAGAAGGCACTGCATAAATCAGTTACAGTGAAGAAGGTACTCCCGCTGGCATGGACGAGAGCGGCACCTGAGGGTTAGGAACAGCAGCATGCCAAGGGACAACAATGTTGTTTATTCCTGGGAGTTCCTGGACAAACCCCCACCCTTGGCCCATGGCTTTTCTCTCAGGTAAAATAGGAACATTATAGGCACTAGTTCAAGGGATGATGAGGCTCTGAATTCTGTAATCTTTCATTGCAGGCTTTACACCTTAAAGGGTCTCTTTATTTATGGTGTGTTGATTGATTCTAGGAAGGAGTTTTGATGATTCCATTTGAATCTTGCTAGGAAGTGCACTGTGAATTCTGCCAATATTAGATGATTTCTTCGTAAAGAGAAGGGTAGCTGATCTAATCGGAACAAAGGATCAGTGCTTCCAGGCTTAGCTATAGTGCCATCAGAAACAGAGCAAATAAAAGATGTTGAAGCATCCTTTATTTCACCTGGTTAGCTATTTTGATGGTTTCTTTCAAATTACAGAATTATTTCTCACTTTGGAAGAGAGAAATCCCAGCATGATTCTTTTCTAAGAAGTCTCTGCCTAATACATGAATAGGGCTGGAGGAGCTGAGGAGAAAATGCTGGGTATCTCTCAAAGAGCCCCCCAAAAAGGGGTAGGTTCACAGACAGGAACCTGTTGAGGTTTATTAGACATCCCACTCTTTGGACTGTCTGAGCACTTTGAGGCAGAGCCTGCTTTACAGTAGCATGGAGAGCGGGCTTAGGTGTCAGGGAAGGACAGAGAGAGGTGCATTCCCAAACTGGAGAGTGGTCCCTCTGAGCCAAATAAGTGGGAGGGTTGGGAAGAGCCCCTGTAGTTCCTCGGAGCCCCATCACTGGGAGTGAGGAGGACCCTGGAAGGCTGGTTAGACAGCTGAAGATACCTGAAGTGCTTAAGTTTGTGGCAACGTCTGTTCCAATGTCCTCGCTCTTTGCAATAATGGCAGAAATTAGGAGACTTTTGGTTTCATATAGGGTCGTTTATCTGCCAGAGTTGAATACTAAGAATTTTAGTGGTTTTTCCTTCAGGTGACTCATCTAGGCTGCGAGCAAGCTGATTTGCCTGACTGACCAAATCTAGAGTCAGTGATTTCCCAGTCCCGATTATATAACAAGTCAGTGGGATAGTCTCCTGGCTGCAATCCTAAAGGCCTTTCAGGATTTTCCCACTCAGCGATTTCCATCCAATGCTGAGCCTGAACTTCACCAACAAGCATATGAACTAGTTGATATAAATCAGAGAAACCAGACATAAATTTGAATAACTATATTGAATTCCTCAGCAAATCAGAAAGGATCTTCAGTTACTTTGGGAAAATCTTTCACTATGACTTGCAGTTTAGTTTTAGTCCAGGGTTCCCTAAGAAATTAGGGGTCGACACTTTGGATCTTCAGAAGGTGTAATTTTAAAGAGAAAGGTTCTGACAGAGGGAGAGGAAGTGGGTGTGGGGAGAGGCTCGAAGGAAGAGGAAGAGGAAATGGCTCTGGAGGTGGAGCCTGAGGCAAAGGAACCAGTGAGAGGAGCATAAGGCTTGAAGCACCATTTTGTCTTTCTTTAAGTGTTTGTTTGTCTCAGTTAATTTTAAAATTTTATTCTGCAAAGAGACAATTTAGACTCCTGGTAACATTTGGACGCCTCTAAATACTAATCAATGTAGGCGTTCAATTCAGTTTTGACAATTTTACAACTATGGTTTTCCAATTCGGTTTTAAGAAAAGTAAGCTTGGGAAATTTGAAGGTTCCCCATCCTGGCCATTTGTTTTCTGAATTATTTTTGGTCAATTCAGTTCATTCAGTTTGAAATGTACATTGGGAGGGACTGCTGTTTCTGAACATAAAATTAGCCAGGGTCCCTGACAGGCGGATGACCTCAAAGAATGTAGATAAGTGAGATCTCATTTCTGCAAAAACCTAAACAGCCTACAAGACAGATACCAACAAAAGTTCATTAGAACCAATTTGATTTCAAAAATCAGACCAAAGGCTGAATGGCATATTTTCAGTAGGAATAGTCTGATTCCAAAAGGAATTGAATCAAAGGCCGAATAGCAAATTTCCAGTAAGAATGGTCTGGTTCTAAAAGGAATTGAGCTAGCACAGTTCCAATCCCAACATCCTGATTTCAAGAGTCAGGCCAGAGTGCCAACCAAGTACTCACAGACAAAACAAGGCATTAACCAGAAAGGGATGAAGTCTTAAATTAGATCCCAAGTAGAACCTGGATAGGGTCAAAATGTAAAGGGAGTAGAAGCTCAGACCTATAAGAAAGGCTTACCCACAAATTCCAGGGTCAGTGAGAAAGAAATGAAATCAATGGACTCTGTGGGTACTGGGCCTGTTTCCTCACCCGTCATTCACCAGCAAGAGAGGGTTCTTATGCTATTTGACTGGCAACTGATCCAGTTCTAATTTCCATCATACCATCTTTGTATAGTCAGTCTTGATACCAACCATTTTATCCTTGGTTCCACTTAAAGCCCAGCTTGAGATGAAGATTTGTATGCAGGTAGTTTATTTGAGAAGTCACCCTAGAGAGCAAGAGCAAGAGTGAGGGAATTGGGATGAGAAGCAGAACAGGAGAGAAAGACTGTATGATACTATACTATACTATCAGGTTGGCCACATTGCAGATGACTGAGGCTTGAGCCTCTGTTTCTTAAGAGTAGCTTCATGGCCATTAATGCCCCTGAAATTCTAGGTTATATATGTGTATCAAGTATGTTTCCACAAATGTCACACATGCCAGTATCACAGAACCTTCAGAATAAGAAGAGCACAGCTGAGGCATTGTCACAGCATATGTGAAGTCAGTCAAAGATAGCATTAAATGGGCAGTAACAATAATGGCTCTAGTAAGCGCTGGAACTGAAAGGATGTGAAACATTGTGTACTAATTATTCAAATCACTAAGAGAGCACAGAGCTGCAGCTCCCACCAGGGTGGAGGGATGGATGGATGGATGGATGATTTGGACTAAAGGAAAAATAAATGAATCCCTATTTCTTTGCTTCATTATTGATTTAGAGAACCAAAACCTGATGCTAAGTTATTCTCTTTCTGAAGGGGAAAGTGAAAATTTTCTAATAACTGTAATTGATAGAATTTTTTTTCATGTTTTCACAATTCTTTTAAATTTATTTTATTTTTAATATATTTTATTGATTATGCTATTACAGTTGTCCCATTTTTTTCTCCCCTTTATTCCTCTCTGCCCTGCACACCCCCTCCCACCAGCATTTCCCCCTTAGTTCATGTCCATGGGTCATACATGTAAGTTCTTTGGCTTCTCCATTTCCCATACTATTCTTAACCACCCCCTGTCTATTTTGTACCTACCATTTATGCTTCTTATTCCCTGTACCTTTTCCCCCATTCTCCTCTTTCTCCCTCTGCACTGATAACCCTCCATGTGATCTCCATTAATGTGATTCTGTTCCTGTTCTAGTTGTTTGCTTAGTTCATTTTTGTTTTTATTTTTGTTTTTAGGTTCAGTTGTTGATAGTTGTGAGTTTGTTGTCATTTTACTGTTTGCATTTTTGATCTTCTTTTTCTTAGATAAGTCCCTTTAACATTTCATATAATAATGGCTTGGTGTTGAAGAACTCCTTTAATTTGACCTTATCTAGGAAGCACTTTGTCTGCCCTTCCATTCTAAATGATAGCTTTGCTGGATAGAGTAATCTTGGATGTAGGTCCTTGCCTTTCATGACTTGGAATACTTCTTGCCAGCCCCTTCTTGCCTGTAAGGTTTCTTTAGAGAAATCAGCTGATAGTCTCATGGGAAGTCCTTTGTAGGTAACTGTTTCCTTTTCTCTTGCTGCTTTTAGGATTCTGTCCTTCTCTTTAATCTTGGGTAATGTAATGATGATGTGCCTTGGTGTGTGCTTCCTTGTGTCCAACTTCTTTGGGACTCTCCGAGCTTCATGGACTTTCCAGAAATCTATTTCCTTTGCCAGATTGGGGAAGTTCTCCTTCATTATTTGTTCATATAAGTTTTCAATTTCTTGCTCTTCCTCTTCTTCTTCTGGCACCTCTATGATTCAGATGTTGGAATGTTTAAAGTTGTCCTGAGGTTCCTGAGCTTCTCACAATTCTTTGTCAAAGGATCTGATAATTTTATAGCTAGCTTTACCTCAGGACTCCAGATTAAAGAAACTAGACTATTAAATTTCAACACATGGGGTAGGCCTGAAGGAGCTGAAAATCTAATGTTACTGTCTGATTTATTTTCTTACCATTAGTGAAGTAGCTGCAAATATATTTAATTTGGGGCATGTCGGCAGTTATGCTCATTCACTTACGCCCATTTGAGACCCTTCGTATTACCTGTACAGTGTTGCACACGGGCCAAGAGTTTCCCTGAAGCAGACAAAATTGCAACAGTGTGTTTGAGAGGAAAATAGCAATTCAAAGTTAAAATCAGGGTCCAGAACATAACATAATGTAACTAGACTCAATCATGAAGGCCAAGTTCAACTTTTAGCTTGATCACTCATGGGAAGCAGTGTCAAAATAAATCAAGGTTCTTAGACTGGATTTTCCTCCCGAGTTTCATATGTTCCCATGAGAAAGTAATATGCAAATACAGCCTCATTTTATGATTCCGAATTTGTTGTGTATAAACTGAAGCTTCTTAATGTATTTCCCCCACTATTAGCAAAGATGGGGCAACAATTGCTTGGATTACAATTGATTGCCCCATCTTTGCTAATGGCAACAATTGATTTCCTTTGTAAAAAAGGGCAGGCAGCTGATACCATAGGTCAGTGGACAAAATAAAGGACAAGCAAATGAAGTCATTCATTTGTTTGTCGGGGACTCACTTGGGACCTATGGTACACACCAGGGTAGGTGCTAAAAGGGGTATGGGAAACTGGGAAGAACTAGCTGTATAGTGGCACCAAGCCCTATGTACACAGACAAGTGTAATACAAGAACGAATGCAACAGGTGCTACAAGAGAAGTACAAAGTAACTTCTGGTTCAAAAAATGGAAAGAAAATATGAACATCTTCTGGTGTGGCATCAGGAATGGCTTTATAAATAGGCTAGAGTCCAAACCAAACCTTGAGGAATAGGTTGGGTTTTGAAAGGTGGAAATGAGGTGGGATGAAACCTCAGGAGGAAAGAGGACCACTCTGCTATCCTTACAGACCCAACCCAAGTACAACTCCTTTCACGAAGCTTTTCCTTACTCCTCTCAAGCTGCAGAAACCACCTCCTCTTCAAGCTTCTTGCGCCTCTTCCCTCGCATTTGAAACATTGCTGTCTTCGATGATGGTGTGTGCATGTGGCAGGGCCCTCACCAGAGTGAGGACAGCTTGAACACTGGCTGCACGTCCGACTCTTTCATGGAGCGCCAGCCCCCGGCACAGGACTCTAGGAGGAGTTAGGCATTCAGTAAAATCTATGCATGAATGAGAAAGGCAATGAGGAGCACAGCAAGCAGATTTTGCTGTGGTTTTATTCTGAGAATTCTTATTTATTCACCTTATGAGATTTTCTCACTCGTCAAGTCCTCCTTTTTTTTTTCCTTTGACAATGTGCCTGCCTGTGTTTACACACTAACACAAAAGAGAAAGAGAAGGAGGGAGGGAGAGACAAACTAACCACACCTGCTACAATGCACAGAAGCCCCTGTGCTCCAGCGGCAGCGCCCCGAATGATGAACGCAAGGGCCTGCCCAAATTCGAAGCTGCCGCCCAGCATGGCCTTCGTGGCAGAGCAGCTCAGCAGTGCAAAAGTGGTAACTTTAATCTTCTTCCCTCTATGGAAAAAGAAGTTTTAGAACACATTAAAGTGAGGACCAGCAAAACCTAAAAGTGTTACTTTAATAATCAATATTTGTTTAATATGTCCTTTTCTTAGAAACTCATTTTCCAGGAGGGCTGTCCAGTGTCCCCACTAAGTTACTCCAAAGGCTGAATTTTTGCAAATGACCATATACTAAAATGTATTCAGAGAAAACTAGAAAATTATGGACAGAGAGCTAGGACATGCAACTGTGACTATATTAGACATGGGTATTTCCCAAATTAATAAGTTACGAAAGGGTTGGCATATAAACATAGCAGATAAAGTTGCACTTACGTGTTCGATAATGCATGGGGGGAGTAGAGGGCTAAGTGACATACGTGAAACAAGGGTCTGTGCTCATCAGCTGTAGCCCGAATCAGCTAAAATCCTCTGATTTTAAAGCAAAACTCATTTCCTTTGCTCTGATGGCAAACGTGTGCCAGGAAATGAGGTATATAGCACTGTCTAAGGGCCACGATATTGTAATATTTGAGTTGCTCCCCAAAGTCTGTTTTTTTCTCCCCCCTCCTTTTTTGTATCATTGTGCAAGTACAGTTATCTCCATCTTCTCCCCACAACTCTCCCCAACCCCAGCCATCTACTTCCCACCCTTGATCCTACCTGCTTTTGGCTTTGTCCATGCACAGAGGGCCCAGAGACATGTGAAAGGATGCTCAGCATCACTAGGTATCAGAGAGATGCAAATTAAAACCACAAAGATACCACCTCACACCAGTCAGAATGGCCATCATAAACAAATCCACAAACAAATGCTGGTGAGGATGTGGAGAAAAGGGAACCCTAGTGCTCTTTTGGTGGGAATGCACACTGGTGCAGCCACTGTGGAAAATAGTGTGAAATTTACTCAGAAAACTAAAAGTGGAACTGCCTTCTGACCTGGCAATTCCACTGCTGGAACTATACCCTAAGAATCCTGAAACATCAATTCAAAAGGACCTATGCACCCCAATGTTCAAAGTCTATTTGTCTTTGCAGCCACGCAACAGTTCTCTGCCTCACACAAGCTTGGGAACTGGAAAACTTTCTGTCTGGAGAGTCTGCTTTTCTATAAATTTGGGCCATCACTGGCAGTAAGCCTAAGTGGACTTTATTTAAAGTGACTTTTTATCTCTGTATCAAGTGTATTTCTTTAAATGTTAGGCATTGGTGAACTTCCTCCTAAAAAGATGTTGGCACGGACTAGAAATGACTTTGCCCAGACATATTTGTGGTTATTGAAGTAAGAGGTAAACATGTAACTAAAGAACCCTTTTATTTACTGTCTAATTTGTGGTAGATGAAGATGCTCTTCGGATTCCAGAAATTAGAGTGATTCTGTTAGCAATGACCGATTTATAAAATGAGAATCACAACGGTTTAACAACTATGACCGTGAATGTGGTATCTATCCAACGAGAGGCTGCTTTTGGCTGGCACATCTTGACACCATCTTCTTCATTTATAGTTGGATGAAAATTAATTTTTTCCTTTTAAAAAGTCTATTTTCTCTGTTTGTGGCAGACTCCCTCTCTTCTGGAAAATCGTTCTCACGTCATCTCTGTGCGCAATGTGGTGCCTTGCATTGATGTGAGGATTTGTTTTTTCTTTTACTCTTTTGTTTCATCAAGATTGAGGGAGTCAAGCATGCGGAATACCTAGCCAGAGCCAAATATTTACTGGGTGCTTAGTTTACGACTGTTGCAACTAACAGGGTCTTTCCTAGTGGACTAGGAACAAACCTTTGGTTTCATTTTCAGTACATTTGACTTGGATTTCCAAGCTCTTGCTCTGCCACTTACATATTGAATCATTGGACCAATTACAATGTCCCTGAGCCTCAGTTCCCGCTCTATAAATGAGAAAAGTCATACCATCTCACAGAGGGCCCTGAATGCAACAATGCTTTGGATTCTATGAAATGCAGTACACACAGTATTAGTCCTGAGAGGCAGAATAATCCAAAACTCACCATGAAGTATTCCCTGTGTTATCGACTCTGTTTGTATTGGTGAATCAGGGATACACCTGTAGAGAGTGGATAGAATGAATAAAAAGAAACATCTTAGGAGCTCTTACAGGAAATAGAAGTAGCTGCGAAATCCTCTGGCTTTCTCAGCCCCCGGGTGAGTAGGACCATTGAAATGCTAATGAACAGGAGGTGGTGCTGCCCCAGCTCTCTCCGCGCTTCTTGGCAGGACTCTCTGGCATAGTCTCTCTCCTCTTCCTGCTGCTGGCTCTTTGAACAGGCTGTCCAGGCATTTTTAAGTTTGGCAACCAATGCAATGAATTGCTTCTTCTTAAAATAACTCAAATAATTGATTTGGCTTGTCACTAAGTCTTTTTCCCCTTGATTCATTCTGTAGAAATAGAAGAGGAAAATGAAAATGTCCACATGGACCCAGCTTAATTCCATCTTCTGTCCCAAACAAACCCCCATGTGGTCAAGAACCCAAGTGTTGCCCTTTTCCAGAACAGCTGACCCTGTCCAAAATTCTCAGCACTAATGCCTAAGGCCTTCTAAGGATCGAATGGAACCCCTGCAACATTTATATTTGCGGAGTACGTAAGCTATCCTCTATCTTTGTGTAAATTCCTGTAAGGGTTAAGCCCTAATGATTGAGGAAGATATAAAATGGAAAAATCAGATGTAGCTGGAGAGGATTGCACTTGACATAATATCCTAGCAACCTCCCGGTTTTCAAGGCAATGTTTATTTTATGTGGCGCTATTCAAAGTAATGTCTTCGATGTTATTGCTATGTAACATGGCTAATTTTTGCAATAATGTATGTAGCTCAAGGAAGGTCTATGATAAGACTGAAAACCCAAGTTATCCATAATTGCAAAGTGCCTGGGTAATTATATCTTGGGCTAGAAACACGTTTTTGGGTGTGTGTTTTTTTTTCCTGATTTGCTGTATCACAACTGTTTATAAGCTACCCTGCCTCTCTGGATTCTTGTTTTGATCTCTATAGAGAAGCAGACACTAGCTGCGTTGTTATGTGTTTCCTCTGCTTTTGTTCATCGGGCTTCCACTTACATTGCTCCTGTACAGTTAGCTTCATCATTCAGACATTTATTCTGAAATAAATAGAACTTTCATTTTCCTTTTTGCTGGGACAGTGAATGTTGACAATTCCTTTAAATTAAAGTAGACCTTCTTATTCACAAGGAGACCTTCCTAAGGCCTTCCACAATCCTCAACTGCTTCAAACCAAGGAACATTTCCTTCCCCCTTCTCCCCCTTCTAAAACAGTTACCTATAACTGAAAATTTTAACTGAACTTTTCAGACCCTTAACAATTCCAGATACATGAGCTTCAGTCTTTTTTATGTATATAGCTGTTAAAGATACCCACTAAAATAAACCCAATCCTATATTACTTTGTAATCTTTGCCTGGTAACCTCAATCAGCAAAACTGCTGCAGTGATGACAAAGTGTGCTGAAGTGTGGACAAGGATGGAGAGGAAGGTGAAATGTGTTACAGAGAAGCATGGCGTAGGTCACAGCAGCTCGGGAAGGTGACCCTAAGTTTGGGGCTGTATCTGCAAGATATCAGAGAAGACGGTCTGCCCTCAGACTCTTGAGACTCCAAATTTCTTCTTCTTTCTTGGGTAGGCACGTTTGCAAAAGACATCTTTATTTACTATATGTCTATTTTCTCTCTTCAACTTGGAAGGCATGTTTTTGCAGCTCAGTGGCTCTCTCCTATTAATTTTACACCATGGAACACTTTCCTTCAGGAAAACACTTACTAAAATTTGTCATGGAAAATGTCAGTCCAGTAGTCTTACTGGTTGTTTCACAGAAATATTTGCACAGGCTTTTGACTTTTTCCGATATCACTGTTCAGGTAAGAGGGTTTTCTTTAATGTAACCAGGTAACTACTTTTTCGATTTTGCTGGACATTTTATTTTTCATTTGATAAACAGCTTTTTGACAGGGTGTAGCACTCACTTGAAATGGTTTCATGGATCGCTTTTCCTGTGACTACAGTATTTATGTACTTGTTCCAGTTGTATACATATAAGCCACCCTCTAATACAATATTTAATTAATATACTTTAGTTTTAGGAAGGTTTTATGTTTATAGAAAAATTGAGCAGAAAGTAGAGTTCCTACATACCCCCTAGCCCCCGGCACAGTCAGTTCTTCTATTAACACCTTGCATTGGTGTGGTGCATTTGTTACCGTTGATGAACCTGGATTGACACATTATTATTAACTAAAGTCTTTAGTTTTCATTATGGTGCACTTTTTGTGTAGCACAGTTCTATGGCTTTTGACAAATAGGTAATGGCATATGTCCACATTACAGTATCATATAAAATATCCTCGCTGCTCTAAGAGTGCCCCGTTCTCCCCCTGTTCATCTCTCGCCCTTCGGCCCCACATGCCACCTCCCAGCAACTCTGGGAAACCACTCATCTTTTTACCATCTCGATAGTGTGACCTTTTCTAATACAACTGCTCCCTCGCCAAAACTTTTTTTTCTGTCTAAGAACCAGGCCTTTGACTTATATTATTTTCCCTTCATTGTCATCACTGAACTAGCAGATTTTCTTTTAAAGAAGAACATAAATTTTACTGCCAAAAAGTTAGTGCCAAGATAGCAACAATGTAGAAAAATGATAGCCAGCCTGAGGAATAGTTGTTAGGGGTGACCTAGGCCCACTCACTTGCTAAGTGAGACCCTCTTACATATTATACTTTGAAGCAAAGAGTCTAATTTAGCCCTTAAAATGATACATTGCTATGTGGCACAGACCTTCAGGTGCTCTTGAGAGCCATCAAAACCATGAGGGTCAAATCCCCAAATGCCAAAGACAAACTGAAACCAGAAGGCTTGACTGAGCATGTCGCCGAGGCTAGTTTCTGCAGCAAGATCACACAGGTGGGACTGCTGTCCTGTGCCCCCACCGCTTAGCTTGATTCACAGGCCACTAAATCAATGGAATTAGAAGGTATTAGTGACCCCAATGTAAGAATCTTTGAATGGGACAAATAGGAATCAGAATCCTCTCATCAATGTGCATTGCCCTCAGCCATCCTTGCACCAAGAAGGCATGAGCATCTCCCGTTCTCCTGTTTCTTTATTTGTTGTATTGTGGGTTATATTCCTTATAAACTGTTGGACCTGGTGAATCCAATTAATTCAGTCAACACTCTCACGGGTTCTAGACCCCTAGTAGTTTGAGTTCTCTGGGCATCTGGTCAGATGCAGTGCCAGACTTACTTTACAGAGCTATCGAATGCCAAGTGTAACGTGTGCCATGGAACGTGACTAAACAAAGAGCTCTGTACTACAGTACCATGGGAGGCAGACACTTCCGAAAATATTTATCTCACTTCTATGTTTAAAAAATGGGCCATTTTTATTATTTATGATGCATTCTCATATTTTATCGCTCCTTTAATGCTGAGATGGTATAAAACTACAATGTTTTCCTATATTTTTACCTTTCATGAGATAATAGCATTAAATATAGGCTGCAATGGTTGCCAGCTCCCGTTACTACATATTCAGGGGGCTGTTCAGATTTCTTTGTTTTGTTGGATTTGGACTAATCAAATATTTTGATTATTGAAATGATGTGTTTTTTGAAATAAAATAACCCCGTTAACACATTTAATAAGACTATATCTAGAAAGATGTGACAGGAACAGATAAAAAACACTCAGGAGTTCTCTGTGTCCTTGATAAAGAAGCTTTTCTGTGAGTGATTTTATTCAAACATGCCAATCCTAGAAGCAAGGGCTATCTGAGACTCTCAGTCAGACACGTAGAGTGGGGAATCAGGTATTATCCTGAGGGGCGGATGTGGGGAGAAACGGAAGACCATTCGGCCCCAGCCTCATATTTACCGACGATCTCACCTTGAGAGGTTGTCTCCAAATAAGTGGATGCACAGGCCATGGGGAGCACTGACGGCACAGGAAGATACAGGTCCCTCGCACACCTTATGTGGATGGCCATCTCTGTGGGCTATTTTAGCATTTCATCTGTCAAGAGCCCCCCAAGTGGAAGTGGTCAGGGGATCTTCTGACTTATGGAGGATAGGGTATGGTACCTTACAGAATTTACAGATGTCTATTATTATAAATTCTTCTTCAAAAATAAACTCCTTTTTCCCCCATGATATCCTTTACAGAGTTCCAACATATAAAACAGGTAGATCAGAACTGCTCTCCTGGAATAAGGTCACCTGAGCCTCCTCCTCTCCCTTGAGGTGGCACCTAAATTACCTCTGACTTCAGAAGACAAGATTTGGAAACCACCAGACTGGCTTAATCCCCTAGATTTATAGGTACCAAAATCTCGGCTCAGAGAGGTTAGCTATCCTGTTCAAGATTGCCCAATGGGGGAGAAGTCTTTGCTTGTCAGACTTCCATACAGTCCAATCTTCTGGCAGTTCTGGTTATTTTCTGTTTTTAAATTTATTGTCCTTTTGGTTGTTCGAGGAGGCACAGTGTATCTACCTATGCCTCCATCTTGGCAGGAAGTTACTGGGTCTCTATGTAGCCCAGTCATTTAAAACGTAGGGGAATGAAGTTGTTACAATGATAAGACATGTAATACTTAAAATGAATTTATATTCGCACACAAGTGCAGTTGTAACACCTGAGTCCAGTTGTAACACCTGAGTCCATGTGCACACATACAGAAAAAGAGGGCAGGGGAAAGAAGAGTACAGGGTGCCTTTGTGAATCATTGCAGCCACTCAGTAAATGCTTATAGAATAAATTCCAGATTCTGGGCTCATGCTAAAGCTTTTTGAAACCAGCAACTTCCTTCCAGAAGGGGCTTTTTCAGAAGAGGAATTCTTACAACTTCTTCCTAGGTCATTGTGTTTGTTTTTGTTTCATTGCAGTTGCTTCTCACCTTCATTGCTCTTCCTAGTGAACACCTACTGGCCCTTTGCTGCTCCACAACTTTCTGCTTTTGAGACATTGCCCCTAGAGATCTTGTAAAAATAAAAAGAAAATAGAGGCTTGTCTTGACTGCAGAAATTCTGAAGCTTATTGATCTCATTTTTTTTCTTCTTCAGGAAGTCAGTTGTATAATGTCTGAAACCCAGCTTAAAGGAATACACTTTTTACAAAGCTTACATCACCTGGTGTTCAATTCCCTATTTTAGCATCATTTCTCAATATACTTTCAGTTAAGCAACCTCACTTTTCCAGGTAATTTTGACTTCAGAGATCCTAGCCTCTTAACAAAAAGATCCCAAATGGCTTATACCAATTTTATTTTCTTAAGATTTTATTAATTTATTTTTAGAGAGAGGGCAAGGGAAGGAGAAGGAGAGAGGAGAAAAGGCATCAATGTGAGAGACAGACATTGATCATCTGCCTCTCATATGCCAACAAATGGGGACCTGGCCTGTAACCCAGGCATGTGCCCTGACCAGGAATGGAACCAGTGACATCCTGGTTTGCAGGCTGGCACTCAATTCATTGATAGCTTATATCAGTTTTATAAATAATTGTTTAAACTTGCAACAAGGGAGAAAGCATAAGGTGCACATAGAGACAGATGAAGGAGCAGAGGTTTTGGGGAGGTTTTGCTGATGTTGTCTCTCTCAGTTCTCTTAGCTGTCAGATATCCTCTGTCATGGAGGGCATTAAAATGCTAGCTTTTTCATGAGGTTCACTTGAGAGGACAATCCCCCGACAGCGTTCCGTACATGCACAAGTCCCTGATGAGGTGAGATAGTCTCTAGCTGAACTCTTCAGAATCCTTTCTCATTCACATTTGGTGCATCTCTGTGTTCCCCACATCTTTACACAGAATGGTCTTTCCCAGATACCTGAGTCTAGTTACCTTCTGCAGCATTGAGTTGATTGCTGGGAAACTCTTGCTTTTCCAAACTATAGAAGTGCAGTTTGCCCCATTGTTGTCCTCTCTCCACATTATATACTGATGATTGTCCCAAACATTTTTCCTAGTGAGGAGCTCTGTGTTCGTATGTGCTCCCAAAGTCTAAGACCCTGAGTTCTGCCAAGAATTCTTTTATGCTTCTCTTCTCTGGTGCCAGGATGGGGCAGGCACACCTATTTCCATAGCTCAAGAATTATGGTGCGGAGTGGAGGATGAAAGCAATAAAAATCTCTTCTACTGGGCCCTGGCTGGTGTGGCTCGGTTGGTTAGATGTTGTGTGCAAGAAGCCTGATGGATGTTTCGCTCTCACATCAATGATTCTCTCCCTCTGTTTCTCCCTTCCTTCACCTCTCTCTAGAATCAATAAAAGAAAAAAAATTTTTTAAGTCTCCTCTGCTAGAAAACAAGTACTCTTTATGAGGAGCTCTCTTGGCCTTCCCTCACTTGATTTGTGGCAGGGAACTGAAAGCGCAGGGCAAGAAGGATAAATGCCACAATCTTGTCAACTATGAAGGATCCTTTATGTACTTTCCTCACTGTAACGGATGTGTGGCCTTCTCTTATGTCAGCTCTTAGGTGTGATTGTCACTGGACATTTTACAGAGGTTTGTAGAGAAGCATCTAGTTTCTCTCTTCAGATTATGGTAGAATTTATTACCCAATATCCTCAACATGGAGGCTTTAAATGCAATTCTATGACAACTGCAAGTCCTTCTACAGTAAAACCCACAATTATGCTGCAACTAACATGAAGACTTAACAGTTGAATTTCCCATTTCTTGGCTATATTTCAAAATTAGTTTACTTGTTGAACCCCCTGTAGTGAGAGTTACTTAACTAAAGAATGACAGAATGTTGGCTCTTGAAGGGACTTTAAAATGTTCTTAGTCCAATCACCTACTTAGAAGTTGATGCAGCTGAAACAGGGAGATGTTCAGTAACTTAATTGGATACAAATAATGTGTTATTAGGATTAAAAACTGTTTAAGTCATGGAATTGTTTTTTAATAAACCTTCAGCTATACACCAAGATTTTTTAAAAAATGTAATCTCTAAGTTCTAGCTGGAGACAATGTTCAGAACTCGATGGAAACTTGAATCTCATGTAGTTATTCATATCCACTTTTTTATGAGTAAAGATATGAATTAGTTACAGTTCAAGGTTATAAATCAAATATGTTGATTCCCAGTGCTCTTTCCATTAAATGTATGGATTTACTGTGTGTGGGTGTGAGGGCAAGTGCACAAGGACACACATGGACACATTTGGCTTCAGGACATGGAGCTGCAGAATATTTTTATCGATACTGGAAGCTACAGTTAAGCCTGTGAGAGAGTTTGAGAGTGAGAGAGGCAGGTCTAAAGAGAACCTTTGTAACTTTGTGCAATCCTCCTTTGTTATTTCTTTGAGAGGTTGTGTATACTTTGATGGCAATGTGTTTAAACACAATAAAGCAATAAAATTACTGGGTTTTGGAAGTGAGTCCATGCCATACTAGACAATGAGGAGCCCGACTTACATTAGGGCTACCTAATTACAAAGCGGCCATCGTCGGCAAATCTCCTTGTGGGAAGCTGCAAAGCGTGGGGGTGGGGAGCATACACTCTGGATTCACACTCTCTGGGTTAAAACCTGGATTCACTGCTAAACAGTTCTAAACCTTCAGCAGATTTGCTTGTAGTCCTGGTGCCAGAGTTGTTCTTTTTTCTTTTGTTTTTTTTTAACCTACTAATTAGAAATAATAAAAGTACCAATCTCATTTTCCTACCATCATAAACATAATAATCGCATTCATCTTGAGTTGATATTTAAAATTCAAACACTTAATTTTAAATTATTAAAGATAATAAAACTAAGAGCTTGGTAAGCAAAATACTTATTTTAGTTATTTTTTCATGGAAAGTAAGTAAAATAATGTAAATAATTGCATTAATTAAATAGACATTCATTTCAAATTCCTTGTATGATATTTTGTAAATAGTTTTCATGTCTGGTAACACAACAGAAAACCCAATCTTGCTGGAATCCAAATTAATAGGTTAATTAACAGGTGTTCACTGAATATGAGCTAAAAAGCAACGCATGAAAATGATTGTTAATTTGACAACTTTTTGTCAACTTCATTAAAGAATAACTTTTATTAATGATGTATTTTTCACATACTGTACCAAGTCCTATGCAACCCAAAGTAAGTAATATTGTAGTAGGCAGAATAATGTCCCAAAGATATTCATGTCCTAGTCCTTGCAACATGTGACTTTAAAAAAAGGGAAAAAAGGGTCTTTGCAGATGTGATTGAGATTAAGCACTTGAGATATGGAGAATATCCTGGATCATCCAGGTAGACCTAACCTAACCACCTGAGTCCTTACAACTGAAGAATCTTCAATGGTTGTGGTCAGAATCAGATGCTGATATGGAGGAAGGATCTGAAAGACGTGATGCTGCTGGGTGAAGGTTGCAGGAAGAGGGCCAGAGCTAAGCACTATGGGTGGCCTCTGGGAGCTGGAAAAGGGAAAGAAACAGATTCTCCCCTAAATCCAGAAAGCAATGTAGCTTTGGTTTTAGCCCAGAGAAATCCATGTTGGACTTCTCATCTACAGAAGTGTACGGTTAGTTACTATATTTGTTTTAAGCCACTAAGTTTGTGGTAATTTACTACAGCGATAGACATGAGCATAGATTTTGGTACCTGGAAGTGGGATGCTCCTGGAACAAATACCTGAAATGTGGAAATGGCTTTGGAATTGGGCAGTAGCCAGAGGCTGGAAGAATTCTGAGAACCATGATAGAAAAACCATAGATTGTCTTGAACAGGCTGTTAGTAGGAATATGGATGTTGGTGATTCAGCTAGTGAGGACTCAGGAGTGAGGAACATGGTAGAGAAAACATAAATTGCCTTAAAGAATACTTAAATCATTGTGAACACACTATTGTAAAAATGTGGGCATGACAGGCACTGTTAGTGAAAGCTCTGAAGGAAATGAGGAACTTTTATCAGAAACTGAAGCAAGGGGGATCTTTGACATATGGTGGTAGAAACCCTTAGCAGAATTGTCCTACAGTTATGTGAAAAGCAGATATTGTAAATAAGAAGGTTGGCTATTTCAGAGGAGGTTTCCAAATAAAATCTTAAAGATTTTTTTTCTTGCTACTTGTAGTAATATGCAAGAGAGGTAAATTGAAGGGATAAAAAGAGTGAGCATGTGATGATGTGGGAAATGTTCAGCCTGTATAATTTTCCAAAAGCGATGAAATGAAGAGATCTACTGTCAGGAAAGCATGCTATAACATAGATGTCAAATGTTAAATGTTGCTTAAAAGAAAAAAAATCCTTTAGATAATACCTCACAAAATACTCAGATTAAGAGATTCCCTCGATCAATGCAGGAGCATCTAGGAAGCTTTAGGGCATTTGACCCTCAACCTTCTCAGCAAAATCCAAGAACAGGGATGGGATTATCTAGGAAAGACCTACAGGCAGGCCTCTTGTCTAATGGAGTGAATCAGAGTGACATATATGGACGTCCTAGGGCCACCTGTATACCCACAGTCCCCCAAAGCAGAGAAGTGAGAAGCTGAACTCATGGGGGTCTGAGTCTGGGCCCAGATGTCCCTTTCCTCACTAGAATTGCCACCTTACCTGGTCCTGTGCATCCAAGGGGTGTGGGTACGTGGGACATTTCCAGGAGCACTTCTGGTTCCTGGAGTCCGCAAGAGTCTTAGCACAGTCCTGCATGTACCATATTATCAAATACTTTCAGTGGGGTCTGGGACAGGTCAAACACATGGTTTTTCCCCCCAGAAAATGTATGAATTCTCACAACAGTGCGGGTAAAACAAGATAAGTAACCTCAATTCCAGTTCAGCCATGAAAAACACTTTTAGCTTTCAGAATTTGGAAGATTTTGGAATTAGAGAGGGGGAGGGGGGATATTGTGTGTGTGTGTGTGTGTGTGTGTGTGTGTGTGTAAAAGAAAAAGATAATCAAGACAGACTGAGAAGACAGAGGGAATATTTTGGGAGGAAGAGTTAATTATGCCTAGGAAAGTCTGAACTGGTCCCAAACTGATGGGTAGAGGTTTACAGAGGGGCCATGGGAGGTAGGGGAACATTCCAGGTGAAAGAAGCAATAGGGGCAAAGTGGCTGGAGCCTGCAAACAAGAGGTACACACTGAGGCAGCGAGAGGGATGATGTGACTGGAACTCAGGTTCTCGGGGGAGGGAGAATGGTTGGAGATGGATGTTCTGCCAAATTGGGAAGGCGAAAGGAGTATGAGCTTTTAACTGAGCAATAATTTTTTCAAAAGTATGCCAAGAGTTCTGGGGAAGAAAAAGAAAAGAGTATGACCCTTCTTCTCTGCAACATGAGCCCTCTGGTCCAAATGCAGCTCTCTTTCTACATCTGGTTGCCTCCTCAGCTTCTGGCCGCACTAGGCATTCATTAAGGATTTTTATGAAGGAGGCTTCATTTTTAAATAAGTTACATTTTTTTCAGTCTATTGTGTGTTCCAAGTCCTTGGCCCTGTCCTTTTAATTTGGCAAGTTTCCTCCTGGCTATAGCCATCTTTTCTTCCTGAGACATACCAGATTCTGTTCTATTAGCAAGAGTGGACTCTTGCTTGGAATAGAGAAGAGAGAAGATGCTGCTCACAAGCTAAAGGAAAATACTGCAGAAGAGGGTGCTCTCTTTCCTGCATCTAGTGCCTCCCACCAAATGTTGTTCAATCGGCAGATATCAAAGGGGCCGAGAGCAAATCACAAACACACACACACACACAAATGAGAAGTGAGGTAGGATGAAACCTGGAAAAAAAATGTTTGTTGTCAATAAAAAGTCACATTTTCCCTGAGCTGAAATGCAAAAAATTCTTGGTTTTGAAACTATGAGAAGTAGACAAAGGATCCCAGCATTTACTCTAAAAGACAAATTGTGAAAAGTCAATGAAAACAAAGCCGTGGTGGTTATTAAAGCATCATTGCTTTTAACGGTCTCACCTTCCTCAGTTGAGATACGTGTTTGAGAGTTGGGCTTGTTTCAGACTGGTGCATGTGGGGGCAGACTCCCATGGATCCCAGGACCAAGCCGTCCTCCTGGAATGTCCTTCACTGCACAATGGGGTTGCGGTAAACAGGTTTGGTGCGGGGCTTTTGATCTTTTCACACAGCTGCCATAATCACACCGTGTCAAAGCACAAACTGAAGTCACAAGTGTATCCTGGAAAAAGTTAATTTTCTCTGAGCTGATTTCAGTTAGGTATATTGTATATTGAGGAATAATTGGCCCCAAACAAACAAACAAACAAAACTGTATTGGGCACAGAAGCTTGGAATCAGATGAATTATTGAAATCTAGATCAAACTAAATTTGTAGAATCAAAGGGGCAATGATATTGGCAGTGAGTTGGTTATCATCGTCATTTGAATGGTCTCAAATAAGTTCTTTCTCTTTCTATGCTGTGACTTCTTATGGACCAAAGATGAGGCAGAATTTGGGCAAAGATATCTGTGTTATTCACTTTCAAGAGGAAAGTTCAGCTAGTTCAATTTTATAAATCAAAGAGGTAGATGAAAATATATAAGGACATGGCAAGTAGTTAGTACTCTTCTAATTTTCATTGTCTTCTAGAAATACTACCACCTGAATCAGCCAATCTTTCCTTGACATCTGATTCTACTTTCCCCAGAAAACCTATAGACATTACTAATTCAAGAGGCAAATATTCTTCTAAATAGATGTGGATCCTTACGATTCTGGGCGCATAATGAATATCATGTACTACATCAAGGCTCATCCTCATTGCTGGGGGAGCTGCTAGAACCTCTTATTCTGTATCACTGTCAGTGTAGTCAGTTAATTAGTAGTTGTATTTTGTTTGTTTGCTTGTTTCTGGTAAGTCTCTGGTCTAACCATAGTCCTAATCAGGTTGTATGCTCTTACTACAAGTTAGAATTCCAGGATTGCCAGCTGCGGTTGGATCATTCATAAGACTCTACCCTGGGTCTTGCTAGGTAGATACCTTAATGGACCTGTTAATACCTGTCATATTCCAGGGTCTCAGACAAGTTCTACAGCAGCATAATACTATCAGCTAAGGATAGATTTTACCAACGATAAAATAAACCAATGAAGCCAGGAAGTATCAAGAGAAGAGCAGTTACCCTCCACGACTACCACCAGCCCCGCCATCTTCCCACCATCCCAGGATGCTTTGCTGGGATAGTTTACATTCCTGTCCTTCCCCTCTCTCATTCTCACCTACTGTAGTGCAAGTATGAATGCAGCTTTGTCACTGGAGGATTAACAGAGATTTGGTGCACAAACAATCTGTTTGAATGACAGCTGTTTACAGGTGTGGTCTGGGGAACCAGCTGCTAAGTGCTTGGTCACCTTGAGACCCATGGGAAACTACAACCCCCTTCTTCAGGAAAGAAGCCACTCTTCCTGTGGGTGACTGAGCTTTGATTGGAGCAACCTGCTCTATAGGCAGAATCTTGCCCCCAACTCATTCTAACTAGGTCATTGTAAGCAGTACGGAATGTGCACTAAGGGTCACTTGCAGACGTTGCCCATTGCACCACTGCCAGCAAATGCTACAAGACAATCATAAGCAGCCCTTTCAGATGGCTAAAACTGTGCATTTCTGCCTCATACAGTCCTTAATTACTGTCCTCAGCTCATGTCTTCCCACATCATTCCTTACGTAGGATGTTCCAACAGCCTCTTTGTGTCTATATTTGTGTCTACATTTTCTTACCTGCACTATCAGCTAAATATTCTTGCTGTAGACTCCATATCCCTTATTACGTTATTCTTCACGGATACTGAAAACATCCATCCATCCCTGAATGTCCTTAGCACATTCCACTCATCTACTGATGGAGAATGCCCGGCCTCCTGCCAAGTCTAGCTTCCTCAGGAATGTGGAATCCCCAGGATGTTTCTCTGTATGGATGTCCGAAGGTACTGCTTATCAACCCCCCCCCCCCCCCCGTCTCCTCTCCCTCTTCCCCTCTCAAACGTGCATGCGCATGCGCACACACACACATATTTCCAATGGAGTGCACCACACATTTTCTATGTATGGCCCCAGATCATTTTGAACTCCTAGCAATTCCTAGGCTTAAGTTAGGTATTCATTACATTTTGAAAATTTGGATTGTGTAACCCTCATATTTTAAAGACTATCTATTATATACTAGATGACAGAGCTTTTAGAATGGCCCCTTTGATACTATACAAAATTCTCCTTTTTGCCTCATTTCCTGCCACCCTTAAGCACCCCATCCTCTAGACAAGTCTTTTGTTGGTCTTTGTCAACATACATCATTCTCACACCTCCAAACCTCTACAATGGTTGTCCCCTTCCTGGGAGCAAACTGTCCTCAATCTATGTGACAAACGCCCACTGAACCATCAAGCTGCAGTTCAAAAGTCACTTCTCTGTGAAACATTCTTTTATGGCTGCAGCTGCTTCCTCTTCTGACTCCCATGGACACTCGTCCACATTGGAGGAATTGCCACTTGTGTGCTACTTACCCGTGAGTGGGATCTTTCTCTCACATTAAACCATATTTCCCTGCCAAGGATGACCTTGACTTACGCAATGTTATATCTCATTTGACTGCAGAGAAAATTAGCAGGTGCTCCATGTTTATAGATGATGGCAAAGTGTGAAAAGAACAACACTAATGATGATATACACATCTTATTTACAAAACAGAGCTAGCTTGTCATCATGAATTAACTCCCCACCAAATTTTCTGCACCAAATTTTTAGTGGACTATTTTCTCTCCTCTATCACTGGCTGAAGTGCTGCAGAGCCCAAAGGTTGCTCAATAGTTGTGCTCCAGCAGGTGAAGGGCCGTCCAGTCTCTGAGTGTCAGCAGATAACAAACACGACAGAACTCTGAGGCATGGACGAAACGTTAAAGGTTGGCATAGAAAGAAGAAAATGGACATGAAAATTGAATGAAGCAGAATTTGAGAGGAAAAAGGAGCTAGAGGAATTCAGTCTGGAGATGTAGAATGCGAAAGCTGCATGTGGATGAGCTGGAAGTGGAAGACCTGGGGTCACAGGAAAGGGATGCTGACTGATGGAAGCTGAAGAAGGCAGTGTGGTACGGGGTAAGGCTCAGTCAGCAATGAATCAGCCACACAAAGGTCAAGAAGTCATGTTGGTATTTTATTAATATTAACAAAACATCAAGAGACAAAAAAGCCTCTTTGGTTTGATTTTTACTAACAGACAATTTATAGTATTTTAAGAGGATGCGATAAAAATGTAGTTTTATGCTTTATGAAGAATTTGCTATGCAAATTTATAGTATAAATAATTAATATACTTAAGAAAATCAACTGCTTTCAAGTACCCTCAAGTACTTCAGAGGCACTGATTACATAAAAACAATGATTTTCTTATTCAACAGGTGACCAAGTATGTTCTCTATAAACATCTATCAAGTTACACTAAGTTAACATATTTTAAATTATAAATGTCTGTAAGTAACAGAACTGCATTTCTTGAGAAGTATTTGCTTTTCTCTAATGTAGAATGATCTTCTGCTCAGACCACAGCCATTGGTAGTTTTAGCCCCTCCACTGTTTGAGCACATATCGAACATCCGCTCAGTTCCAGGACGTGTGCTTCCCAGTTGGACTATGGGAAAACCAAGCTCAAATCTACTCACAAGTTGCTAAGAGTTTAGTTGGAAGTTTTAAGGTAGGCAAAAATGTCTACAATACAAAAGCTGAAAACTTAAAATTTCCACAAGGGAGAGGTGTGCATGAATTCTGGAGGAGCTCAGAGGAAGCAAAGATTATTAATTACTTCATTTGTTTATTCTATTAATTCTAAGGTTTTGAATTTCAGGAGTTTCCAGTCTGGAGGAGGGTTGAGTAGAAGAGACTGATGTGACAGAGACAGACTGGCAGTTAATTAGCTCAAGAAGCAGATGACCTACTGTATGAGCTGGGTGTCTCCTCAGCAGAAAAATGCTGTGACTTGAGGACAGATAACTTACCAGATAATGGAGAAAAGTTCTCCTCCACTCCCCACAACCCATGTGAGGAACAGGAACCAAGTGAAAGGAAATAGCCTAGAAGATTCCAGAATAACTTCATAGTAAGCCTAAACAACAGGAAGGTGAGTAGAGTGATCATTGGACAAGCAAAACTGAAATGAAGACTGCGAAATGGCTTCACTGTCACGATAAGGAGTGTGTGGTCTGTCTGGGGTTGTTATGCAACCAGATCTGAGGGGAATGAGATCTGAGGTGGTCCTGGGCTCCTGACCAGCCACCCCGCAGTGGCAGAACTATCTGTAGCCAGCAGGCCATAAGCATCGGTGATTGTCACCACACTTGATGAAGTAACAACTTATACCTGCTGTTGGTTTTGGAGCTAAGGACATTAGCTGAAGACCATAGAGGGGCTCCTTTTAGTAGTTTCAAATGTTTTGATAGATTGAATTAAACATTCAGAGAATCCAAAGAACCATTCTTTCCTGCATTTCCCTTGCCTCATTCAGATGTTGTTCCTTTTTACCTGCTTCCACCAGCATGTAACCCCAAATACGGATGGGAAGGAGGGCTGTCAGTGTCAGCTGCATAACTCCTCCTTGGGGAAACCCACTTCTCCTTGCCTGCATTTATACAGCACCTGGCTTCACCTCACAGCGACACAGGCCTCCCTAACCTCAGTATGCTCTTTTTTTTTGACCCATAACAGTTATGTTGATTTGATAATTTGTGGTGATTCATGCCCTCTAAATTTTGCAGTCTGAGAGGGGAAATGCTGATATGCATGAGAATATAGAGAGAAACTTCAGAAGTAAAACAACTGTTTATATTAATTAGAGCCAAGAAAATAAAAAAGGGGGAATAGGAAGTGAGGATAAAGCATGAAGGGACATGTGGAGAACCTGTCAGCAAATGAAAATCAGAATAAGAATGGAACAAGTAAAAAAGCTAAAAGTGAAATACAAGATAGACTTGTGGCAAATAAATGAGGTTTCTTTATCCTTTTGCTTCATTATGCCCTAATTATGTTCCAAATTTTATTTCTACATGTTATTTCTTGTTATTTATGTTGAAGGTTATCATCAACCTATACTTCCTTTTCAAAATACTGCTTCTCATAAAAGTTTGCAACACAGATGTTCTTTGCACTTTGGAACAGTCTATTCGACATGAGCAGCCTGTTTCATTGGGGCTAAGTGTCTTGAGAAAAATAATAGGTTCGATCTTACTTGTGTATAGTTGGTGCAATTATAAGTAGAAGATTGAAGTTAAGCTGGACACAATGACAATGACATTTTTATGTGCAAGGGGTCTTTTTGTGTACAGAAAAAAACTACTTCAATTTACTATTAATGTTGAATTTATTAAGTTAAAAAACATTTTTTGCTCAATCCCTCAACCCCCAAGGTCCCCAAACCCCAGCATCCCAGCTGTCAGCCTGCTCTCTGTCTATGAGTCTGTCTCTACTTTGCTTGTTAGTTCATTTTGTTCATTAGATTCCTCATACAAGTGAAATCATATGGTAATTGTCTTTCTCTGACCGGCTTATTTCACTTAAAATAATGCTCTCCAGGTCTATCCATGCTGTCACAAAAGATAAAATTTCCTTTTTTTATAGCCAAGTAGTATTCCATAGTGTAAAAATACCACAGCTTTTTTATCCACTCACCTAGTGATGAACATCTGGGCTGCTTCCAAATCTTGACTATTATAAATAATGCTGCGATAAACACAGGGGTGCATACGAGGTCTGTCCAAAAGGTATCCAGCCATGTAATATGAAAAATGGAGACATTTGTTGAAGAAGATACAAGAAACATTGTACATAGGACAATGACACCTCCGTCCCCTTCAAAGTAGGCACCTTGGGACCTCACATAGTTCTCTCAATCGCCATCAGCTGCCCTGTTGTATTTTCCTGAATCTCATCGACATTCTGAAATCTCTTCCCTTTCAAAGGTCATTTTAGTTTTTGGAAAAACCATATCTGGCTGGGCACCAAATCTGGTCTGTAGATGGGCTGAGTCACCTGAGTGATTTGATGTTTCACCAAAAAAATCTGCATGAGACGTGATGCATGAGCGGGCACATTGTTGTGATGAAACTGCCAATCACCAGTTGCCCATAGCTGCGGCCTCCTGAATCATCCCAATAATTCCCACAGAGAAATGTTCAAGCTTAATGTGAAATTTGATGCAGATCCATTCTACTCACTGAGTCATTTTGAATGCAATGGCCACACAGTACATGTGCTCACTCAATGGCATCTACTGTCCCCACTGACTAGAACAGCGAAGTCATCATTGTTCACCCATACACATTCCAGTCCACTCTCTTTGGCTGCCAGGTAATATTGACGCCGTGCAAACCACTCTTATTATATTAAAAATGGCTGGACTTTTTCTGGACAGTCCACGTTGTATATTCTTTTAAATTAGTGTTCCCAGAAGTAGAATTGTTGGGTCATAAGACAGATCCACTTTTAATTTTTTGAGGTAACTCCATACTGCTTTCCACAGTGGCTGCACCAGTCTGCATTCCCACCAACAGTGCAAGAGGGTTCCCTTTTCTCCATATCTTCACCAACACTTGATTTTTGATTTATTGATGATAGCTATTCTGACAGGTGACAGGTAATATTTCCTTGTGGTTTTAATTTGCATTTTTCTGATGATTAGTGACATTGAGCATCTTTCTATATGTCTATTGGCTGGCTATGTGTCCTCTTTGGATAAGTGTCTATTCATGTCCTCTGACAATTTTTTTAATGGGATTGTTTGGTTTTGGTGTCAAGTTTTATAAGTTTCTTATAAATTTTGGATAGGAATCCTTTTATCACATGTATCCACAAATATTCTCTCATTCAGCAGGTTGTTTCTTCATTTTGTTGATGATTTTCTTTACCGTGCAAAACCTTTCTAGTTTGATGTAGTCCCATTTGTTTATTTTTTCTTTTGTTTCCCTTGCCTGGGGAGATATATCTGATAAAATCTTGCTATGAGCAATGTCTGAGATTTTGCTGCCTATGTTTTCTTCTGGGATTTTTATAGTTTTGGGATTAACATTTAAGTCTTTAATCCATTTTGAATTTATTCTTGTGTATGTTGTAAGAATGTGGTCTAGTTTCATTTTTTGGCATGTACCTGTCCAATTTTCACAACACCATTTTTTAAATAGACTATCTTTACCCCATTGTAGGTTTTTACCTCCTTTGTCAATATTAATTGACTACAAATGTGTGGGTTTATTTCTTGGCTCTCTGTCCTGTCTAATTGACCTATATGTCTGTTTTTATGCCAGTACCATGCTGCTTTGATTACTACGGCTTTGTAGTAGTTTGATATTAAGTGGCATAATTCCTCCAATTTTGTTCTTCTCTCTCAAGACCACTGTGACTACTTGGGCTCTTTTGTGGTTCCATATAAATTTTTGGAATATTTGTTCTAGTTCTGTGAAATATGTCATTGGTATCTTGATAGGAATTGTGCTGAATCTAGATTGTTTTGGGTAGTATGGACATTTTAATAATGTTAATTCTTTCTATCCATGAAAACAGTATATGTTTCCACTTATTTGTATCTTCTTCAATTTCTTTCTTTGGTGTCCAATAATTTTCTGAGTATAGGTCTTTTATATCCTTGGTTAAATTTGTTCCTAGGTACTGTTTTTTTCCTGCAGTTGGAAATAGGATTGTTCTTTTAGTTTTCCTTTCTGATAGTTCATTATTGGTATATAAAAGTACAACTGATTTCTGGATATTTATTTTGCATCTGCTACTTTACTGAATTCATTTATCAGTTCTAGTAGCTTTTTGGTGGACTCTTTAGGGTTCTCTATATACAGTATCATGTCATCTGCAAATAATGACAGTTTTACTTCTTCCTTTCCAATTTTATCTTTTCTTCTAGTCTGATTACTGTGGCTTACTTCTAGTACTTTGTTGCATAAGAATGGTGAAAGTGACATCCTTGTTTTGTTCCCGATCTTAAAGAGAAATGCTTTTAGTTTTTATCCATTGAGTATCATGCTGGCTGCGGATTTGTCATACATGGCCTTTATTATATTGAGTTATGTTCCCTGTATTCCCACTTTGCTGAGAGTTTTTATCTAAATGGGTGCTGTGTTTTATCAAATGCTTTTTCTGCATGTATTGATATAATATGATTTTTATCCTTCATTTTGTTTATGTGGTATATCATGTTTATTGATTTGTAGATATTGTACCAACCTTGCATCTCTGGAATAAATCCCACTTGATCACTATATGATCTTTTTAATGTATTTTTGGATCTTGTTTGCTAATATTTTGTTGAGGATGTTAGCATATAGTTTTATCAGGAACATTGGCCTAAAACTTTTTCTTTATAGTGTCTTTACATGGTTTTGGAATTAGGGTAATGCTGGCCTATAAAATGAGTTTGGAAGCCTCCCCTCTTCTTGAATTTTATGAACTAGTTTGAGAGAGATAGGTGTTAGTTCTTCTCTGAATGTTTGGCACAATCCCCCTGTGAATTTTGGTCCAGGGCAATTAAATATTTTAAATTGAGTTTTCCTTAATCTTTAAAGTAAACTTACATATATCAGTTTTATTTATAAATCTAGAAGATCATATAAAATAACAACAGTTATTTTCAAGGGATCCTTTGAATAATTTTTAGTAAATTCAAATTTATAAATTTTATAAATTGTTTAACAGCGTGAACCCTGTTAAACAATTTGTTCTATTTTACACTTTAATTAAATCCCCTTAAACATTAAATTGCATTTATAAACTCAATAGAATTAATGTAAATTTTAAATACTTTCCATTATGTTCTAGAGCATTTAGAACCCTCACATGCAAATTCTTCTAAATATTAATCTAATAAAGTTTATATGTGTAAAATATTGTATTATATTAGATTACATTTTAATTTACATATTTAAAAATATGTTATTAAATATACACAGGGGTCCAGCAGTAAGTAACACCTGCTTGAGCGTGGTTGGCAGGGTACGTGAATGTCTCACACGAGATGGACAGCAATTTAGCATTTCACCTAACATGTCATATGGTGTGCTTGAGTATGATATTCTTATGTTACAGAATTATATGGTTAGATTTTGTAATAAAAGAGTTCGTAATAAAAAGGAGGTCTTAGTTGTGCCAGACCCTGTAATTATAAATTATATAATTTATAATGATATATAATTTCAAGTCCTTTATACATATCAATAATTTTAATAGAATTAATACATTTGATTAGAATTTTCAATTTAAAATCACAAGTCTAAAATTATTTTTATATTTGAAAACTGGATTTCAAGGTTAATCGGTCAGATGTCTACCATTGCTGAATTTTCTCACACATTACAAGCAATAAAAATAGTGAAATACACAAATTATCTTGATATTCACACTCACGTACTAACACAATGCATGTAATTTATTTCATTTTCTATTTAAAATTAAACTTTCTCATGGGTAGAAGTTACCTACTGATTCACACAGTAATATGACCCATGTGAATGATATGAGGTTGATTATTAACCAGCGGGGTTTGAACAGGACAGAGGACTGGAGAGCCCTGTGTTTCCATGACGGTCCCACCTGTGCCGCAGACAGACACACTGTGTGCTGTGGTCAATATGATACAGGGATCAGAGTCGGTCCTCTTCGGCTAAACCTGGGTTCTTCTGGACTGAAATTCCCCTTCTGTGCATCTGCATTCCCACAGAGGTTGCGGCAAACATCCTCACTAGTAGAGTGGATTCTGCTTGTTTTTAGCTTTCAGAACACTTGAAAGCTGCTTAATATTTCTTCTTCGTATAAGGAAGCCTGCACTTGCTGCATGCCAGTTAATTGCCTCACAGACTGCCTCAGATACCTCCTGAATTCTGTAATCTTTCCTTATATCCACATCATTTTTGTCTGGTATTTCTTGCATGGCAGTTAACTGTCTCACAATCTCCTCAAATATTTCTGAATTTTCCATTCTCTCCTTATTTTCCACATCATTTCGTCTGGCCCCAACTCTAAGCACTTTAATGTTGTTCATCCAGTTGTTCATACCTCACGTACCATCATCTGACTCAGCAGCAACCTGAAGAGGCAGTCATGCCACTAAGAAATGTAGAGACAGAGTTGGCGTGGTTTCATAAAATGTGGATAAAGCCTATAGCCATAGGAAGGAATGCATGTACTATTGGTGGGAATGTTAACTGGTGCAGCTAGTATGGGAAACAATATGGATGTTCCCTAAAAATAGAACTATGATGTATATTCAGAATTTTACTTCTGAATATACATCTAAAGGAAACAAAATCATTATGCCGAAGAGATACCTGTGCCTCCATGCTCATTGCATGATTACTTAGAATGGACAAATAGCCAAGATATGGAAACAACCTAAGTGTCCATCAACAGATGAATGGATACAGAATATGTGACATATGTGTGTATATATGTGTGTATATTCAATATCTCTAGATAGACAAAGACAAATATTGTATGATCTCACTTATATGTGAAGGGTAAAAAAATGAACTCATAGAAACTGAGGTCAGATTTGTGCTTGCCAGAAGCAGGGGGTGAGGTGGAGAAAATGGGTAAAGGGGTCAAAAGGTGCCAACTTCCTGTCATACAATAAATAAGTTCTGGGGATATAACATACAGCATGGTGACTATAACAATACTATATGGTATAGCTGAAAGTTGCTAAGAGGGTAGATTTTAAAGGTTTTCATCAAGAAAAAAATGTAACTATCTGAAGTAATGGATGTTGACTGAACTTATTGTGGCAATCATTTTTGCAATATATACACATACACCAAATCTGATTATATTGTACACCTTAAGCTTATACAATGTTATATGTCAATTGTGTTTTAATAAACCTAGAAAAAATGAAAGAAATGAGTGCATGTAAAGTGGAGCAAATGATAGAACTTTAAGTGTTGCTCAAGTTCAAGAATCAAGAGTAGGAGAAAGCAAAGGAAACGGGAAATGTAGTTAGAAATATGGGAGAAGATCCAGGATCGCATGGAGCCTCAGGAACTGAGAATGGAAAGAGCTTCAAGAAGTGGAGGCTGATGGGTAGTTTCCAAGAACGAAGAGGTCATGTGAAATTAGGATTGAGAAAAATATTCAGTTTTGACCAGAAAGAATCTAAGTGAGAACTGGTCTTGGTTGAAGTCACGTTCCTGATATTACTGCGAAGTTACTTTCTCAAAAATTAAATGGTGAGAATGTAAGTTGACCCCTTGAAGACAGGCTAAAGTAACTGACTGGCACTGATCAAGGCTGAAACAGGGTCATGATCGCCTTCAAGTATATGAATAGGAATAAGTTATTGTTCACCATGTTTTGCAAAGTGCTTAATGAAAGCAAATACGTTTAAAGCATGCACAAACAAGAAATAATCATTAAATGTAGAGAAGAACATCTTTAGTTATTGGAGCATCTGACCTAGATATCTTCAAGAAAAGCATAGGAAATCATTGTAAATATATATATTTATCATCTTTTTAGGAAAGCAGAAAGGTGAGATGATATTTAGCTTCTTTTAAAAACCTTGTTATGAATTCTTACTTGTAAAGGAATTGAATAATGTATCTGAAATGCCAACCAGAATTCCTAGACAATAAAGAGCACTCAAATAATACTATATATCTTATCACCAGCTCTAGGTATTCATTCATTTATATGTGTATCCACTGTGCTGGGTACTAGGGATAAAGACACCATGACAATACACCTTACACCCTAGTGGGCGAGACATATTAAAAAGTAAATAAACATATGAATAATATAATTTATTAGCTGTCATGAAGAACCTAAATAAGGGTCAGGAGTGCAGAATACCTCAGGGGTCTGGGGAAGGCGACTTGAAAAAGATCTTTGTGAATGCCTTTAAGAGTGATATGACCTGGTGTTGGGTGTTTGGCAAAGACATCTTGTCTTCTGCATGGTGAGTAGGCTGGGGAAGGGGAAGGAATGGCAGCAAGAAGACTAGCTAAGAGGCTGCTGTAGTGATCAAGGGGAGAAGATGGCTGCCAGACGAAAGGTGGAGAGATGAGATAGAGTTTGGAGACACTGTTGACAGGACCTGCTGAAATGTTGGCTGCGATGAAGGAGGAAATTGAGGAACAGAAATTAATGCCATGGGCAACTGGGTGACATAAACTGAGGTAGGAAATCAGGAGATGGATAAGGTCTAAGAGGGTGTGGGATGGATGAGTTAGTATTTGAGATCACTGAGATAGGGGTGCCTGGAATATTTCAAGTTGTGATACCAAAGTAGAAGAAAGGTGTCCTGGGAAGTTAGAGGAAAGAACATAGAGTAATGAATACAGTAATGAAGTGAGCAATTGTTATTATTTATGGGACAAATATGTCTCCATAGCAAAAACTGGATACAACTTATTTAAGTACCAAGGGTATGCAGTTAACTTTTCCTGGACTGAATCAGGAAAGGTTTCTTATGTTGCATGTTCTATAGCAGTACACCTACTGGCTCCTTGGAACAAATATGCAAAGTTTGAGGATGTAGCCAGAGTTCTCTTCATTGCCACAACAAGGTTTGCTGACTTGTGACAATTGCTAGTTGATTTTGGTGAATGACCACAGTCAATAGTATTTTTTTCCAGGAAAAAAATATCCTTACTTGGCTTGTGCTGAATTTTAACATACAGAACCCAGTATGAATTCCTAACTTCAGTCCAACTAGATTTTTCTCTCCGGGACAAATAAGCTTACATGCTAAAAGTTATATTTAACATCTGACTTGCCTTTAGGCTTTAGATAAAGAAAATTAAGGCTGAAAGTCTGAATTGTACCTTTTATAAAGCCAGTCACTGGGAATAGAAGATTTGATGTATTGAATTTGTACCAGCTCGGGAAGCTGGTTACATTTTCATTTTCCTCTAAGGCTTTCAAGTCATTTGCTTGACAGCAATCACCTGGCTATGCGCTTTGAGTCCCTTTGCAGGACTTTTTATGACTAGGCTTTTTTTAAGGTTTATTCAGCCAACATTGTACTTTTACATCTGTATTTAAGTTATGCTTTCATTTTTCATGCACAATTTAGCAGTTGAACCCAAATTATTCAAGGTCTATTTCTACCTGAAATCCTAATACTGAAAACTGGTTGAAGCCAAAAAGGACTTCCATGAATTAGTAATAAGCACAGGGAGGTGATGATAAAGTAGATGTAAGCTGTCACTGATCGCTTCTAAATATGCATCCATATCTAGGGACAAGGAAAAGTCCTTTTGGTATTAAGTACCCAACATGGGTCTTTCTCATGGCATTCCAGAAAGGTAGGTAGGCACTGTCCTCACTTTACAAATTAAAGTATTAAAATTTAGAAAGATTAAGTAATCTGTCAAGAAAATGGGTGGAGCATTAGTTAAATTTAGGTCTTCTTTCCTCTTTAGCTTTTCCATCTACTCTACACACCACATAGTGGGGTTAGGAACCAGAACCTGCCCACAGAGTTAGATATAACTCTTGGGGAGAATGAAGAGCACTAAGCACTACAGTTACAGCTTTGGGAAACTCAGCATTATTTCTGGGTTTGGGGTTTACTTGTGGGAGTGAGAGGTGAAATTTTCTTGTCTCCAGCGCCTAGGGACCTCAGCAACCTTGGACAGTACTTCCACTGGAGGTGAAAGTGAGGAGGGGAGATGGCTAATGAGTTAGGAGGCAACTCTTGATTTCCAGCACACCCTTTCTTAAAAGTTCCTGAGAAACGTACTCCAGCAATATGAAGGAGGAAACCCAGAAAGAGGAAAACATGAGTTCCAGGAAATGAGGAGAGTATTCTTGGCCTTGGGCCATTCAAAAACCTGGGGGCTTATGGGGTCAGGCCTTGGTTGGCAGCCCCTGCTGTTCTTTTGTGCAAAGGTCCCTTGGCCTATTCAGACACAGGCAACTCCACAGGTGGTTCTTCTTTTCTGCCCAACCTGGGTAAGGAGGGTCACCACAAAGGTTCCCTAAGCAACAATACTTGCTCTAGCTTCTCATACTCACCTAGATAGGCAACTCTTGCTGAGGTCTTGCTCCCCCCTAGGACCATTTTGGAGAAGGCCAGTCAAGAAACCTGTGACTCAGGCCCCACTCCCAGGTGTCATTTTTGCATAGTCCCAACCTCTACACCCTTGTTAAATAATACAGCTTCAGTTCTTCATGGTCCTGGCTCCAACTTGCAAACTTGTGGTGTTAAACACACTCTGAGCAGCAAGCATGCCCTACCTATTGCCTTGTATTTGAAAAAAAATTTAAAGCTACAAATATTTAAAAATTAGAAGAGTTAACATGAAATGTTGGATTTCACACTTCTCTTGAAAACAGAGGAAATCTGGCAATATTGGCTCTATAGACCTCAATGGTAACAGCCAGCTCAAGGTGAGCTGGGTCAGTTTCCTTCAGGTGGGACAGACGCTTCCCAGTTTCCACCACTCCCACCACTCCCTATTGTCTTATACCCAAAGGGCTTTACTCATTTATTTCAGACAAGTCCCCTGTAGGTAGGTATTTGAGTCCACAACCCCTACCTAGACCTTCATACCACAAAGCCCAATGTATTAGCCTCTCTCTGTTGAACAGAGTCCCAGTTTCAGATACAAAGTTCTAGATGCTTCTTGAAAAGGGGGAGAGAAGAAGGAAAACAAAGCAAGTTAATTTTTTACTCATTCTGCATGTACAACTGAAGAAACTTTGCTCAGAAAAGACAAAACACTTGCCTGTAGTTACATAATCCTAATCAGGATTTGAATTCAGGAATTTCTGCCTTCAAAGCCCAACTTTTTTCCATTTCATAATGACAAAGAACATGATGAATTAAAGCAAAAGTTTAAAATTTTTCCCCCAAAAGGAGAGTGTGTTGATTCCATCCCCAAATATTTAACTTAATTATGAAAAGAAAAATTCAAAGGATCACTTGTTAAAAGAGTGAGCAGACTGCCATTGCTTAATTGTCTTCCACCACCCCTCTTGACAGCCAAATTACAATTTAGTGGACAAATGCTGTCCTCAGTTGTAGCCAACTGAGTATATGCCAAACAACTATGATCTGAGGATTGCTAGTGTGTGTATATATATATATATATAATAGAATATATGTCACACATGCACATTGACACACACAAACACATATATGTTTCCCATGGTTGATGTTGCCTCCCTAAGCAGATGTCTTTCATTAAAATGATTAAGAACCAGAGTATAATATAAATCTCTATAAAAACATGTCATTGCTCATAAAATACTAATGACAAAGGTTTATAGAGTATTCTCTTCTCAGCTTTATTTTTATGGCCAAATTATAGAAGTTTGAAGAACTTTTAGTCTTTTCCATTTTACTTGATAATGGCACACACCTGCTATTGGTTTAAAATAAGACATAAAACAGAAACTAAAAAGCTTACATAATATATGTTTTAAATTATATCCCCAGAATGATATTTTGCCAACCTTCTAAATCATTTAATCAAATAGCATATTAAAATGCCTCCTTAGGCAAGGTACTCTGAGGAGGGTCATAAAAGGCAAGTTAAATTGATATATTCCCTTAGAGCATACACAAAAGGCATCAGTGAGTGGATGTAGATACACAGAATATCAAGAATTACAGATTCGTCTGATCTCAGACAAGCTTTGTAGTGTGTGTGGGAACGAGTTGGGGGGCAGATTATTGCTTATGGAACGTAGATGAAAGACTCCCTCCAAAGAGATTTCTTTAGAGTTAACAGTCAAAGCAACATATGCGACCTGCAAGTAGGCACTCCGCAGTAAAGCCTTAACAAACCCAACTACCCCGGTTTCTTGGAAAGCTAATATCAGCTGTAGAAAATGAATATTCTAAGATAAAGTTTATATAACTAGAATATTTATTTTAATAATTTTTGAAAGAATTCTTTTAAAATGGGATATATTTCTGTTTTATTAAATAGATTATGGTGTACATAATTTAAAGTTTCTTGATCACTTAGGATTATCATCTGTGATGGTAAATTTTGTCTGTCAGCTGTCAAGATATTTGGTCAAACATCATTCTCGGTGTGTCTGTGAGAGTGTTTGTGAATTAAATTAACACGAATTGGAAGACTAAGTAAAGCAGATTGCCCTGGCTAATCAGTTAAAAAGACGAGGAGAACAAGAAGGCTGAATAAGATGGAACTCTTCTGTCCCACTGCCTTGAGCTGGTACATCAGTCTTTTCCTGCCTTCTAATTTGCGCTGAAATATGGGCTCTTCTTGGGTCTCATGGCTCCCACCTCTCGGCGTGAAACTTACACTGTTGGCTGTCCCAGTTCTCAAGCCTTGGGTCTCCAGCTTGCCAACTGCTCACCTTAGGACTTCTTAGTCTTCCTCATTATGCGAACCCATTCCTTATAATAAATCATGTTAACGTTAAGGGGAGCTGCATAAAGACTAACTAGAACTCTCTATACTATTTTTCATAAAACTAAGATTATTTCAAAATATAAAGTTTAAAAACATAATGAGAACTCATCAGGAGGGAGTTTGGAACTTCAGGAATGATTTTCAGTTTTAATAATTTAATAAAATGACTTAAAATAATGTGTATAATGAGAACCACATTAGCATTCTAGAAGATTAAATGGAAGTTGTATCTCAAAACATAGGCAAACATACAAAGAAATAGAAATCATAACTGAAAAAAATTATTTGGAAGACATATCTAGGACAAAAATATGCAAATTACTTATATTATAGAAACAGGAAAAATAAGAGTTGAATAAATAATGAAAATACAGAACAAAAAATACCCTGAGATGAAGAAAGAATAGAGCCTTTAGACTGACTCATCAAGTCTGTAGAAGAATTAATGGAAAACAGACCAAACGCCCATATATTGAAATATACCCTAACAAAAGTTTCTAAGCTCCAAGATATAGAAAATACCTTAACAAGCTTCTATCTTAGAGATCAAAGGTTATATTCATTAGAAATGAAATCAAACTAGTATCTGAATTCCCAATAGCAACACTAGAAGTTAAAATATAGTGACATAACATATGTAGGCTACTCAGAGGAAATGAGTCCATTGCAAGAACCCTATTACCAGGACACACTAAGATATTGTTCACCTGACGATACAAGCACATCTGAGATATACGAGGATTCTGAACGTCTGCCCCACTAAATGGAAATGGAACGAAAATCTTGTTGAGATAAGGAATGGCGATGGATACGAGAAACTGTGGTAAGCAATGAATCACATTCATACATGAGGTGTACACACACACACACCAAAATTCGCTGGAGTAGTGATAAGAACATGAGTGGGAATTGTATCATAAGTGACTTTTAACACTTCTCGAAGTCCTATGACATAGGCAGATATTGAGCAAATGTAGTTGGAGGAGAAAAAAATAGAGCCTAATCTATATTAAGTAAGAATTACAGAATTCCTCACAAATACTATTTTAAAACATTTAATTTTCAATGATTATAGCTTTGAAAAAGCTATTTATGTCTTTGCTACTGGAGGTATTGCATGTGGCCTTATTATTTTTTGCTCCCTGAATATCAGCGTTACATGTTTTATTTTCCTTAAAACTTTCTTGATTTAAATTGTATATTTTTGTTTGTTTTTTTCATTAAAAGCTAATAGGATGTGTTTTGCCCATAATTCTCATTTAGCATGAATTATACAAAAATATTTATCTTTTATACCTGCTGTCCATATATAAGTGTGTAAGGCTTTCACTGTATAGAAAATCTCTTGCCATATGAACACAACCAGCTCCAGCTCCTTCTCAGCCAGTGATGGATGAAACAGTTCCAGAGAGGTAAGTGGGATTAACTATTTATAGCAAAATTCAGGAAATTGTTACTTTAGTTCACCTAATGCCCAAAAGATCATTTACCTCCTAAAGGTAAATATGTACTTCATTGGTAAAACTGGGCCCAACCTGTGGTTCATCTCTAGATTTCCTCTTACCTGTGTGAAAGTCTGATACCTAGAATCTGATTCTGTCATAGCTCTTGCCCATATGATTCCAATCATTTCAATTGGAAAAAAGAAAACCCTTATTGGGGCTCTAATTAACTCTGGGATGGCAATTAGCATCTGGACTTCAAGGGCAACCAACAGAGAATATTTAGTAACCTTGATGAAAGACCACAGTATGGTTCCGTTTCTATAAAGCAAAACAAAAAAAAAGCAAAATAATAAGTTCATATTTATGAGTTCAGTAATTTACTTAATACACCAATAAATAAAGCAACAAGACTACACAGACAACAATGAAGGCTGGGGGTGTGGGGTGGGGGCTGGGTGGAGGGGGACAAAGTGGAGGAAATGGGGGGCATCTATAATAGTGCCAACAATAAAAAAAGAAGAAAGAAAGAAACAAGACTTTGATTCTTGAAAGCTTGTATAGCCTCTAGGTTTTTCTTTTGGCCTAAAGCAACAACTTCTATTTTATGAATTTAACTTTAATTCAACATTAATTCATCAAATACCTATTGTACACTCCCCTTGCACCTGATGCTAGTGGGGATGAGGAACCACTGGTTACGATGCTGGGAAATACAGAACTGGGCATGTAAGAGATCAGGAAAGGGCTTGGAGCAGGTTCCCATGCTTGAGTTTTATGATTTCTTTCTTTCTCCCTTTTATTGTATTTTGAAGTGTATTTAATGTATAAGCCTCACCCCATAAGCAACACCTAAAAGCTATCCTTCATGTCCACAGCCACATCCACTCCTCAGTACTTCCCACCACCATCTTGATGGTCTCCTTTCTCCACATTTATATACAGAGAGAAGCCGTAATTTTTGTATGTGGGATCATTCTGTATGAATAGCTCTGTCACTTGGTTTAATTTAATGATAAGTGTTAGTCATTCCATTTCTTTACATATTAAGTCCTAGTCATCCTTTTTAAAAATCACTGTAGGATGCTTTTTGAAAAAAATTCTCACCTGAGGATATGTTTATTGATTTTAGAGAGAGAGGAAGGGAAGGAGAGAGAGAAGAATGGACGTGAGAGAAACATCAATAGGTTGCCTCTTGTATTCACCGCGACTGGGTGTAGAGCCCACAACCTAAGTATGGGCCCTAACCGAGGATCAAACCCGCAACCTTTCAGTGTATGGGACGATGCTCCAACCAACTGAGTCGCCCAGCCAGGGCTGTAGGGTGCATTTTAATGGGCATTTATTCTATTCTGTTTTTCTTTCCTGTAATGTATCATGCTATAGTGAAGATTATTATAAATATATCTGTGCATATGTGCAAATATTTTCAAAGAATAGATTTCTATTCGTGGACTTAAGTGAAAGTTGTACATTTAACAATTGGATGGATGTTGCCAAATTGGCTTTCAAATAGGTTTACCAGCTTATACTCCCATGTGTGCTGCATGTGGACGCTGGTTTCTTGCATCCTCACCAGTGCATTATGCAGTGGTATCATTCAATCTAACAAAAACCCTTTGGTTTCGGTTTGTATCTCCTTTATTATTCAGGTCTGCTTCAACCATTTGTATTTTATCCTTTTTTTAAATTGCTTGTTTGTATCCTTTTATTATTGTATTTCTCCTAGTTTTTTACTCTTAATTTCTTAGGCTTTTTAAGAAACATATTCTTGTGTCCTTTATAATTGTTCCTACCAACCCTTCACCCTTTTCCCCTGAAATTCTCTCCTCTCTCCCCTCTGGTCACTGTTGGCCTTTTCTCAATTTCAGTGTCTTTGGTTATATTTTGCTTTTTTGTTTTGTTAATTAGGGTCCTGTTAAAGGTGAGATCACATGGTATTTGTCTTTCATCGCCTGGCTTATTTCGCTTAGCATAAGGACAATAACGGGAGGGGGTGGGGGGAGGTGGAAATGGGAGTGAGGTGGGGAGGGCTGGGGATTAGGCTGGGGTTGGAGGGAAAAGGCAGAGAACTGTACTTGAATAACAATAAAATTAGAGGGGGAAAAATCCATCTCTTACAAAGCTTAATCAAAACTAACTGCAGATGATGTGTGGTAGAACTATGTACCTGAAACCCGCATGATTTTGTTAACCAATGTCACCCCAATAAATTCAAGAAAAAGAAAAAAAGAAAAAGACAAAAAAGAAACATATTCTTGATATTAATTCTTTGTTAAATACGCACTTGTCTTTTTGTGTTTGGTCCCCGTGGATATTTTATCATGTTGTAAGATCAAATCAGTTATCTTTTCCTTTATGTCTGTTGGGTTTAGTAAGTTACTTAGGAAAATCTTCTCCATCTTTGGGTCATAAAACTATATATCCTTTATATACTGTATAAAGGAGTTTTGCTTCTTACATTTAGTGAGTTGTACTTTTAAGGATCAGTCAGAGCAGCTACATGCAGAAGGCTTAGAAAGGTTTCTAAACATTCATTTGAGGCAATTTTCCTAGCTTTTAGAAATTGAATGAGAAAGAAACAAAGTGTCTTGTCCTTTGAACTTCTTGAGGACATTATCTCTGTTACAGTTGGTGATACATTCAAGTGTGAACTGATGTTGCCTCTTCTTGTCAATTTCCTCCACCAGTCTGCTGATAACTGGGCTCTGCCTAGTTACCTGAAAGACTTCATGCTTCTTTCACTCCCTGATCTGTTCTGAAAACTGTGAAACCAACATCCTACTTAAACCTGGGAGAATGAAGTCTGCTTCCGAGGAAAATCCAAAGATTCCTCTCAAGGAAAAAAAAAAAGTAAATAGATCCTAAGGGCCTCCTAAGGACTAAGCCTGGGACACATATTTTCTGTGCTACTTGTTAAAGAGAGGGACAAAAAGACATGAAAGGCCCTTTCTTGTCCCTGTCTTATGTGCATGTAGGTGAGGCTGACTTCTACTCCCTTCCCTCTGAGTGGAGCTCTAACACACAAGGTCAGGCACCCAGGCTCGAGAAGGGGAAAAGGAGTCCTCCATCAGCTAAGTCCAATTCCACCAGTTGTAGCTAAAGCCGTTTCAAGACTGCCTTCTCTCTGTTGTTCTCCAAAGCCCTGATCTGGGGATAAGCAAAACACAAAAATCTGGAACAGGAAACCTAAGAGCCATTTATCTTGGAACTCCACTTAATAACTGAGAAAAAACGTTTTGATTAATCTTATTTCAATGGCTTGGTACACGTCATATAATTTATCTTCAAGAACAAAGTGTTCTGTTTTTACATATTTCTTCCATTGTCTATGGGACCACTAAAAAATTAGAAAAACAAAACAAAGTTTTTTACTCTTAGCGAAGTATTTAATCCGTTTAAACAAAATTCATGACCTTTTCTTGGCTAAAGACACAAACAAAAAAACTCCATCAGCAAATTACCTCATTGTGTGAGGATAGGAAATGGTCAGGAATGTTGCTTTCTTCTAATACCCACCTCCAGGACCCCGTAGACAAACAGAGGGCTTAGAGCTGTAGGCTTGGCTTTCTAATGAGAGGGCCTCTGTCTCCCCTGGTCTCAGTTTTGAAGTGAGCACTGACATGAGTCTGATCCTGGTGCTACCGTCATTTGTCAATATCAAGTAAGACCCCTGCCACTTACTCCCTACCTGCCTTGTGCCATGTCTTCTTGACTGCTGAATCCTTGAAGATATGAGCTTCACACAGCCCAGCCACCTGCTGCAGGCTGGCTGTGGAGTGGAGTGCGCTTTTGCTGCCGTCTCTCAAGAATGACAGCATACACAGCACTTCTAAAACTGCCACTGATAACCCCTTACAAAAAGCTTCAGTCTCACCATATTGGAAGTATGTGTCTGAGCTACCAGAAGGGTGAGACAGACAGCTAAGATATTCACAGAAAATGAATGGCCATCAGTAACCAATACCAGTCATCTTCAGAGAATGCTATGACTTGCAAATATTTTCTTCTACTCTAATTGTCTTTTTCCCTGTCGGTGTCCTTTGAAACACAAACGTTTTAATTTTTGATTTTATCAAGTTAGCTATTTTCTTTTCTTTTGCAATTCATGCTTTTAGTGTCCTAAGAAAGCATTGCCTAACCCAATGTCACAATGACTCACCTTTTTAAAAAGAATTTTACGGTGTTTTTTTGTTTTGGAGGGGGGCATTTCTTTGTTTGTTCTTACATGTAGGTTTTTAATCCATTTTAAATTAATTTTTGTGTTTGGTGTAAGGAAGGAGTTCAAGTTATATTTTTTTACATACGGACATCCAATTTTTCTAGCATCATTGTTGAAGAAGACTATCCTATCCTCATTGAATTATCCTGGCACCTGTGTTAAAAATCAATTGACCATAAATCTAAAGGCTTATTTCTAGACTCTCAATTCTATTCCATTGATCTATATATCTGTCCTTATTCCATTATACACTATCTTTTTTCTAAAAAAAGTAGAAATATGTTTTTATTGTAATTCCTGTAGCATAGACATGGGTAAAATTGACAGTTATCAAATTGTTTGGTATAACACAAGAATTTTAGAGTACCCACCTTTCGTTTTAAGGTATCTGACAAACATGCTGAGATCAAGCAGCCTGTAAATTCAAAAGAGCTAGGATGTCTTACAGAAAAAATCAGGAAATAACAATTATGAATGTACTAGTCATGAGGCATGCATTTGGGTCATGTGACATTTATTAAGCACCTACTATGTACGCGGCATTCTTCTAATTGCTGGGGCTACATGTCCTATAAGACATCTCACAGTCCAGACTCTTATGAGCTCTGCCGTTACACACTATCTCGATTGCCATAGCTTTGTACTAAGCTTTTGTCCAACAAATGTGACTCTTTCAACTTTCTTTCTCTTTTTCAAGATTGCCTTTGCTATTCTGGCCTACTTGTATTTCCATATGAATTTCAGGGCCAGTTTGCCAATTTCTTTAAAAAATCATCTTGAATTTTGATCAGGATTTGACAGAATTGGTAGATCAATTTGGGAAATGTTGATATCTTAATAACATTAATTTTTTTAAAAAAGTTTTGCTGGCCATGTTCTTATTAATTTATTTAAATATATTTTATTGATTATTCTATTACAGTTGTCCCAATTTCCCTCCTTTGCCTCTCTCTGCCAGGCACCCCCATTCCCTCCAGCAATCCCTACTTAGTTCATGTCCATGGATCCTGCATATATGTTCTTTGGCTTCTTTATTTCCTATACTATTCTTAACCTCCCTCTGTCTATTTCATGCCTACAAATTATATTTCTTATTCCCTGTACTTTTCCCCCCATTGTTCCCCTTCCCCCTCCTAGCTGACATACATTCAAATGATCTCCATATCTATGATTCTATTCCTGTTCTGGTTGTTTGCTTAGTTTTTTTAGATTCAGTTGTTGATAGCTGTGAATTTGTTGCCATTTTAATGTTCATGGTTTTGATCTTCTTTTCCTTAAATGAGTCCTTTTAATATTTCATGTAATAATGGCTAGGTGATGATGAACTCCTTTAGCTTTACGTTGTCTGAGAAGCACTTGATCTGCCCTTCCATTCTAAATGATAGCTTTGCTGGATGAAGTGATATAGGTTGTAGGTCCTTGATTTTCATCACTTTGAATACTTCTTGCTAGTTCCTTCTAGCCTGCAAAGTTTCTTTAGAGAAATCAGCTGATAGTCTTATGGGAACTACTTTGTAGGTAACTCTCCACTTTTCTCTTGCTGCTTTTAAGATCCTCTCTTTATCTTTAACTTCTGGCATTTTAATTATGATATGTCTTGGTGTGGGCCTTTTTGGGTCCAACTTGTTAGGGACTCTGTGCTTCTTGGACTTGTATGTCTATTTCCTTCACCAAAGGGAAATTCTTTCATTATTTTTTCAAATAAGTTTTTAATTTCTTGCTCTTCCTTTTCTCCTTCTGGCACCCCTATGATTTGGATATTTTTACATTTGGAGATGTCATGGAGGCTCCTTATACACCATTGTTTTGAATTTTTTTCTTGCTGTTCTGGTAGAATGCTTATTTCTTCCTTATGTTCCTACTCAATTTGAATCCTGGCTTCCTCCCCTCCACTGTTGGTTCCTTGTGGATTTTCCTTATTTCACTTAGTGTAACCTTCATTTCTTTCTGAGTCTTTTTTATGTTGTTGCCATACTCAATGAGTACTTTGAACATTTTGATAACCAGTGTTTTGAACCCTGCTTCTGATGGGTTGGCTATCTCCATTTCACTTGGTTCTTTTTCTGGGGTTTTGTTCTGTTCTTTCATTTGGGACATATTTCTTTGTCTCTTCAGTTTGGCAGCCTCCCTGTGTTGCGTCTGTATATGAGGTAGAGCTGCTTTGACTCCCGTCTTAGTAGTGTGGCCTATTGTAGAAAGGCACCAGTAAATTGTGTGGGGTGGAGCCTTAGGCAATCACCAGGGTGAGGCAACCCACTTCACCACTTTGTGGCTTTGTGTGGGGGGAGGGCTTTCAAAGGGGACAATGCTGCTGCCTAGCATCTGGAGGTTTGCCATCACTAGCTCTGTTTCCAGTCACTTCACTTATTCCCTGTATGTGACTGGTACCCTTCTAGCTGTTGCCCTGGTGCTGAATTCCAGTGCAACTGTGTCTACATACATTCTAAGTCCATGTGGGACCTTTTAGCAGAGTCCCCTGAAAATCTGGCAGTTTCTCCAACTGCCCCATCCTCCACCTAGTTTTTACAGAAATTACAGGGATTTATCTTCCTGGCACTGGAACCCTGGGCTGTGTGGTCTGACCTGGGGCTGGGATTGCTCACTCCTAAGGTATCCCTCCTGATTTTTATCTCCCACACATCAATGTGGGACCACTTGTTCAACCACCACTGCCTCACCAGGCCACATGGCACCTCCATACCTCTCCGCCCCTCCCCACCCCTCCCACCTATCTGGATGAATGTGGCTTCTTTAAATCATTGGTTGTAGGACTTCCATATAGCTTGGTTTTCTGACTGTTTTGGGTGCTATTTATTTTGAGGTTTAGTTGTAATTGTTTCTGTGGTTCCGTGAGGAGAAGTATGTTTACCTAAGCCTCCATCTTGACCAGAAGTCCTAAGTCTTCTAATTCATAAAATTATTTAGGACTTATTTAGGACTCTCCACTTATTTAGTTTCTTTCAAGAATATTTTTTAGTTTTTGCATGTCTCACACTTTTGTTGAGACACTTTCTAAATATTTTTATTGCATTGCACATTAAAATGTGTAATAGTGTTAACTAATGAAAACATTTTAGTACTCATCCTTTGTAGCGAAGACAAAACACTGTGTCAAATAGTGAGTTTTGTCATTATATTTGCCTAGTATATATCTGTTGTGTTTTTTTCCTGATATGTTGTATCAGTTATATCATTTTGTACTTTATGGATAACTGTTGTACATTAATAATTAAAACAGTATTGAAAATTTGCTATAAAAAATGAATTTTACAGCTTAAAATACAATAGCAGGAGCACTGAAAAAGTAATTTTTAAGAAAAACCTGGTATATTAGGTGAGGAAGAATATGCAAATGTTGAAGAAAATTTATTAGCATTTAGAATGTTTTGTTGCTGATGACTCTGTTATATGTAATTCAACTTAGGAAATTGTGGTTCTTTCTCTTTATACGAGTGGGCATCAACTCTCCTTACCCTAAGACAGTTATTTGGGAATTGGGATTCTCAAATAGTTTCAGATAAGGAGACAATATAAAGATAAACAAAGGGTGATAGATTTCCTGAGCCTATTTGGCAAGAGGTGGAAAGAAAAAATAAAACATAGAGAATTGAAAAATAACACATCAGAATGAAATTAACAGGAAAAGAGAAGAAGGAGATGATGAATGGTGTGCTCTCATTCTAAGAGAAGAGAAACACTGTTGGGAAAATATATTGGTTTCAGGGAGAAAATAAAGCTTCGAGAATTTTTGTAGCTTCATTTTGTCTTAGTACTGAGCACCCATGGCACTTTTGGGATCACCAAGTGGTACATTTTACCTGTTATTTAGGGATGGTTTTGCATTTCCTTGGCCCCACTTTTGTTAACTCTTGACCCCAGCTGTGAGACACAGGAGTTTCTCTCTCTTTATGGCACAGAGCCTTGCTTCCTTTCTTGGCATAAAGGGAGAAACAATGAGAGGACAGAGCACAGAGAAGCTGAGGAGGAGGCAGGCTCAGTCCCTGCAGGACCGCAGACAAGGGCAGGGAGCCTGAGTCTGTTCCTTCTCCCTTATTATATAAAAAGACAAAATGAACATTGTGAGTGTCAGTACACTTCACTGGCCTTCAACTTGTGCTATGGATGTTGCCAAAAATAATGAATGGCTAAGCTGCCAGAAAAGTAGACAGAACACTATATGTGAATAGACCAAAGTATGTTTTTTAAAAAATACTTTTAATTAGGCACTTTGGACCTGTATGATTACATTACTGCCATTTTGTCCATACTTGAATTAGATGCTTATAAATTATTCTGCTGAAGGGATGAAGTCCACAGAAGGACAGTAGTTAAGGGTCACAGAATCTCAATCAAGCCAGTGAGGAAATGTTCGTTAGGCAATTCAAACACAGTGAATGGTAATAAGTCACTATTGTCCATCCCTGGCCTATCAGTGAAGTATAAGCCTATACATGATGATAGAGTCGATAGGTTATTCTTCTATGAAGGAAAGGTTACGAGAATGTTAAACAGACTCACCAGACAGAATCAGAAGATTGTGTTTGAAGTTTGGCTTTTCCTTGCTACTCACTAGCTATGTGATTTGGGGTAGCTGAACACAGCATCTCAAGCATTATATCACCTGTAAAATGAAGATAATAAAACCTTTCCTACCTTCCATAAGGATCCTTAATGAGATGCAAATAAAGTAGCACATGAGAAACTGCTTTGTAAACTAGAATGTGCTGTCCACTAAGTTTTTTTTAAGACTTTGTAGATTTTGATGTGCCTTTCTAACTGCCAAAGGATGTTTGCTTATGAAATCCACAGAGTATTTTTTTAAATTTTTATTGTTATTCAATTACAGTTGTATGCCTTTTCTCCCCATCCCTCCACCCCACCCCAGCTGAACCCACCTCCCTCCCCCACCTCCACCCTCCCCCTTGATTTTGTCCATGTGTCCTTTATGGTAGTTCCTGTAATCCCCTCTCCTCACTGTCCCCTCCCCACTCCCCCCTGGCTATTGTTAGATTGTTCTTAACTTCAATGTCTCTGGTTATATTTTGTTTCCTTTTTTCTTCTGTTGATTATGTTCCAGTTAAAGGTGAGATCATATGGTATTTGCCCCTCACCACCTGGCTTATTTCACTTAGCATAATGATCTCCAGTTCCATCCATGCTGTTGCAAAGGGTATAAGCTCCTTCTTTCTCTCTGCTGTGTAGAATTCCATTGAGTAAATATACCATAGTTTTTGGATCCACTCATTTGCTGATGGGCACTTAGGTTGCTTCCAGTACTTGGCTATTGTAAATTGTGCTGCTATGAACATATTGGGGTGCATAGGTTTTTTTGGATTGGCGTTTCAGGGTTCTTAGGGTATAATCCCAGCAGTGGAATTGCTGGGTCAAAGGGCAGTTCCATTTTTAGTTTTCTGAGGAAATTCCATACTGTTTTCCACAGTGGCCTCACCAGTCTGCATTCCCACCAACAGTGCACTAGGGTTCCCTTTTCTCTGCATCCTCTCCAATATTTGTTTGTGGATTTGTTTATGTTGGCCACTCTGACTGGTGTGAGATGGTACCTCATTGTGGTTTTAATTTGCATCTCTCTGATGGCTAGTGATGCTGAGCATCTTTTCATATGTCTCTGGGCCCTCTGTATGTCTTCCTTGGAGAAGTGTCTGTTCAAGTCCTTTGCCCATTTTTTAATTGGGTTGTTTGCACAGACTATTTTTAAAAGACATCATAGTCCATAATTTCAACCTGTTTGCCTATTGAATTACATAGCAGTTCAATTCTATTAGCAAAACTAGTATAGTTTCTACCTTTTTGTTTTGCTCCTGAAACTTATATGATATGATAGTTAGCTGAGAAATAATTGGGGACAAGGATGAAAGTGGAAAAAAATTGGAAAGTAAATGACTTTAATGAATAGGGCCCAACATGGCAATTAATCCCTGAATAATAGTGGTTTGCTAAAAGTTAACAAGCCTGTCATCAATAATCTCATTCAGGTCTTGATACTTTCTAATCATAATGCAGAAGTATAAACAATACATATAATAAATATTATTCTAATGTTTTCTTTAAATGTAGTATATTTTCTAGGAAGCTAGGACAATACGTGGTTTAAGAATAACAGTGGTTTTATGACCTTTTAATTGTTGTTTCAGGAAATTGCACTAAGAAAACAACTCTGATAATACAATTCCCGTTTGCATTTACTGCTAAGCCAACTAAGTCCAGAGAGGCTGAATCTTATCACAACATCTGTGTTTGGCACCGCCAAATAATTTACTCATTTGGGTAAAGAAAAATAAATTTCAGAAAAACATTTACTTTGCAGGTCAAAGTTTCCCTTACCAGGCGGTGTGGGAAACAGATGCCCTGGCCTCCTGCCTCAACTGCTCTGGCTGCCTTTGCATGTAAATCAGAAACATCCAAATTCAACAGAGTCCTCCTGCTTTTTAAAGAACAACAAAGAGAGAGAACATAGACAAATAATTCCTATGAAAAGGAGAACTACAAATAATGGCATGATATAAATCTGAATAAAATAAGGAATCAAAGAGCAAACGACCAAAAGTTTGTCCCCCAAGTCCCTGTGGTCTGGGAAAATTATTCTTCTAAGACTACTAAGTGGGTGTGTGTGTGGCATGTGTATTTGCATATTCATGAGATTGAAATACAAAAAAATTGGGAAAGCAATTATTCTAGTACACAAGGAAAAAAACCAGGCAATTTTTACACAAAAAGTATACTGGTGGAAATAAAGGTATCTAATTGATTAGTTTTGAAATGCATTTCATGGATGAGTAGGACCTCTGGTGTTAAACTAGAGAAGTCCAGCACTTATGTATCACCGGCAGGAAGAGAAGCAAATGTAATTTTCCAAAAGCTTGTCATTGGAGGTTGTAGGCCGTTGTTTTGAGACCTTTCCCTCAACCCTTCATTCTCTCTCTCTCCTTCCGTCCTCACTCTCACAAATATAAGGGAGTATCCACTATGCGCAAGGCACTACCCCCATGGAAGAATACTGTCTATGTTGCTCTGATGGCTTATCTTGACATGTATCTCTGCAATCCCACATAGGAAAAAAAGCAAAACCATGACATACATATTTGTAAAGTTTATGTGTTAGCTTAAAATTCATTTGTTAATTTTATAAAGAAAATAATGATGAAAATAAGAACCTGTTCAATGTGCCCATGCCATAACCCAATAGTGAAAGATGCCCCAAACAATAAATTCATGAAGATTCAGGCAGAAATGAAAAACAAAGAAAACTAACAAACAAAATAGAAACAGACTCATAGATACAGAGCACAGACTGACAAGTGTCAGGGGGAGGGGGAAGGAGAGTGGGTGAAAAAGGTGCAGGGATTAAGCAACAAACAAACAAACAAACAAAAAACCACGTCATAGATACACAACAGTATGGGGAGGCATGGTGATTACCAGAGAGAAAGGTTGGGGGGAGTAGGAGAGGGTAAAGTGGAAATAAACGATGATGGAAGGAGCCTTGACTTGGGGTGGTGAACACACAACACAATGTACAGATGATGTGTTATAGAATTGTAGCCCTGAATAATATAAAATTTTATTAACCGATGTCACCCCAATACATTTTTTTTAGAAATCATAAAATTGTTGGGACATCTTGTGATTTTTTCGTCATCATACCAATAGAGGGCTATCACACTCTCCAAATACAGACATTTATTAGCAAGATGATTTTTTGAGTGTGCATGATCTGATGATTCCTTAAAAGAGAAAGATGATAAATATCTGATGACTTTCTCTTCCTACAATCAGGGTAGATTTCATATTATTTCACTTCATGAGCTTTTTCAAAATACTGGCTAAGCGTAAGCATTGTTAATCTGAGTTTTGATATTGTGATAGTTCTTTGAGCTGTGGCACAGATCTCCATTTCTTCCTTATCCTGTGAATCCTATCCTTCCCCTTAGCTCCCTTTGTGAACAGTGGGAACTCTACACATCATTGACATAAATCTCAGTAAACACTTTGTTCTGCATGATTAATGGCACTGCACATAATCTCATAGTAAGGCACAGAGATATACATGGAAAACGATACAATATTTTTCTGTTATTTTGTTTATGGAATCTCTGTTTAAAGCTTTGATTTTGCTAATTGAGAAAGTCGGTTTGACAGAGAGGGTGCAGCCACCACTTTCCTTAGGATATTTTGTTAATTCTAAAACTTTATATGTAACTTAATACTGGTAGCAATTATTGTATATTTGGGGGGTGGTCTATGTAATTTTTCATCTAAATTATGCAAAGCTAGTTTTCACGATAACACTCCTTTGAAGTATTTAGATTTGTAAAGCTGAATCAAACTTGTTCACTCAATCAGCTTCATAAAGCAACCCCCTAGACAGGGGTGTCAAACTCATTTTCACCAGGGGCCACATCAGCCTCATGGTTGCCTTCAAAGGGCTGAATGTAATTTTAGGACTGTATAAATGTAACTACCCTTAACATTTAAGTGAGAGCTCAGCACTGCTGCCGGGTAGAAACAAGATACCTGGCCGGATAAAACAAGGTGGAGGGCCGGATTCGGCCAGCGGGCCCTGTGTTTGCCACCTGTGTCTCAGAAGGTGGCTGTATAATTTGTTTTAAAGTGAAAACAAATGTGATGGATTTTGTGCTGGAGTTGGATTTTGTTTCACACCAGATGAATAACTTTTAATGTGACAGTGTTCATTGTAATTCCTGATTACTCATTTAGAATTGTTTTTAATAGTGATGCTCACCACACAATTCATGCAATAATCCACTCAGCCCCCCCAAAGATTCAATGAGCTTCATAATTCTAAACGAGTTTTATTAAACTGCCAAAACCCTAATAGATTATGAAGCTCAAACACAGTCTCCGATGTTCAGCCATTCAAATTCTGTTCCTGACCAAGGCTTTTGAGAAATGCAAGTTCTGACAGTATTCATTATGTCAAGTTGAGGACTCTGGAACTAGAAGCAAACCTCTCCCTTTTTTCTTCTGGATGTGTTTACATGAATGTTCAAAAAAATTTTAAATGCTTTTAGCCCACATCCTAAACTGAATTTTTCACTCCATGGCATTGAAAACACACACATACTCCCTTGGAGCGGGTACTGGTAAGCAACTTTAGGGCAGCTGCCGAGTAGAATATCAGGAAATTGGATCCAGCTGAGAATTCCAATTACCTAATGAGGAGGGTGATCTGCTTTCACTCTAATTTCTTGGTGTATCTAATTCATTATAATCTCTAGAATAAAAATCGTGCTTTAAAATCACAATTAAAAATGGAAACAAATATTCAACTGGCCGATTTCTTTCATTTTTAGGGAGGGGAGAATTGCAAGTTACAAAGACGATAAAGACTAAAGATGGAGCAGTAACAAAGAATCCTCGAAAGGGTCCGCCACTGCTTTAAGCTCTTCCATCGCTTAAGAGAAGCACACATCACAGGAGATTTGTGAAACACAAAATGCAATTTTTATTGGTTTGTTGGGGAGTAAAATAATTAGTATACCTAATTCTTGCAAAAAATCCAACTCTGTCCACGGGTAGCTATTATTCAGCCCGAGTGATCATTATTACTGATTTCGCAGCCTGGCTATGACTACCAGTGTGAATCAGCCTGTGCCAGGCCCCTCTCCCACCCGCCACTGCAGTCAGGTTTGGCAAAGAAGATGCTCAGTGTTTGCGCTTCTGTGACCTGCCTTTGTGTCTGTGTTGCAGGTGGGGAGGAGAAAGAGGAACGGAGGAGGAGGAGGATCTGGCGCCCAGCCCATCGTAGAGCAGCCCCCTGACCCTCGAGCAAGCTGCCTCTCCACGGCCGAAGAAACCCACGGACCTACCCACTGAGGCGGTCAGAGGGCCTGAGTGCGGGAGCCCAGGACCCGGCGGCCGGGGGCGCCAGCCCCTCATGTTTCTAAGAAAGCGCAAATGTGAGCGAGCTGTAGCGGGGAAAGCCCTCCGCCCCCGCCAGGGGGACCCAGGAAGCCCGCGCCGGCTCCTCCCGCGGTCGGCGGGGATCCCCTTCTCCGGCCCCGCCCCCATCCTCCCCCGGCCCGAGTGCCTAAGCGGTTAACCCTACCCACTCCACAGTGCTTTAGGGACAGAACTCTGGGCAACCAATCCCGATGCTAGGGCTCTGGAGCCCAGCGGTGGGGGAAATCCCTGGGTGCAACCCGGTCTGATTTTAAGGCCAAACCTAAGTTCAAGCCCCAGGGTTCTCCCCAAGCCCGGCTGCACTCGTGTAGCCAGTCGCCAAACTTTTTCTGTCCAAAGCGGATTCTCCATCGTTATTTGGCTGGCAGCCGGCAGCCCACTTTCCGCAGGACAATTAAGTAGAGGTGGGCGTGGGACGAGGGGACTGCTGTTTCGCTGCCCTTCCAGGCATGCACAGCGGTGGAGTGGCTCGGGTTCCTCACTGTCCCTGCGCCTGCCCCATTGCTGGGTTGCCCGTTGTGCTGCAGTACCCGGCGCAGGTGATTAGAATGCACGTTCAGGAATAGTTAGGTGGGCGGTGGCCCGGGAAGGAGGGAGGTCCCTTTCTTTCCTCTTGCCCCTGCAACCTGGCTGCACTGGTTGGGGGCTCCCTGTCCTCAGTGGTGCTCACAGGCGCTCCCAATCAGCAGGTGGAGCCCCCGCCCTCACCTCGTCCTGTGCACCCTTGGGTTTTCATCCTGCAGATACCCCTCCCTATCTTTCCTTCTCTCACACACGCTCCCCTAAACTGCGAGCTGCAAACTCAGTCTTGGTCCCCGCAGGTGATGTCATGCCCATTGTTTTGGTGCGCCCAACCAATCGGACTCGCCGCCTGGATTCTACCGGAGCCGGCATGGGCCCTTCCTCGCACCAGCAGCAGGAGTCCCCGCTCCCGACCATAACGCATTGCGCAGGGTGCACCACCGCCTGGACTCCCTGCAGCTTTAACAGCCCTGACATGGAAACCTCATTGCAGTTCCAACGCGGCTTCTTCTCAGAGCAGCAGCAGCCGCCGCCGCGCTCCTCACACCTGCATTGCCAGCAGCAGCAACAGAGCCAGGACAAGCCGTGCCCGCCCTTCGCGCCCCTCCCGCACTCACATCACCACCCGCACCTCGCGCACCAGCAGCCGGGCAGTGGCGGCAGCAGCCCATGCCTCCGGTGCAACAGCTGCGCCTCCTCCGGTGCCCCCGTGGCGGGGGCGGGGGCGGGGGATAACCTGTCCCTGCTGCTCCGCACATCCTCGCCCGGCGGCGCCTTCCGGACCCGCACCTCCTCGCCACTGTCGGGCTCGTCTTGCTGCTGCTGCTGCTCGTCGCGCCGGGGCAGCCAGCTCAATGTGAGCGAGCTGACTCCGTCCAGCCATGCCAGTGCGCTCCGGCAGCAGTACGCGCAGCAGCCGGCGTCCGCCTCCCAGTACCACCAGTGCCACAGCCTGCAGCCGGCCGCCAGCCCCACGGGCAGCCTCGGCAGCCTGGGCTCCGGGCCCCCGCTCTCACACCACCACCACCACCACCCGCACCCGGCGCACCACCAGCACCACCAGCCCCAGGCACGCCGCGAGAGCAACCCCTTCACCGAAATAGCCATGAGCAGCTGCAGGTACAACGGGGGCGTCATGCGGCCGCTGAGCAACTTGAGCGCGTCCCGCCGGAACCTGCACGAGATGGACTCTGAGGCACAGCCCCTCCAGCCACCCGTGTCCTTAGGAGGAGGTGGCGGCGGGTCCTCCCCGTCTGCAGCTGCCGCCGCTGCTGCCGCTTCATCCTCAGCTCCGGAGATCGTAGTGTCAAAGCCGGAGCACAACAACTCCAATAACCTGGCGCTCTATGGAGCCGGCGGCGGCGGGAGCACCGGAGGCGGCGGCGGCGGCGGCAGCGGCAGCGGGCACGGCAGCAGCAGTGGCACCAAGTCTAGCAAAAAGAAGAACCAGAACATCGGCTACAAGCTGGGCCACCGGCGCGCCCTGTTTGAGAAGCGCAAGCGTCTCAGCGACTACGCGCTCATCTTCGGCATGTTCGGTATCGTGGTTATGGTCATCGAGACCGAGCTGTCGTGGGGCGCCTACGACAAGGTAGGCGCTCGACCCTCTTCTCGCTGGTCCACGGCCGCAGTGTGGGAAGTCGGGTGGTTGGGACTGGCACGGGCGAGAACTCCCTGCCTGCCAGTTGCGAGCTTTCCCGGGACAATCGAAGGTGCCCGCTGGAACAGCGAGTATGGCTCAGATAGGCACGCTTAGTCCTTGAGGCAACTCCGGAGAGCAAGCCTTTCCGCGCGCGCAAAGTTCTAGAGGCAGTGAATGCCCAGCGCGCTTGGGTAGATTAACTAAATGGTTCCAGGAGGTGGGGAAGGCACTCTCTAATCCTCTTCTGGTGCTGGGGATTTAGGAGGCCCCTTTCAAGCCGGAGCGCTTAAATTGAGGAATAACTAACTTCTCTCCGGTTTCCAGAACTAGGAGCTGCACTTGGGTCTGCGATGGCGAGATCCCGCTGCCTGGTCACCGGCCTTCCCCTCTCTCCTCTCCTCTGGCTTGCCTTGAGGCCGAGTGATATGACAGATCACAGAGCCAAGACAGCCCCTCGCCCCCACCCCCAACCCTCGGTGGAAGTTCAGGCCCACTTGCTGGGGGACTGGCTGACCCTCCAACCCTCCCTACTCCTCAGGGGCCTAGGTGGTTAAAAGTGCTTCTTTCTTAAAAGTGCTTCTGTCTGACTGTGTTGCAGGCGTCGCTGTATTCCTTAGCTCTGAAATGCCTTATCAGTCTCTCCACGATCATTCTGCTCGGTCTGATCATCGTGTACCACGCCAGGGAAATACAGGTAACTTAGCTTCTGCTGTTTATGAATGACCCAGTCCTGCCCACCCACCTGGAAAAGCTCAAAGCAGCAGAGCTTTTCTCCAAGCCCTCGTGTCCTTGCTTGAGGTTACAGAAGACACATGCTGTGTTCCTACATTAGCACCTGACCTGTTCTTTTAAGAAGTTAAAAACGAAATAGTGAAGTATGTAAACATGCAGTCATTTCTGGGATGTATTTACTAAACCCTTCAGATTTCCCCCTATCTTTCAGGTAGATCCACTTCTGCACTTGCTTCCCTTAAGGCCAGTTATGTACTAGCCTTATAATCTGTAGGGCAAATATGTACTCTTGTTTGATACCACTTCTAGTGGGTGCCTCATTATGGAAGATTGTGTCCATCTGTAGCATTTTCTATAATGTAGTTTAGGGAAGAAAATAGGCTGGAGCTCTTTATAGCTAATGTATATAATAAGACATGACGAAAGTTCTAACCCTTTCTACATCCCCCAACATTAAAAAATAATTGTTGTAAGTTTTGAATACACGTTCTGTATATATGGTGTTTGGTAGATTCTTAGCTACAAACATTACATCATTTTTTAAAAAATGTCATTCAAGAGCGCAGGCTACTGCCCTTGTAGGAGGTCTTGCTAGGAAAATGTTTTAAATGCAGCCAGGAGCTCTATTGTTGGATTTGGCTGTTACTGACGATTTTGGAATCCTCTGGACAAAATTCATGGGTCATATTTTGAGTTGTTTACTTTGCTGTAGCCATCAGTCAGAGGAATATTAAGTCTTATGAATTAAAATAGCTAGGGTTTTCCAAAATTAAGCATGACTAGGGTTTTCCAGTGTAGAATTTACACCTAGTATGTATTTTCTGATATTTTTGGAACAGTTGTTAGACATTTGATGGAACAATTAAACCCTTAAATTTAACCTGCTTTCCTTTAGAAGTGGTAATTTGAAGCATTGTATAGAACTTGCCATTTAAGGAACTTAGCGTTAATTATAAATTAAATTCATATTAAGTTAGTAATTAGCAAACATATACTAAATATGGAAGAAACCAATTTTAGCTGTTGCCCAAACAAAATAAAAATGACATGAACCCAAATGAGGAGGGAGAAATTAATTCATCTTGCTTTCAAATTTGCAAAAACTTTGAAAAGTGTGATTTTGAAGGAAATAGGTTGAAGAATTACAAAGAGAGAATATTTAGAGGTAAGTAATAAAACTGCACTGGCAAAACCAGGCACAACACACATTTGAACTCTTTAAAATTTAATAATTTACATACATCTACCTTTAATTAGGTACTAATTAATGATAATGGGCCTTTGAGAGACTGAAACATTTTGAAGTGATACTACAATGTAACTTAAATATTATGAGTGTATCTTTTCATTTTGACTTGAAGAGTAGACAGAGCTGGAAGGAACAAAATAGGTCTAAGGATGTTTTGACGCAATTTACAGATGAGGAACCTGAAATCAGAAGAGGTGCGCAGTTTGCTGGGTCCTGCAGCTAGACAGTGAGGAGCGTGGCCCGGCCCCGTCCTCTTAGCTTTGAGTCCAGATGCATCCTGCTGTGTCTGCCACTGCTTGCCAGCAGCCCTGACATGTGCATGTTTCTTTGTGGTTTCTTTCTAAGTCCAAAAGTTTGATATATGAATAGTGTTTAACTTAAAAGATTAATATAAAATATTATTGAGGTATGTTAAAAGATCAAGTTACTATCTTTTTTTTTTTTTTTGGCTTAGAGACCAGAGTGGTTTTACTTAATTACTTAATTGACTCTGGAAAGAGACCACTGTTTGTTTTCTTTTCTGTTTTTCTTTAAATTAAACATCAGCTTTCGTATTATCCCCTGTTTCTTCTGAAAAGCACACAGCTCTACAAGCATTCATGAGGAAGGATATTTGCTGGTATTAACATGCAAACTTCCTAAAAACACTGACTTTTTAAGAATTATTGAGATATTTTTGGAAATAACTTAAAGGAGTCTGAGAGGAGCTACCAAATGTTAATTGCATGTTGTAAAAATATGTGCAACCACATTAGGACCTTTGAAACTTACAGAACTAATAAAATATAGGAAACCATATTTTTATAGATTATGTCCCAGCCGAGAGAATTCCCCTCACTGGCTCATTTAGAGGACAGCTTCCGTCACACAGTGCACAGATAATCGATGGGAGTGCATGTAGCATGGGTGAGAGCAGGAGGCCGTGGGTAAGCTTAGCAAACCTCTCTGCGGTTGGGGTAATATAAACATTACAGAATGTTAGATTTTAAAAGTTGGGTTTATTTTATATGATACATGGTTTCTGTTCAACAAATCATACTTCATATAATTTTAAAATGCATGCTTGGGTAATATCGTTTAGTTGTTCTGAATGTAGATTGTACACTCAGTAGTTTATCTAGAGCAGCGATTTTCAGCCCTTTTCATCCATCTCATGGCACACAGACACTAACCGCTAAACTTCTGCAGCGCACCAAAAAAGATAAATTTTCTAATATGACAAAAAATAGGTATAACTCTGATTTAGTTACACCAGACACTATAGTTGTGTTGGCTGTTGTCACTTTTTAATTGGACCATCTAAGGGAAAAGGGGTCAGTGCTCCTGACCAAACAGGCAGGCATTGCACACTTCTAAATTTCTTGCGGCACACCAGTTGAAAATCTTTGATCTGGAGGGGTTTCCTCGCAAGCTGAAGCTCTAAATTCGTACCTGAAGTGCTTTTTAAAAAATATATAAAATGGGAAAAGACTAACTGAATGTAGAGACTCTGAGCTAGAAGTGAAGAACCAGAAATAAATAGAATGTTCTAAAATTTTTTTTTGGAAATAATGTATTTTTTAAAATTGTTTATTCTGTTACAGTTGTCCCAATTTCTTTTGTCCCCCTTTTGAAGAATGTTCTAAATGATAGAGACAATAGAGTCAGAGGTACTGCTGAAATACTTCACTCTGAAGCTGCATGAACTCAAGTGCACAGGCTTATTTTTTTACTTATGATGTCACTGCTATAAGTGTATTTCTTTCTTAAGTCTTCAGCAAATAGGCAACCTCAGTTTACTAGTAAGAATTCCAAATACATTGATTAGTTCTGAGTTAAGGAACCAAATGCTGGGGTTCCCTTGCCATTTCGAGCATGTCCTTGTGTGTAGCATGTAGTCTGAAATGACGTTTCTTTCTTTTTAGCATATCAGTTTGATGACTAGGTAGCAAGAGCTGGCTAGGGGTGGGTTTCTGGTACATGGCATGATCTCCCGCTGCATTCAGGAAAAGTAAGTGTTACAGCCAGTTCTGGCTCTGTGTACCAGAATCGATTAAGGAAGCATCGGGAGGCCCTGACATTTCCAAGGAGAACCTTGGAAAGCAAGTCACTGTGACCTTTGGTAAAATGTTTATACACACTCTGGCAAAATAAGATGGTCAGGTGAGTCATGGACGGAAGTGTGTGAATTCACACAGTGTAAAGAGGGGAGGCTTTGAAAGAACAGAGCTCAGTACATTTCAGTTTGGGGTCGATTTTCAGTACCACGGACAGCTCACCACACCAGGCTATAGCTTGTTCATTAAACTAATTACTTTTACACCCCTCCAAACAAAAATGAAATCATTATTACTTTATGTCAGAATGCTTATATAAAATCAGATTTAGTGGGCAAAGTTTTTCAGCTAAGAGACTTTTTTCAAATAGACATTTGGCCTTACTTTGTATATTCATTAATAAAGTCCCCCCAAATGTGTGATGTATAAATAAAACAACCTAGGTAAATGCCTGTGTATCACAACCTTCTGACAAAGGAAATGCACCATAAATGGGATTCTTTTATGTAACTTGGAAAGTTAGTTAATATCACTTGATACTAACTAATTAGTCTCCCTGCCTCAAGACTTGGGTCAAATAATAGGGGGAAAAAACAGGCGTGATTTCCTGTGACTTTTCTTTTTTTCTCCCCCATGGGGTTGGAAGTATTTCTTTGATGGAATAAGTACAAAACAGAGCTCACATAGTCTTTAAGATTTTCACTATGAAAAAATGTGTAGATTTCACTTTATCTTTTCATATTTAACATACTCTGATTTCTCCCAGGGAAGCTGTTTTAGTTGAAAGAGTTGTTTACTGCTCTGAGCCCGGCAAACAGACAAGATTTGAGTTGGGAAAGAAAGCCCCTTATAGTCTGATCTTCCTCATTCATGTAGGATTTAAAAGAATGGCAGGCACTATACTTTTAAAGTTGAAAACGTTTTTCTGAGATTGTGTTTTTTACGTAATAAATAGCATTAGGGGAAACACTGATTTTCCTTTGGTCTCTTTTGCAGTGGAATAACTCTACTCATTCTCTTTCAGGGTAGATTTTCAGAAATAAATGATACAGATATAAACCAGGAAGAGCAGAGATTAAAATTTATCTTTGCTCATTCATCTAGGCCACACAAACGAGGGTAGAGTGAGTGAGGGCAGGGGCCTCAGCAACCTCCGGAGGTGCCTGGTCTGGTTCCGGAAGTTTGGCCAAGCAGCCACTTAATAGGTGCCATGGCTTACCTTGCGGTGGCTGCCAGAGGATGCTCTCTTCCCCACTACAGAGAGCGAACGGATGCATTCAGACCATGCAGAATCTGCAGCATATAGTTGTTACCCTTATTAATGAAATAATAATAAATACATGTGATAAAAATAAACAATACAGAAGAGTTTAAAATATATGTGACAGTCACATTCTACATAATCTCAGTCCTGTTTCTCAGACACGACCTCTTCTGAGTTTTCCTGTGTGCTGCCGGAATTTTCAAGAATGAACACTTAGATGTGTTGAGATACCCACGTGCTTTCATTTCATAATATTACCTGGAGGTTTTCCTCATCAGCACATAGAGATCCGTCTCATTCTTTTGTAGCAGCTGTGTATTGTCCCATTTTATGGGTGTGCTGTGGTTTACTGATAGGCTTTTTGAGTTTCCTAGGTGTTTGCTATTATAAGCGATGCTAAAATCGAAAGCTTTTGTGTACTTATTTTAATCTAATTAGAGTATGTTAACATATGTTAAATATCCAGTAGTCAGATTGCTGAATCAAAGGGGGTTTGCATTTGAAATGGAAAGGTGTGGGCCACCAGCCCTTCAGAAAGGTCCTTAGTTCACATTCCCTGCTCCCTACACTTATTCCTCCACAGCATGGTTAACGCTGGATATATAAAAAGGAACTTTAAATATCCTTGGCTTTTAAAGTCTAAAATGTTTACTACCTTCTAAAGTCTAAAATGTTTACTACCTTCCTGAAAAATTTTTTGGAGACAAATTATTTTAGGGCAAAGTTCATAGTCTCATAGGTGTATTTGTGATATTTTATAATATCTAATGGTGTTTTGTCTAATCTGATAAATTGAATAATCACTGTAAAGTTACCATCAGAAGCAAATATCTGCCACATTTAAACAATGTTTTACTTTAAAAAATTTGGAGCAGGTTGATGTAGATGAAGAAAGCTAAAGGAGTATTTAGAAGGCGTGACCTTGGATTGGCCCTTGGGTCTCTGCTGTGTCTGTGAGGCAGATGAGAAGGACTGGGGGCCTGTGAGACTGCAAAGGACAGAGAGGTGGAAAACGTGCCTGCAGGGCTTTGTGGAGCGGTGGTCAGCTCCGCCACTGAGTCTATGTCGCCAGCCACTTCTACATCCCTTGTAATGAGACTCTCAGTCCCTTTGGATTTGTCTATACACTGTCATAGTGAAATCACTCAGGACTAATTTTCTCCGCCTGCCTGTGTAAAGATCTCTGCATTATTAATGGGTGTGCCGCTAAATAAAACGATCCTGGTGTGTTTACAGAGCAGCATCACAAATGAATGAAGAGTGGAACTTTAGGTTTACCGCAAGTGGGTTTGCTTGCTCTGCCAACTTGTTTCTGGGCCACAGTTCGTAGAGCTTGGAAAGAAGGGCACTGTGGGCTGTCATTGCCCCAAACCACCTCTGGCAGGGCAAACAGAGGGAGCCTGCACTGGTTTAAGTTCAGGGGAGTTACTTTTGTTTAGGGAAGAAGGTTGTTTAATGGGGCCATTTTAGAGAGAACTTTTTGCTTGGAAATAATATGGTGTTTGCTACTTTAAAAATATATTCTTAGCCTGAAATTCTCTAAGCATTCTATTTTATGAAACTAGAAAGTTCACGGAAGGGACTTGAATTGGTACTGGCCCAGTGTCCCACCCAGCATGCAAGCTCCCTTTATGTCAGCCTCGACAAAGTGTTCACCCACTTTCTACTTGAGCCCTCTCCCCACGATTGTCAGTCCACCTGCACAAGGCTGTCCCATCGCCAGGCAGCTCTTATTTTTAGGAAGATTTTTCTTATGTTGGGGCAAAGTCTAAAAAGTCTTTGAGCTCTCTAATAACAATGGGGATAAGGCAGTAAAGTCCTTTCCCTCTTACAACTGATGTTCCAAGCAGGTGGGGTTAAGGAGAGAAACAGAAATTAAAGAAACAAAACCCTTGGAAGTGGTGGTAAGTGCCCTGAAAGAGGTATAAAGATGGGAAGTAGTTGGGGTGTGAGGCTGATGATCAGAGGAGAACTCTCTAAGGAAGTGACTTTTACACTGAGACGTAAAGGAAAAGAAGTAGCCAATCTGGCAGAATCTGTGGGAATAACCTGTGCAAAGGCCTGGAGACTGGAAGGAAGTTGCTGCACTGAAACACACGAGAGCAAACCAGTGTGGCCCACACTGGGGAACGGTACTGGATGGGGTGGGAGGGGTTGTAGGGTTCTGATACTGAAGGCTCTTAGGGCATGGAAAGGATTTTTGGATTTGTTTTCAAAGTGCATTGCGAAGTCATTGAAACATTTGAAGTGTGGGATAATCATGGTCCAGCTTATGTCTAAACAGAACTTTTGTTAATGTTCTGCAGAGATGGTCTGGAGACCACTAGGGAGCCCTTGGCAAGTCATGTCATAATGAACGATGTGATCACCTGGCGCAGGTAGCAGCAGTGGAGATGAGGAGAAAGTGGTCTGATTTGAGATCTATATTGGAGTTAGAATGGACTTCCTAGTACAGAGGTGTCAAACTCATTTTCACTGGGGCCACATCAGCCTCGTGGTTGCCTTCAAAGAGCCGAATGTAATTTTAGGACTGTATAAACGTAACTACTCCTTAACAGTTAAACAAGAGCTTGGTGCTGCCACCGGGTAGAAACAAGGTACCTGGCTGGATAAAACAAAGTGGAGGGCTGGATTCAGCCCTCAGGCCTTGTGTTTTCCACCTGTGTCCTAGTGGTTTGGATGTGGCAGGTGAGGAGGGCAGGGGACTATGCAAAGATGATCCCCATGGTTCTGGTTGGAGCAACTCAGTGTATGGTGCCAGCTGGGGAAGACTCAAATTGAAGGGTAGGATGTGGAATCAGAAATGTTTTGGCATAACATTTGAAAGGCTTCTGATTATACAAGAGAATCTAGAGTTCAGAGGAAAGGTCTGTGGTAGAAATTTAAATTTGGGAGTTATCAGCACAGAGACTATTTAAACCCACAGGAATGAATAGACTCACAGAGCGAGAATAGAAAGATGAGAAGAAGGTCAGCAGTCAATCAACCTCTGACATCTAGAGGGTGAGTAAAGGAAGAACTAGGAAAAAGAGATAAGGGCGCATTGTCCCTGAGGTGGAGATGGGAGTGTTGTGAGGAGGCACAGTGCTGTGTAGAGAATGTTGCGACATCTGTGATTATGGGGTAGAGAAGTGCCTTTAGAGTTCACAACTTGAAGGTCATTGCTGACCTTGATGAGCCATTTCAGTCCAGAGGTAGAGAAAGAAGACAGACTGTAATTTCCAGGAAAATAGGAAAAAAAATTGATTCCCCCTTTCACAGAATCACAGAGCAAACATTTAAACATTGGGTAAATCCCTTTAAATATCCTCCTAATTAAATAGTCCCAGTTTCTTTGAATATTCCTGATCAGATTTGGACTCTTCCTGATCACATTATTCTGGGCTTAGTCTGTTTTGTGGACATCCCTCTTTAAATAAGAAGGTCAGAAATGTGCCCAATATTTTCAGGTAAAGTATGCCAGTGCGGTTGTTAACCCCCTTCTTCAAAAATGCTGCCAGATAGTGACCATTACTCGTTTAAAATGGTCATCGCTTCACAGGAAGCGTTGCCAAGTAACACTTGTAAAATTGTAATTAACTGAATGTTTGTTCACATTTATTAACCTTGTTAAATAGCATTTTGGTTTCAGTCCAATGTTTCATCCAGTCAGAATTATTTGAATCCTCATTTCAATGTTTATTTGACACTTTTTAGTTTTGAAAAATGCTATGTGTGGACTGGCTAGGTGATTGGCAAGACCCAAGTTTTCAAACTGGTGTTATATTCTGTTCCAGAAACATGGTCAGTATTAGTGTCTGTCACCTGGCTTGCACACCTGCTATTGACACACTTAGCTCCTCTTCCGAGCTTTACAGGAGCCCTGAGCTTGGGACGTGGACCTGGGGAGCCCCTGCTGATGGCGTTTGTGAGCCGCAGACTGCACTCAGCAGTAGGGCCTTTTTTTGTTGTTGCTCTCTGCTTGGCCTTGACACTTGGTGCAGCCTTTTAAGCAGTAACAGCTCTGGGAACCCTGACTGGTAGCCAGCCACATTTCTCACAAGGGCGTCGGGAGGGCTCTCAGATCCTTGGCTGAAACCCGCGTATTTCCTGTGAACGGCAATCTTATGATCTATTAATGATATCCAGGAAGGAAACAAAAGTGATACAATGCAGGCTTTATGACCAAATGCCTTTCCTCTTAAAATTTTTCTTTTTCTCCCTTATTTATAGATTTAATAACTATTGAAGTTAGAAAACTTATAAAACATAGAAAACATGAAAAAGAATACGTTAATTTAATCTTACTACCCAGAGGTAATTATTATTTGTTATAATGTATTTATATAAAATAGATGGTCATGGTACTTGATATATATATATATGTGTATATATATATACATACATATATATGAAATTTGTTATTCTTTTCACATAACATTCTATTAATTTCCCCATACCATTGAACATTCTTAGTAGCCTCCATTTTTCCCCATCATATAGATAAAATCAATTTAATCCTTTTCCTTATTTTTGGACCCTTAAGGAAAACTAGAAAGAACCTATTTAAAATTACTTTTATACTGAGTACTATTCCAGATAAACTTTTGTGGCATCTCTGATGATTTCCTAAAGATAAATTGCCAAGCTAGAAATTACTGAGTTAAAGGATATTATTTAAGACAAATTGATAGTTTTTCAAATTGTCCTCCCAAAAGTTGCCATTACTCCTTTCATTTTTAAAGTACTTACAGGCCAGTTCGTTAAATAACTGGTGTGTGTGTGTAATTTTTTTTGAATGTCTAGGTCCTATTTACCGGTTCGTATTTTGAGTCTTTTGTAAGTCTGGGAATTTGCTGCTTCGTAGTCTTCTCTATCTTTCTGTGTCTCCATGCTCTTGGTTTCTCCGTATTGGCTAACCAGGCTTGTAAAAGAATATCCTTTTTTAATAGTTACAGTTTATGTAGAAAAAGTGTGAAAGCAGTTTGGGAAGATAACTTTGCTTCCAAATGTTCCCAGTCCTTTTTATTATGGATGCTGTAAACACTATAATTTCTGACGTGTTTCTCTACAAACTTACCTGCTGAGCAGAGCAATCAGACTCTCCCTGGGGCACAGCCTTGTGGCTTCTGGAGCCAGTGTGTCTGGGCTCATTCCATCTCGGCCACTAATTAGCTGTGTGACCTTGGGCAAGTTACTTAATCTCTCTGTACTTCAGTTTCCTTATCTATGTATTGGAGAATATAGAGTACCTCTCTCATTGGGTTGCTGTGAGGATTGAGAGTGTGTGTGTGTGTGTGTGTGTGTACACATATAACATATACACACGCTCAATATGTATACATAAATGAAAGTTTATACATACACACTCATGTATGTGTATATACATATACACACTCATATATACACATAGTATATGTAATATACCTAGTGCGCTGCTTGTGGTGATGGCTATTTAGGTGTCACTGCCAGTTATTTTTAGGTGTCCTGGGATTTGTTGGGGTGGAAGGGGAGGAACTGGAGGCCCACTATATATATTTTACAAGTCTTATGAGAGGAAACAGGAAAAAAGTGGGCATTTGAACAATGCTCATTAGTTTACTAACACTTAATCTAGACTGTGTGTATGTGTGTGTTCATTTTTTTAAAAATAAACACTTTGATCTATATTAAGGATAGCCAGTTTTTTAACTGAGTTCAGATTTGCCCTTAGGCATGTTGGCTACCTGAGGCTGTAGAAGTTCACTTTTCTTGCTAGGTTTCAGGTCTGTAAACTAGTGTAAAGCACTATAAGGTTATGACTCGCAGCTTCTACCAGATAGCCGTTTCCCCTCTCACCTGCCGTGGGTGTGGTTTCGTGCTGGCAGTGAGGCTTCGGGCATCCAGGTCACAGCTGATGGTGTCTTCTCATCACTAATTAGGACCCAGGTGACTTAAGAGAGTTAAGCGAGGCATTCTGAAGTGTAAGCAAAGGGAATAATTTGGATAATGGAAAATTCTGGTATTAAACCTCTGCTGAAAGGCTAAGAGGTAGTAAACAGCCAGAGACATATGGATAAAGGACTGTTACAGACAGCATTTTTGTCCGTGTTCATTGTAGGTCTATAGGATATTTAAATGAAAATCTTTTCTTTTTCTGGACCAGGTTTCTGTCTGGTGACAGTTTTGTTTCATATGCCACCACCCCCAAGCATAGTACTTGAAGTATAGGTCTGAAAGAATTGAGGAGAATTTTTATGTGCAAACATGACAAGTAATATCTCAAAATATTCTTGATTGGATTTACTTTTCAGAGAGAGTGTGCCTCTTCTCTTTTGTTTCATTTCAAATAATCACTGGTTGAGTCTGCCCTAAGCCAGTCTCTATGTTTTGAATGATGTGGAATTGTTGTGTGAGTTTTAGACTTGGCTTTTTGAGTTTATAAAACACATTGGGATTCAGACATTACAAACTTTGAGCTGAACCACGTAGACAAGTTTTAACAGCCGGAATTCCACATCAGTAGTTTGTCCTTTGCACGCTTGAATACTCTGAGCATTTTTACCCAATTATGCACGAGTGCTCATCTATAGTGGTTATCCAACAGGTGTTAGGATGGGGCTGTTTCCAAGTGATATGACTGATGAAATTTGGACGGGCAGCCTTGGTTGTTTGGTCACTGAGGTAGTCTTCTTTCTATCAGGAAGTTTTTGTCTTCCAAGGAAATTCTATGTAGTATTTAGAGGTTAGTTTGAACAGAAACATACTGAGTTTGGGGGAGGAAGCATTAAGCACTATAGTATACTTGTCTTGGTTTTGACCTTGGATAGTGCTTTTTTGAGAATAGTATCTATTGTCATGAGGGTTAAAAAATACATGGGTACTAATTTTTTAAGTGCTTAATTTTTTTGTTGTTGAGTGGCTAAAAGAAATTATATCCTAGTATTGGATTTAATTTTAAGGTCATGGATTATTTAAAATATTGAAAAATAATAATCAGACTGAATATTCATTAAAGTTGCATGCATAAATGATATAAAAGTGATGGCTGCCCTGATTGGTGGGGCTCGGTGTTGGATGTTGTCCTACAGACTGAAGGGAATCACGTCAGGGCACATGCCTGGGCTGCGGACCAGATCCCTGGTTGGGGGCGTGCAAGAAGCAACGGATTGATGGTTCTCTCCCTCTTTCTTCCTCCCTTCACCTCTCTCTAAAAATAAATAAATAAAATATTTTAAAAAGCCATAATGGCTGCGCAATTTATAACAGTCACCTCTTGTTTCTTTAAAGGCATATCTAGTACTTCTAGGCATATATGCAGTCAAACTACTGACAGATAACAATTCAGTTTATCTGGGTTTAGTTATGAAAATTTAAGACTGTCTTGAGTTTCAGAAACTTGTCGTAGGTCATATTTATTTTGGTGAATCCTCCCACACTTACAAAATATTTTTATATCTGTCCTTGGAAGTGAGAATAGCTTAAGATATATTTATTTAGTTAAATATGCTATTAGTTTGATTTAGTTTGCTGCCTAAGCCTGTGGGTAGTACTGCAAATTTTAATGCTGTTTTTAAAAAAATATTTAGAATAGGATTGAACCTTTTCTGTTAGTCAATAACCTCATTCTTTGTTCCTATTATTCAATGTCAAAGAGGATTTTTAATGAAAATGCATTTGGTTAGACTTTCAAAAATTCAACAGTAGTCATACAAAGAAAAATATCCCATATGCATGTTTGGGAGGGCAAAAACCAGCAACATTGCATTTAGGGATGAAAATTATTTTTTAAAAAATTTCCTTGATTTGGAATTCATTGCCTTGTATAGATTTTTTACATCATTAAAAAAACCTGTCAATCTGTGTCCTTTGACTTTTTTTCTTTAGGACATCACTTTACACCTCTCTCTTATCCTCTTTGTCAGATATCCCCGTTTTTCCATTGTTGCATTTGGCCACGTTCTGCTTCCTGTCTTGGAACGCGTCCCTGGGTGTTCCTTACATTGGGATGAAGATCCAGCCCACGCGCACTCATATTCCCTGTCTCGCTTAGTCTGATACCGTGTACACACATTGCTTCAGCGGCAGCTATTTTGAAATAATTTATCCATCAAGTGTGTCTCATTACATTTTTTTACAAATGCCCAGAGAAGGAAAGTGGGCTCGTGTTGAGGACTTAGTCCCACAAGCCCATGTCGGGACATCCTGCACAGAGACCACGCATTGGTTGTGCATAATCAGTGGGTGAGCATTTGTCTGCACCATTTGCTCAGCAACAAGAGGTCTTGCCACCGCTGTGCAGGAACGTACATGGCAAGATGATCAGTGGGATGGAGGGTGGGATGAAGGCTCATCTTCAAGACCTGAATTATGACATGCTGCCACGTGGGAACCAGTTCGGCAAATGGGACGGAATAGGATTGGGAGGGTGGAGGGGTATGAGCTTAGATACCAAGGTGACATGTACTCTAGCTGCACTAGCAGGCTGAATACGAATTTTCATGAATTTGCTCTCATTTCCTCTGTCCTCTATTGGTATAATGATGACCTGTACCTTTATAGTGGGATCAAAGCAGTCAATTTTTAGCCTTTTTTCTTAAACACAATAGGGGAAATTACAATGAAGTGCTATAAATCCAATCCTCTTTACCAGGAAGATAAGAGCAGGATTTTAAAATCATCTCATTGAATTTGTTTTAAATTTCCCTATTATTGGATCCTTTCTTCTAAGGAGGGCCCTCCCTACCCAGCAATGTGTGAGGCTCCTGCGGGGCGTGTTTACACAACCCTTGGCTCTCACTGCCCCAAGCCTTGTTTCACCTGGGAATATTCTGGGGAAACACATGCTGTGTTCTGAGATTTCCAGCCACCAGCCGGAAGTCCCTAGCTGACTCTAATCCTAAGGGACAAGTTGAGGATATATGCAGCTCTCTTATACCCCTTGGTGCGTCACCGTCGTCAGAGGGAGAACAAATAGGCATAAGCATAACATTTTCTGGTCATGGTGGGTGGTATTTAGCACTTGTATTTATGTTGAATGCTAAAACTTTGTAAAAAGTAGAAGAGCCACTGCCTGGAGGCAGTGGATGCCACCTGGAGAGGCTGTCAGTGTCCAGCAGGGTGTGGGTGGCAGCACAAAGAATAGCCCCCCAGAGGGCAGGGTAGGGCGAGTGGTTGGATGGACACCTTCTATCCGGACAGCTGCGTGTGCTTCTGGGAGGCAGCCAGGGGACAGTTAAGAACTCCGGCTCTGGATTCGGACAGACTGGGGCTGGAACCCAGCTTCACTTTGGTGGCCGTGAGAAGAACATTGTACCCCTCTCAGCTCATTTTTTTTTTATCAGTGCAGTGGAGATGATGACTATACCTGTCTCATTAGATTGTTTGGAGGACTCGGGGAGACAGTGTTTATGAAGTACCGAGCATGATACCCAGCACATTGTAAATGGCACATTCAGTAAATGTTAACTCCTATTATTACTCTTTCATCATTATTGTTAATAAGTAAATGCTGTAGCCCTAGCAGGGGAGGAGAGCCTGGAATCTAGGAGGATCTTATGGGGGTGGGGTGGAGGGTAATAATGCGTCACATTTCAAGGTAGCTGAGCCAAATTCTGGAGAGATGGAAATAGGCCAGAAAAGGCAAATAATTGATTAGTTAGAGCAAAAGGGTGGCAAACTATAGCCCACAGGCCATATCTGGTCTCCTGGGCAAATGTAGCCTTCCTGTTTTTACAAATAAAGTTATACTGGAATACGGCCATGCCTCTGTGTTCACATGTTGTCTATTACTGCTGGTGGCCTGCCGAGTCAGGAGAGTTTGCTCCGGTCCCTGAGTGAAGGGTTTGCTGACCCTTGAGTTAGAGACCGGGTTGGTGCACATAAGTGTTTCTTCTGCCTTTGCACGGAAAGTTATTTTACACTGTGCTCCAACTTTAATCTTATTAAGGTGGGTGGTGAGTAGAGGTTCAGGCAGACTGGCTCACTGCCTGGGAAATGCGGATTTCTTTAGGGGCAAGGTCTCTGCCGTGACCCAAATCCTCCGTCTCCCTGTAGGAGCTTGCACTTCTGCGTCTGAGGGGAAATGGAATATTGGAGTTAGACTTAGGTCATCACGTGTGAGCAGAATGGCCGTAGTGGGAACTTCTCCCATCGGGAGTCTAAGCAGGAACCTCGGGGCTCGAAGTCGTTTCCAGTGGAGGCCAGTGCTGAGGGGCCAGTCCTGTCTGACCCTCTGTTCAGTAACTTCGACATAGGACAATTAATCCGGGGGTGGTTTCCAGTTTCAGGGTGCTGTTGGGGGAACTGGCCTCAGTCAGGAAAGGAGGCTCATTTGTTCCCTGTTTTGAAAAAAGGGTTTTATACTCGACTATTCTCTAATTCCATAACTTATGATAAAAAAATCACAAATTAAGTTGGTAAATAGTAAAGAGTATTCGTTTTTTCTTTAGGTTTAGAATTCTGGCTGCGTAAATAATTTATTAATTTGCTTATTTCTGTTCCTAGTGATTAAAGTCATAAAGTCATAGTTTATGTGGATTTTCTTCTCCACTCACTCTCAGCTGCCTCGTGGACATCTCCTCTTGGAAGTCCCGCAGGCCCGTCGCTTCCCCTGGGCCTCCAGGCCCTCTTACGTGTCTGCCAGGGCCCCAGGGAGGAAGCTTGCTCTTCGCTCCTCTCCCACACACCTCCCCACTTCACCACTCACCCCTAGCGGAGCCGTTGGGTCCTACGGATATTTCCTGTTCTGTGCATTACTTCTGCTTCCTGGGTACATTCTTAAATGCCTTAGTTCTCTGTTTCTGAGCTTAAACTTTTCCTAGGTCCTCCTACAACACAGGTGGCAAACACAAGGTCCACGGGATGAATCCAGCCCTCCACCTTGTTTTATCCAGCCAGGTACCTTATTTCTACCCAGTGGCAGTGCTGAGCTCTCGCTTAACTGTTAAGGAGTAGTCACATTTTTACAGTCCTACAATTACATTCGGCCCTTTGAAGGCAACCACGAGGCTGATGTGGCCCCCGGTGGAAATGAGTTGACACCCCTATCTACAATCCCTACTATATTGATATTTAATAAATATTTTATATTTATATGATATCATGTTATATACTACATTGTATATTATGATAATATATGTAATATATAATACAATTACATATACATATATTATACATATTATATATTGATACTTGTATAAGATATACCTATGTATTATACTCTGACAATATATATATACACACTACTACAGTACAATTTAATATATAATGATGTATGTAATATAATAAATATATATTGTATTATACAATACCTTTGATATATAAAATATATATTTCTGATTCTTTAAAATATGTTAAAATGTTATAGCATGTATTATATTTTATTATTTATATTTAACTATTTATGTCATTTTATTTTTATATTTAGTATTTAAATCAACTATCTTTTGTTAACCTCATTTTAGGTAATAATATCCACATTATTATGGATTTTAGTATAATTGCTTATATGAGTATTTTCTAGTACACAATAAATTAAAACTGTAAGTAAACACCATTCAGCCTAGGATTATCTAAGAGGAACATGTAAAGCCCCTTTTGGGAATTTCTGCCTTGATTTTTACCCGTGGTGTTTTTAACGAGTGTGAATGTATTCTCCCTGCTTCCAGGTCGACAACTCCCCCCTCCCCCACTTCTCTCTGGTGGTCCAGCCTGCCACTGCTGCAGGAGTGACTGACCCAAACGCAAATCCGGTCCAGGCACATCAATTCTGAGGTGATTTCATGGCCCTCTGTTGTCGTCAGGGTGACCTGATTTAATATAGGTGCTTCACAGCACACCTGTCACGATTGCCCTTTCTCCTGTCAGCCCCTCTCAGCCCTGTTCTTATCCCCTAATTTGCCACTTCTGCTCCAGCGGTACCGAACTACTTGGAGTTCCCCATGGACATCACGCTGTTCTGGGTCTCTCTGCTTCGAAGACCTTTCCCCTTTCATTGTCCCAAGTCCTGCTGGTGCATGAAAATTCGGCTCCGGGGTCATCTGTGCCAGGCAGCCTTCCCTGCCCAACCAGATCATTCATTTTGACTTAGCTGCCCCCTCCTTTTTCTGGCTGCCCCAGCAGTTAACACCCTGATAATGAGCCCTGACATGAACTGGAGCTTGATTCAAACCCAGGCTTTCCAGCTTACTACCAGTGACTTCTAACAAGCTATGCACAGCTCTGAACTTCGGTTTCTCATCCGTAAAGTGGGGAGAATTGGGCCAACCTCATGAGGACTGTGAGTGTTTCACTGAGATCACGTGCTTAGCCCAGTGCTGGGCCCATGGCAATCCCACAAGCATTAGCATTTTAGTCCTTATTGCTTTAGCCATTATTAATCGTAATTATCATAATCTCACATGTAACTGGGGATATGACGTCATGGGGTTTTGTTAGGACTGCATGACGGGTTTGGGGGGCAGTCCAGGTGGGAGGGAGTGGTGATGTGCCAGCAGCAGCCGGGGGCCTTCGGGGTTTATTATGGAGAGCACTGTTAGAGCAGCGTCACTCCAGCCCTCACCCTCCCGCAGCTGTGTGCTCGCTGACGGCAGGTGTCATGTCCGGCTCTGCTGTACACCCCAGGGCTGAGCAGTCCCGCGAACAGACTGACATGAATGCCTCTGGGGTCCATACATCCACCTCTGTGACATCTCACTGCCATCCACCTCTGTGACAGTAAACTGAAGTAGTCATCTTAGCAGTCCCTGCGTCTTCATCTGTGGAGTGGGGACAGCCATTGCTGCTTCTGCTTCTCAGTTTACTGAAGGGCAACAGACCGTGTGCGCAAAATAACCTGTCTCAGAGGAGGTGCTATGGCAGTGTAATACTGATAATAGTTTAGTTAACGCGCCTTCTCTTAGCATAAGCTCTTTCCACTCTTTTATTTTTATACTGTAATTTTTGTATCACTAGAGGAATTCAGCTTTCACTATTTGTGATTCAGCTTGACCTTGAATTATTAAACTAGATGTTAAAATGAGTGAAAGTATAGTTTGTTACCTTTGGTTGAAGTTGTAGCAGTGCATTTGTTTCTATTTATAGCTCTATCAAAAGACACATTTTGTAGATGCGGCTGAAAGAAATGTGAAAATCAATCAATCCAGACACAACAGTGGTATGCTAATATAGCACTGGTCATTTTAGGAAGGGTCGTGATGCAAGAGGCTCTGACAGGTGATAGGTTGGCTGACGGTACTTCTGTCTGATGGCAGAGCCTCCTCTTGGGCCTCCCTTCATTTCCTGCAAGATGATCACGGCTGTGTCTCCTGCTGTGGTTGTCCTCTACTTCTTGATCCACTGAAAATACTCTCTGGCTTTTCCAGCTAATCCCAAACACCACCTTCTCCGTGCAGCTTCATCTGATTATTTCAGACACTTATCCTCTTCCTTTTCTGATTAATGTTTGGTATTTATTGCCATTCTGTATAACTATGTAAGCATCCTCGAGTAATTTTTTGTGAGTATGCTTTACCCTCTCGAGGGCAGTTACATGCCTTTTTGCCCCCAAGCTGCATCACTGGCTGCACCATCGTACACTGTCGTCCATCAGGGGAGGGGCTGGGGCAGAAGCTAGTCCTCTTCTGTCCACGTTTCTCTCTGACAGTGCTGGGCGTCGGGCGTGGGGTGGAGGACCTGTTCACTGTACAGATTCCTCTCTAGCCTGGAAGAATATCACAGTATTCATCGATCTGGATAATTGTGCCTGTAAGAGAATGACATATTATCATCCCATTAATAGATGAGCCGTGAGATTAGTGTTTGTGCATGTATATAATATTTTCCATATTTTAATCACGGTTTAGAAATGGGCTTTGAAAATGGTTGCATAGTTGTTAGCAACTTAGAAGGCCGTGGTGTACGTTTTCTCTTGGTTTTACGTTATTTGTGACCTGCGGTGTGCAGTCCTTGCCTCCACGGCTGTTCAAATGGGTTTTCCAGCTTTTCAGTTACTCTTAATAGGTGCTGTCTCTGGCACCCATACCATCTCCAAGTTGGCTGCACCTCGGATCCTTTCTATGATATGCAGCCATTTCGCAGGTTTAGTAAGTGAAGTAAATTGTTGTTGCTAGTGCACATTCACTGGCCTAAACCTGAGTTACAATGCTCTGATGTATAGATATCCATCTGCATGAGATTATTGCTACCGCTGGGGGAAACAGTAGATCTCGAGTCATGTTTATTCATGTTGGCATTTCCGTTCTCTGGGTCCAGGTGATTACCTTAGGAGACCCAAGGAACTCTGCTTTGAGGCGCTTGACTTAGATACCTCTTTCTCTAGATTTTAGAGTTGGACACAGAAAGCCAAGAGAGAAAAGCCACCTGGGAGAGAATTTCTCTCTCTCCCAGGACTCAGGAGTTCTCTTGTCTAATGAAAGCCTTTTATTCCCCTTGCCCATTTGTGCCGCTTTCTGTCATAAACATAAACAAATGGATGGGTCGCACCTGCTCTCACAATGCTGGTCATAAGTCCATTCCTGGAACTCAGCCACTCCCGGGATTAGCAGCTTGCTTCTGTTAAACCCATGTCATGGGACTGTTCGTGTTCAGAGCTCCTCTCTGGACTGTTTGTGTCTAATACCATGTCCCTGGCCTGAGGACCGAGTGAACTGTGGATGTGAATGCAAATGCATAACCTTCCTGAGTACAGAAGATGAGGTTAATAGGAACAAATTAGTATCTTACAAAAGTGTTTTTGAATTTGCCCAGGTGTTAAGCTATAATACCCAATCTGTGGCCGTTAGTCGAAGAACTGTTCAGTTAGGTTTTGTACAATTTACAGAAGACTTTGGATAGGTTTTTCTTAGTCTAAATCTCCTGTTTCTGAATATGAGCCTCTAGGCTATAGTGGGGTCTGTAAGTGTTGACCCTGTTCTTTTTTTTAATCCTCACCTTAGAGTATATTTATTGATTTCTCAGAGAGAGAGAGAGAGAGAGATGTGAGAGCAAAAAACATCAATCAGTTGCCTCCCATACATGCCCTGACCAGGGATCAACCCCAAACCTAGCATGTTTCCTGCCCGGGAACCAAACTTTAAACCTTTCGGTGCACGGGATGACACTCCAACCAACTGCGCCCCCTGGCCAGGGCGACCCTGTATTTTCTCATCACTCTCCACTCATTTAGTATTTGGTGGTTATCTTAAAAATTAGGTGTGGTGGTGACGGTAATGATGAGATGAAAATGATATTTCTTAAGGAATATGCTAAAATATTGGCTGCCTGAGGATAACTCTGGTCTTAAAAGGGAAGGTGAGAGGAAGGGGACATATTGTGAGACTTAATAAGCACCACTTCATGCTTTTCAGTGGATGTGGGAAAGGAATACCGACATGACCAGTGTGGACAATTGCTGAGCAATGTAAGATAAAAGTCAGGGTTTTTAACTACATGCTTTATTCTTTGGAAAAATAGGGTAAAATAATGTGTATCAAAATAACCAGTATGTGTTCTGTATCTACCATGAACAGGCAGTGTGTTCTGTATCTTTACACGCAGTCTTGTTTAATCTAAATTATAATTCTTACTCAGCTAGTGAACAGCAAAATTGAGAGTCAGATTCAGATCTGGGATCTCAAAGGTTCTTTTCTTATTGCCACATGGCCCTTAGGTATAATTTTGTCTGGAATATATCAGAAATGTACCAATGTCCATGTCAGTTATAACCATTAAATAAAGTAACCCCTTGTTAAAAACTTATGATATTCAAAGATTTGATTTACTAATATGGATGAGGGAGATAGTTTCCTCTGAATTTTACATTATGTTACTTTTAATTCACCACCGTTGATTCAAGGAGACTGTGGTAGAACAATCTTTATTCCTAATTAATCCTTGTATAAAACACATTTATTAGGGGTTTTTTCCCGTATGTCTCTAGGGTTTGTTCAGAAAGAGCCACAGTGAAGGCATAGAAGCTGATACTCAATTCTCCATGAAAGGAAAGTAGAGGATGGGAAGTAGCACTGATGACTGTAACCAAATCTGGACGGTACCCGAGTCTGTGCCATCACTGTCCTCCACTCTGGAATTCCCATTTTAACCCCGCCCCTAATCAGCTCTGAAGTTTTCTTTCACTTATTTCCCTAGTGTAGCCACATACTCAACCAAGCCAAATGGCATGGGAGGCCAAGGAAAGCTTTCTTGTGAAGGAGATTTTGTACTGTTCTGCATTGGTATGTCAAAGAGGTTTCCTCTCATCCATCAGCTCTTATGAATGAATTGATTGTAATTGACTAAGCAAAGCACTGAGAGTGATTTAAAAAAAAAATTAAGCAATTTTTTAACTTTATTTTTATTGTTTACACTATTACAGATGTTCCCATCCCCTACCGCCCTTGTCCCTGTCCACCCAGCCCTCTGCCCCGTTCTCTCAGGCCATCACCACCCTGCTGTCTGTGTCCATGAACCATGCATGTGTGTTCTTTGCATACATGTGTGTATGCATGTATGTTCTTTCCATGCATGTATGTTCTTTGGCTCATTCCTTCACCTTCCATCATCCAGTGCCCCCTCCCCTCTTCCCTCTCCCCTGTGACAGCTGCCAGTTTGTTCCATGTATCCATGCCTGTTTCTATTCTGTTCATCAGTTTATTTTGTCCATTAGATTCCACATATAGGTGAGATCATTTTGGAGACCACAGAAGGGCTGTACTGGTGAGGCCCTTGGTTAACTAATCATATCTACCATGAGCTTAGCAGGTAAAAGTGAGTGGCAGCCCATTGACACATATTTGCCATCCCTTTTTGGTTACCTAAATATATAATTTACGTTTACTTCTCTAGGCAGATAAATTGTGAATATTTGAGTAAAGAAGTAACTCAATTTCAAAAATAATCATTAAGGAAACTGTCTAATGCTGTTTTTACGTGTGCAGATTTGTCCTTCCCTGTCTTAGGAAATTTATTTTAATAAACCAGGAATGCCTTTGGTGTGGTGAAATGCTGTACCTTGTAACAGTGAAGGTATGCAGATGCATCGACCCCTCCATTGTTGTTGAACTTGGTGAGTCTGAGGGTGTAGTGAACTGTAACGAACTGTCAGGCCACCAGGCTTCTTGCTCTTCTACCTGCCTGCACGTGTTTGCTTTCTTCCTTCCGCTTCCTTTTTTCTTTTCTTCATTCCTTCCCTCCCTTTTTTCTCTCTCTGTTTCTCCCTTCATAACATAGAACAGAAGTTAGACCAGGACACTAAAACCTTACACTGTTTTCTTGTACCGTTTCATATTTGAAATTTAAAAATACTTACTTGTTTTGATGTATATAACTGATGTATGTCATCCACGAGGCTCACCTTTAATACACATAGTGAATACTGTGAAAGAAGAGCCAGATTCCTCCTTGGGGCCTGTAAGATTCTTTGTGATCTGATCTTGCCCATTCCTTTATCTCATTAATCATTAACAGCGCCCACCCCCTGTGCATACACACGCACACCACTGGAACCACCCTAAACCGTTCGGAGAGCCAAAGCTGTGTCCTTCCCTCAGCTCTCTGTGCCTCTGTATGTGCTGCACCTGTTACCTGGAATATATACACTTTCATCCATCTGCCTTTGGACCCTGCTCAGGTTTCCCTCTCTGGCAGGCTTTTCCTGATCCCACGGGCTGACCTACTTGTCTTCCTTCTTTATTAGCATCTTGTACCAATGTAATACTCTCATAAGTCATGATGATGGTGCACATGGGTAATATTTGTTCAGCCCTCTGTGTTCCAGGGACAGTGCGAAAGACCATGCTTGGATTACCTTGTAATCCTATAATAACTTAGCATATAGATATGTTTATCTTATTGAGGAACGTGAAGCATGGAGAAGTTAAGTGACTTGCCTAAGCTCTCAATGCTTGGGAGTGGTGGAGCCTTTTTAGTGGAATTCTAACCCCTGATCTGTACAGACTTTTCTCCCCTGCTTTGGGAGGTACTTGACGTCATAGGCTGTTTCATCAATTCTGCTTCTCCTCTAAGGCTGGCCTGTGGTATGGGCTTAAAATGTTTGCTACATTAAATTTGATTGAAATTGTATTTACAATAGACTATGCGGTCTTTCTATGTCCTCTACAAATTTTGGACAGTAGCAACACAGTCAACTGGTTTTATTTATTTTCCCTCAGATTTTTGTGTATTACCAAGTTAGCAATCATGTATCCTCAGTATCATGTTTTGGCAGTAGCCTGAGTTTTGAACTTCGTATGTTCAGTAGAAATAAGGAACTTCAGAATTCCTGCCATCTGAAAGATGGGGTGAGATTTCCTTCTCTCATCCTAGGGCTCTGTCTCAGTAACATAAACCTCAGGAGTAAAAGGAGGGTAGGTGTCGCTGTGTGTAAGGTAAAGAACTGGATCACTAACATGATGGTGAAGACATTCTTTCTGCCTCTCAGAATTCGTTTGCTACAGATTCCACTTCTTACTTACCCCCACTAACTTATCAACAAGGTTGATGGTTCTTTTTTGATCAACAACCTTCCTTAAGAACTATGTGGAGTTTTACTTTCTACCTTCCCTTTAAAAAATATTTTTATATTTTTAAATGACAGTGACAGCAATATTATATTAGCTTCATGGGTACAGCATAGTGATTAGACATTTATAGAACGTACAAAGTGATCCTCCATAAGTCTAGTGCCCACCTGGCACCATATGTAGTTATTACAATTGTATTGACTGTATTCCCTATGCTGTACTTTACATCCCTGTGACTGTTCTCATAATGGTCAACTTGTACTTCTTAATCCCTTCACCTCTTCACCCAGCACCCCCTGCCCCAAGTCTCTCCCATCTGGCAAATAAACGAACATACCGTCTACCTTCCTTATGTTCCACATCCTACCTTCAGGACACAGTAGTCTTATGTTGTGTCATTTGGTGGTTTTGGAATACTTTCTGGACATGTGTCATTTCCCACAGCATTAGGGTAGAAAAATGAACCTAGCCTGGGTTCTGGAAAAAAGCAAACTTCATTGTGGCCCCTCTGATTATTTCTTCTTTAATGCAACAGTGCGAAAGGATAGTCATCTAATTTGAATTCAAAGAGTATAAATTGGTAAGCTTTATTAAAAGTCATCAATACCAGCTCTGACTTACCACGGGGCTGTTCAGAGCTAGTCCTCATGGTTAGGACTTCATTACAGTTCATGCAGGCGTGGCTAGTGGGGACAGACGTGCACTTTGTATCTATTTTGTCATGTTGGTTTTTAAAATCAGAAAAGTAACCATTAATATAGCAACTCATGGCAGCCACAACACAGTCAGGTAAAATGTTTTTAAAAGTAAGTTAGTGCATTTTTGCTTAACGTTGACTGTCATCAGACTAGGTTTAACGTGTTTCATAATGCTCTAACTGACTCTGAAGGCTTATCTTAGAAAATTAAAAAAAAAACAATAAAACAACTAGAAAAATTTCTTCCTGTGGTTTGTACTTAGACTACCTGCTCTTGTATCACATGCTTCTGGGCTGTGTTCCCAGTTGCCCAGACTCTGAATGGGTGAGCTCACGGAGTCATTCTGGTGACTTTCTTCTTTTCACAGCTTCTTCACTGGGTTCAGCTCCCACAGAGCTTTTTGTTGTCCATGAAAGAGGAAAGAAGAAGAAAGCCCCCAGCCCAGGGCTGCAAGGGGGACTCCGAGTCTAGATTCCTTGACATTTCAGAAGTATTTGTTCCCAAAGGCTCTCCGGCTTCTTGCCTGTCAGCAGTAGAGGTTTTGTTTCACATTTTCCCTCCCAGATTTTATGTATCAAAGGTGAAAAAGAACATTACAGCCAAAGTTGAAATAATCTTCATTTTGTTCCAAGTCTCATTTTCTCCTTCATTCTGCAGAGGCCTCTGCCATTCAGAAATGTGTGTGTACCCTTCCAGTCCATGCTTTATATGCTCACTAAGTATAAATGCATTTATAAACAGTCTGTGTAGTATTTGTAATTCTTTAAATTTCTCATAGATGCTCTGCTGTATCTACTATTTTACAACTTGCATCTTTTCACTCTACGTTATATTTTGGATGTATGGTCTAGATCATTTACATTAATTATAGCAGCTGTTCTTTTTATACCTATTTCTGACATTTATTTTGAGTTTGTCATGTTTTTTCACTGCTTCTTTCTCTTTTCTTTCCTTATGTTGGATGATGTGAGGATTTTCAAAAATTCTCTGTTTTTCCTCTGACAACTTAGAAATTACACAATTTGATTCCCTTTTTTAGTGGTTACCCTTAAATTTTTACCAAATGTGTATATTTAATGGTGTCTGAAGTTAATCAGAATTTCTATCGTTCTTCCACATAATGTAACAACCCTTGGGGGCCTTCATTTAATCTCCCTCCCTTCATCTATGTTATTGACGCCCAGTATTTTCTTTCCATCTTGCTTTTCCTACCTCACCCAGCTGAGTCATTTTGATGAGGTTGATGATTACAATTATTTACAGTCAGTTTTTACAGACACTTCCTAGCACGCTTACTTGTTCCTTCGCTTCTCCATCTCCTTCCTTCTGAGTTCTGGTTTTTTCTAGCTTGCAGCATGTCCTGAATGAGCCACTTCTACTCTTTACGTTGTCTCTGCAAATGTCTCACACCTCTGTGCCCTGAAAGATACTTTATCTGTGTGTAGACTTTGAGACTGACCCTTAGAGCTTTGAATATTATAATCCATTATTCTACATCAATTTTTATTTTAACAATCTAGATAGAAATATTTCTAAAATTTAGACATAGGCATGATGATTCTCTATGCCACTGCGTATATCCTCTCCAAAAAGAGGATCGATTAAATCTCATGGAGCCTGTGTTAAAGTCAGCACCATTACTCGAAACAGGAGATTTTGCCGTGTGCTGTAACACAGTGAAGTCATTTGGTGATTGACATGTACAAGATTGTTCGGTCTTTCACTAAGTCAGTTAAGACTGTTGGGTCTTTTCTGACCTTGTGCCTGCTTTGTAGAGAGTGTGTGGGTATATGTTGTATGTTATGAGTCTTTTCTCTTCGCCAATAATAGGAAGTACAGCTGATTTACTGGAACTGATTTACTGAATGTAATGGTTCTCTTACTTCAGTTTTCTGTTTTCTTCCCCATTGCTGAATGCTAGGGCTCTAGAGAACCAAACTTGTCAATATTACATGAGTTCATTTGATGTCGTCGCTAGTAGTGTCTCTGTGTTCTTCCTAATGTTGTTTTGTAGCTGGCTAAGCATTGATGAGCAGCAGGCACCTTACTGTGGTCCCAGGCTCTACAGCTGGATTGCCCGGGTTTCTATCTGACCCCATGCTTCAGTGCCATAGGACCCTGACTCGTTTCTTACCCCCTGAGCCTCAGTTTCCTCATTCCTAAGGTAGGGGAGCAAATCGTATCTACCTTCCGGAGTGGTTGTGTGTTTTATATGAAATCATACATGTAACAGGTTACAAGCCATGACTGCCCTATTAACATGTGAGTTAAACACACTTTAAAACAGCTTTCAAGTTTCATCTCAAGTAATGTATGGAAGTTGTGGTTCTGTACAACCAAAGTTTTAAAAAACTGTTCAGGGTGAAGACTATCTAACTTGGAGAAAGCCTGAACTAGGAAGGAGTCTATTTCTGTTACCCCAGGGCATTAAATGCAAATGTGCAAGTTTATGTAAGTATTTGCTTCTGCCAGAGAAGCAGGAAGTCCAAGGAGCTACTGTCATCTAAAATCATCAGGGAGTAAAGATGTGACATTTTAGAAATAATAATGTAAATTAATGGGTAAGTGGTTATTTGCTTTATAAATATTTGATCTGCATCCAACTTTTCAGTTAGACCTAATGCCCTCAAATACTGTGAATGCTAGAAGACTTGAACTTTAGCTTCAGGTTTTTCAATAACTTACAATGTGAACATAACCAAATTCCTTCCATTGCCTCTTCATTCATTGGACTGTTACAAGGGCAAATGAGATAAAAAATGTGAACTAGTTTTAGCTAGCTCTTTTTTTTAACCGTTTAATTTTTATTGTATTTTTTCCATTACTGTTTATCCCCCTTATACCCTCTTCCACCTCAACCCACTCCCTTCCCCCTCAATTTCTATTTATTAATTACAGTTCAAATTCAGTATTAGCTTATATTAGTTTTAGGTATATAGCACAGTGGTTAAACAGTTATATAATTTATGAAGGGACCCCCCTGATAATTCGAGTACCCACCTGATACCCTCCATAGTTATTATAGTACTATTGACTGTATTCCCTATGCTGTACTTTGAATCCCTGTGACTATTTTGTAACCACCAATTTGTACTTAATCCCTTCACTTTTTCACCCAGCTTTCCATGCCTCCTCCCATCTGTCAACCATCAGTTTCTTTTCTGCATGTATGAATCTTTTCCATTTCCTGTTTGTTTATTTTGTTCTTTAGATTCCACATATAAGTGAATTATAAGGTATTTGTCTTTCTCTGTCTGGCTCATTTCACTTAGCATAATACCCTCTAGGTGTATTCATGTTGTCACAACTGGTAGGATTTCATTCTTTTTTATGGTTCAGTGATCATTTAATGTATATAACACAACTTCTTTATCCACCCATATGTTGATGGGCACTTGGGTTTCTTCCATATCTTGGCTATTATAATAATATTGCAGTAAAATCAGGGTGTATATGAGCGGGGTCCCAAAAAACAATTTATTTATAAAAAATTGTGTATTTATTGTTAGATGTTTAAACTTCAGTCACCTTCAAAGTACTTTCCATCTGATGCAATACACCTATCGAGATGTTTTTTCTGCTGCTCAAAATAGTTTTTGAACTTGTCGATTTTGATGCCTTTTAGAGCTTCTGCTGTTTTTTGTTTCACTTCTTTCACATCAGCAAAACATTTCCCTTTGAGGACTTTTTTTCATCTAGGAAAACAAACAAAAAAGTCACTCAGGGCAAGATTGCATGAACAGGGGAGTGGAGCATGGGGGTCATGCCGTTTTTGGTCAAATACTGCTGAACACTCTGTGATGTAGGCAGATGCACTTGTAAATCACCCATCATGACATGGGCAAACACGTTGAAATACTCTTCAAAAAAATTCACTGAGGCCAAACGCAGCCTCTCACAACAACACCAGCTCATACACTGGCACAGATGGGTTCCTAGAACTTCACCTAGCAGGGTAAACCTATACTACAAAGAGCCCATTTCTAGAAGATAATCTTAGGTTTTGGGGGGGTCCACCTGTATGTATTTTTGAATTAGTGTTTTGGGTTTCTTTGGTATACCCAGAGTGGACGTGCTGGGTCATAAGGTAATTTTATTTTTAATTTTTTGAGGAACTTGTGTACTATTTTCCATAGTGTCTGTGCCAGTTTGCATTCCACCAACAGTGCATTTTAAGGCAAATGTTTTAGCTTTTCCGTATTGAGTGTAATATTAGCTATGGATTTGTCATCTATGGTCTTTATATGTGAGGGTTCCTCTTTCCCCACATCCTTGCCAACACTTGTCGTTCTTTGATTTATTGATGATATCCATTCTAACAGATGTAAGGAGATATCTCATTGTGGTTTTAATTTTCATTTCTCTGATGCTTAGAGACATTGAGCTTCTTTTCATATATCTATTGGCCATCTGTATGTCCTCTTTGGAGAAGTGTCTGTTTAGGTCTTCTGCCCATTTTTTAATTGGATTGTTTGGTTTTTTTGGTGTTGGGTTGTATGAGTTCTTTATAAATTTTGGATATTGACCCTTATCGCATATATCACTGGAAAATATGTTCTTCCATTTAGTAGGTTGGGTTTTTTTTTGTTGTTGATGTTTTCCTTGGCTGTGCAAAAACTTTTTAGACTGATTGAATACCACTTGTTTATTTTTTCTTTGGTTTCCCTTGCCTGAGGCGATATATTAGAAAAAAATATTACTAAGAGGAATGTCAGAAAGATTGCTGCCTATATTTTCTTCTGGAATGATTTTGAGTTTTATGATTGCAAGTCACATTTGTCTTTAATCCATTTTTTAGTTTATTTTTTGTATATTGTGTAAGAAGGGGTCTAATTTCATTTTGTTTGCATATATCTGTTCAGTTTTTCCAAAACCATTTATTGACTAGACTGTCTTCATGTTCTTGCCTCCTTTGTCTTGTATTAATTGGTCATATAGACATAGGTTTCATTTGAAGCTTTCTGTTCTATTGTCTGTATCTCTGTATGTTTGCTGGTACCATACAGTTTTGATTGCTGTAGCCTTGTAGTGTCAGATAGTGTGACACCTTCAATTTTGATTCTCAAGATTGCTGTAGCTATTCTGGGTCTTTTGTGGTTCAACATACATTTTTTGGATTATTCTAGTTTTGTGAAGAATGTCATTGCTATTTTCATAGGGATTGCATTGAATATATAGAATGCTTTGAGTAGTATGGACATTTTAACAATGTTAATTCTTCCTGTCCATGAGCATGGTATATGCTTCCATTTATTTGTATCTTGTTCAATTTATTTCTTCGGTTTATAATTTTTAAGTGTAGGTCTTTTTCTTCCTTCATTGAATTTATTCTTAGGTATTTTATTTTTTGACGCAATTGTAAATGGGATTAAAACATTTCTCTTTGTGATTATTTATTATAGGTATATAAAAATGCAACCAATTTCTGAATCTGTATTTTGTATCCTGCTACTTTACTGAATTCATTGATCAATTCTAGTATTTTTGGTGAAATTTTTAGGGTCTGAATATACAGTATCATGTCATTGGCAAATAATAACAGTTTTACATATTCTTTTCCAATTTTAATGACTTTTACCTTTTTTTTCTTGTCTGATTGCTGTGGCTAGGACTTTCAACAATATGTTGAATAAGAGTGGTGCAAGAATACATCTGTGTCTTGTTCCTGATCTTAAGGAAAACACCTCAAGCTTTTCCCCATTGTGTTTAATGTTAGCTGTGGGTTCATCATATATAGCCTTAATTATGTT